>NC_067146.1:0-353500 GCF_903995435.1 Acomys russatus | reverse complement strand
ACATGAACACGGACAGAGGAGAATACACCTTCTTTCTTTCTTTCTTTTTTTTTTTGTCGTTCTTGTCTTAGCAGTGACCCACCATGTGGAGTCCCCTGATAGGATAAACTGCCTCATTGCAGGCCCAATAGTAACAGGTCCAATCAGTTGCAACCAATACCTCTAAAACTGGAAGGACGAATGACCATAGAAGCAGAAATCAAAATTTAAAAAATGAAATAAAATTCTAAGTAAAATATTGTCAACTCAAATTCGTTGCATTTTTTTTTTAAAGTCTGGAAATACATATGTACAGCTACTTTGCAACAAATAAATTCAATCCATTGATATATAGATATGTTTTCAATAATTAATTTTTGATTGATTAGGTGTCTGTGTGCAAAAAATAAACTCTAGCTCACATCTCAGGTCATGCACACACAAAAATAATAGTTTGTGAAAGCCACAGTTTTAATGTGAGTAAGGAAACAACTGAGCGTAGGGTAGATTTGGGGAACTAAATAGACAGTTTTCTTAAACAGGACTCAAGTTCTAACTATAGGTGTTTTGCTTTCTCCATAAAAGTTAAAGGTTATTAGCTGTGAGTGATGCTCATGCTTATAAGACCAATATTTGGAAGACTGAAGAAGCACTCTTGCTATTTCTGTGAACTTGGTGCCAGCCTGGGTTACAAAGTGAGACTTTGTCTCAAAATATATGTTATTTTTAAACATAATATAATTAAAATTAAGTAAAGTGAAGCAGTTATTTTTATTAGAAGCTCTCATTATCAAAGTGAAAAAGGTAAGCCAAAAGGAAGAGAGTATTTGAAATTCACTAATACCATGAAAATTCATATGAATATCCAGAATACAGTGAAAACCTACATCTCACCCCCAAATAAGCAAAACACCTGAAAAGGTTATGAAAGAGGAAACCTAAAAGCCAAGAAAGAAAATGAAAAAGTGTTTATTGTAACAAGTCATCAGAATAATGCATGTTAGATCTACAATAGGTACCTCTTTCTGTTCCTAGATAGCCATGAGCACAGTGCAGTATCTGTTGGTGAGAAACGTCTGCCATTATAAGGACTTAAACACATTTCCTATGACCCTAGACTGTGATGGCCATTTTGAAAAAAAAAAAGTTTGTCATTATCTATTCAGATTAATTAGATGCATGTTTAATAGAAATGAGGGTTTCCTCTACTAAAAAGATATATTCAAAATTGTTTTCTTTGAGGTAGAAAAAAAAAGAAGAAGAAACAGAAGAAAAAAGAGTCTATCAATGTATGTATGTATGTATGTATGTATGTATGTATGTATGTATAAAATATACATGAAGTTGGGAGGAGAGCACGTGGAACCAAGGAAGAGTTAGAGGGACAGAAATGGGCTGGTTGTGATCAAAGGACATAGTGTACATGTATGCAATTCTGGAAAAATAAATTAAAAATTTTAATGTATGCAATTCTGGAAAAATAAATTAAAAATTTTAATGTACTAAGTTAAAAGTTGTAAAGTTATTCACCTGAGCCTGATGAAAATCTATTATTTGTAATTTATATCTAAATTTTTTATTAGAAATAGATAAACAAATATAGATGAAAGACAAATAAATAAGGCAAAATCAGCAGCCACAGAAACTTTGATATGAAAGAGAGAGACAGAGACAGACAGAGAAAGAGACAGAGACAGAGAGAGAGACAGAGAGAGAGAGAGAGAGAGAGAGAGACAGAGACAGAGACAGAGAGATGCTGGGTCCTCTATGGTAGACTCCTCCAGCCTGGAATTCAGACAATGGCCTGCCTCTGCCTCCTCTGCTGCCACACCTAGCCTAAATATAGACTTTCAAAGTAAGGTTAATAGCACTCCAGGATCCTTACATCCAATTTACCAAAATAAACTAATAAAATTGCTTAAAATATACAAAGTAAATTTTTATAGCTCTATAGTAAAAACTGGCAAGTTTACCTTATATTGAGAAATTAGCATAAGATTCTACATTTGATAATCCTTATAGATAAAATACTGATGAGGATACAAATGATTGGAATGTATAATAATTTTAAAGGTATACACATAACATTACGTAATTAGTATACATTTTTCCAAGCTCAAAGAAAACTCAGTTTTAATCTTAGTTTTAATAACTCAAAGGAGTTGGTGTTCTATTTTCCGACTGTAGTGGGACTTGGGCTGTACTTTCTGCACAATCAGAAAAGACACTTTTTACAATCAATTGGAAATTGAAAAATGCATTTCTGGGCTAAGGAGATATGTCCGTTGATAAAGTTCTTCCATGAAAGCATAAAGACCTGATTTTGAACCCCATCAGCAAGGTAAAAAGCTGGGCATAATGGAATGTGTTGTTAATCCCGGCATCCAGGAAACAAAGAAAAGTTTATGTCTGAAACTCACTGATCACCCACCCAGCCCAAACGGAGAGTTTCAAGTCCCAGTAAGTGTCCTTGTCTCAAAAAGCAAGATGGATAGATCATGAAAAATGATGCCTGCATATACACATGTGCACCCTCTTTCCACAGACGTGCACACACTGCATGTGCATGCCCCCACGAGACATATTTCTAAAGAAAATGTGACTAAAAGAAGACTAAGATGCTAATAATAAGTCCTTAAAGCTGCATAATGAAGGTGGTCATATTAATGGTTATGGGACATAGCTAAAGTGTTGCAACAGAAATGCAAAACTTTAAAAACTTAGGAAGAAAAGTTTAGAACTAATGAGCTATGCACACAAATTTAGGGCTTTAAAATAAGTAAAATTTAATGAGATGAAAGTGTGTGTGTGTGTGTGTGTGTGTGTGTGTGTGTGTGTGTATAAGAGCCAATGAAGTACACCAAATTCTAGCATGACAATCGAAACAAAGTGGTAATAAAAAAAATGTACACTTATTACTAAGGAAAGGTCAGAGTAATAGAAACTAGAAAGATTTAAACCAAGAATGACTTTATTTTATTAATATGGAATACACACGGACAGTTTATCAAAACTGACAACATAAGAAAACCTAATAGTCTTATAATTGTTATTTTAAATAATAAAATCACTATTTTATTTAACTTACAAATAAAAATATGCAGCTCGTTTAAGGCAGGCATTCAGTATGGTTATTAAAATAATTGAATCAAGAAGTCTAAAATCCTCTGAACTCCAAATCAAGAAGGTGTTACTATTCAAGGATTAAATAATTGCAATATTGTACAGATGTTTCATAAGATAGACAGTGAAAGACCACTACCTATGCTATTTTGCTATGATACCAACAACAGATCAGGATAGTGCAATATAGCTATCCATATAGATCAATGTTAACTTACACAAATTCAAATAATGCTTATATTTGTATGCTATTTATAAATGACGTATATACTAGAGAGGGGTTATTCTAGATATATCAGCAAACTTACTAATAGATGTTAAATGCTATGTCTTGACATCTAAACGTTTTTAAAGGAAAAGAATTACGGGCTGGAGAGATGGCTCAGAGGTTAAGAGCACTGTCTGTTCTTCCAAAGGTCTTGAGTTCAATTCCTAGCAACCACATGGTAGATTATAACCATCTGTAATGAGGTCGGGTGTGCAGGCATACATGTGGGGAGAGTACTGTATATATTATAAATAAATAGATTTTTAAAAAATTACATGATGCCTTCTCTTTTTAAAAAGGTTTATTTTATTTTGTATTATGTATGTGTGTGGAGTTTGTGCATGTGAGTGCAGGATTCCACAGAGGTGGAAGGTGTTGGATCTCCCAGAGCTGGCGTTACAGGGTGGTGAGCTACCTTCAGTCCTCAGCAAGGAGAGCTTCACCCTAAAGGCTGAGCCATCTCTCAGCCCCATGAATTACACAATGACGCTTCCAATAGCCACAGAAACAATTGATGAAATACCCACTTAGTGATAAGCATACTCACCAAATGAAGAATGTATTGGTTAACTGTGATAGAAAGCTAACGTCTACGTAGTAAATCTTTCTAAGCAGTGTTACTGATGGTGCTCACCAAAGCCCGATGAAAGGGAAAAAGAAATTAAAGATTAAAGATATGCAGATAAGGAAAGACGTACCAAATTGTCATGACTTTTAGGTAATATTATTGCTCATGTGGCAAAATAGAAAACGGATAAAAATGACTAATCCTGTTGAATTTGAGTGACAGGAAATTAATATATAAAGACAAGTACGTTAATGTGAGTAAGGAGCTTAAAATAAATTTATAGGAGTACGGAACACTTGATTCCTGCAGACCAGTGCTGTAGGAACAGGTGGGTCATCGTACTGAATAAACAACGAAGAAATCAGTTTTCATGTGCATTAAGCCTGACTGCCAAATGCAAAACCATTGACAGCAAAGAGAAACCACTGGAAGACAATACAGTAAGTTAATTTGTAGCCTCAAGGACACAGTTGTGTCCTCTGTGTGGAATGTGTGTGCGTGTGTACACTTGTGTAGAGGTTTACACGTACAAATGAGCTTCTCCTTGTGGAGGCCAGCGGTTGATGTTAGGTGGTTTCCAGGGGTTGTGAGCCCCTGTGCAGGGAATTGAAGCCAATCTCAGCAAGGGGAGTCTACACCCTTAAAAGCTGAGCCATCTCTCAGCCCCACAAATTACAAATTGCTTTTAATAGCCAGAAAGGAAAAAAATCGAACAAACTATTTCCATTTTATTTACTGAGGCAGGGTCTCTCCCTAGATCTGAAATTGAGAAATGAATAGTCTAGCTAGTAATCTTGCCTTGCGGGGAGGGTCCCCGCTCTCTCTGTATGAGATGCCACACCATCACAACTTTTATGTGGGAGTTTGGCATCCCAGCTTTGACTTCCATACTTCCGCTGAGTCGTCTCTGCAGCCCCTTGAAGATAAATATATATTTTGAACATACAATTCTTAAACAAGACAAACTATTAAAGAAAGTACTATAATCTTGAATTTCTCACTGAGAGACATGGAAATGATGAGGAGAGAAAATCTCAGAAGCAGATATTTGCAGCACATAAAATGAATTAGATACTGATTGAAACATGGACTATATAAAGAAAAGACTCCAACGAGTCAATTAGGTACAGACCAAGAACATGCTGGAATACGTACAAACCAATTATCGGGAAGCCAAATCTTTGATTGGCACATAGGAAAAGCACCCTGTCTTCTTAGCTATGTGTAAATGCTAAGTAAAATCCTAGCGGAATGGGGCTATTACGGACTCTCCAGATTGAGCCTTAAGGTGACTTTAGCCTGAGCCAGTACCCCTGTACTACACTATGTGAGGACCTCCACTCAGAGACTCCAGCTCAGCCACCCACCGGTGGATCCTAAATCCACAGAAACTGGGAGGCGGCAAGGAAACAGTAGAAAGGGGTTTGTTGTTGTTTGTTGTTGACTTTGTACCAGTTTGTCACATAAACAATGAATACATCTCCCAAGCTACAAACACAAATGTCCAACTGTAGGCTAAATACAGGGTATTAAACCATAAGAAAGAAAAATGAAAGAAGCACCAACAAGGCTGAGTCTCAGAAATGTAAGACAATACAGGATAATATTTATGATACGAAAGTATAACAAAAACATAAAAGCAACACATGGATGTTTTACACACAAACGTAGAACTATGCGAAACAGCAAGAGGAGATTTAAAGGAAAATTAGCGAAAGATGCCATGTCTCAGGGATGAGTCCGTCCAATATGGTATTCAAGGTCCCACAGTGCCTTAATTTTTACTCACAAAATGGTCAGGCATTCATTTCGTTATCTCTTAGTTTAGACCACTTTGGGATGTTATATATCCTTTTTATTCTTAAATTTTTAGAGCAAAGCAAAACACAAAGTTAAGAGCTGAGCCGCAGTCAGTTCGGAATTCATTTGGAGAATGGCCAAATGGTTGGCTGGTCAGCCTATAGACAAGAGACGCTGTTTTTTACATGTGTTAAAGGGGTTCTTATCCAAGTTTCCACGATTGTCTCATGGGCAAGAGTTTTTTTTTTTTTTTTTTTTTTTTTTTTTTTTTTTTTTTTTTTTTTTTTTTTTTAACCTCCCACTTTGTCTTTATAGCTGCATTCACCGCAGGTTAGGCCAACCAGGGAGAACTGCTGAGGGGTGCTCCTGTGCCAACTGAAAAATCCAGCCCCTATTGCCACCCGCCAAAGGCATTCCAGACCGGATTTCTCTGGAATCCCCGCACCCATTTCATCAGCAGCCTGCCGGCATCCTCCCACCCACCTCTCAGCTCCAGTCCCCTGGGTGCTTAAAGCACAGGGAGAGGACTTTTACCTGAAGGCTGGGACAGAGGCTAAGCAGAGACTGTGGCCCTAAAAAAAATTCTGTGTGGAGCCTCCCTCTGGAACCTCGGAGGTTCCTTTGATCAAATCCCAATGGCTCCCAGCTGAACACAAACCACACAACAAGGAAATGGGGCCGGCGGGTGAGGGTTCCTGGTTGGCGAAGGGATAACAATGCAGGAAAGATACCCAGCAGCCGAAAGCTCAGAAACTGACAGAGGAAGGTCTCACTGTGGAATACATCAGCCACTTCGGCACGCCCCGGGTGCCCACATCAGTCCCCAACGCAGTCCCTGGCCACTCTTCACCTCCCGCCCTATTTCCCGCGAAGCACCCCAACCGTCTGGCAGTGGCCTTTGTCACCGCGGGCCTCTCCTGGTGCAGACCTGCAGACCCCGACTCACTCACTCTTTGCCTCGCTGTTCCCTGAAGCGCAGGTTCGAAGGCACGAGGAAGCAGCTACGAAGGGGGCACCCGTGGTCCCCAGGGGGAGGAAGCTTCGGGCCTAGAAGAGAGTGGGCGGTGGACGAGAGGCTGGGGGACGTGGAAAGTCACTGGCAGAGAAGGGAGCAAGCAGTGGGCCGGCCTTGAGAACTGATTGGCCACACGGGGATGTGGGTGGTGCTAGGCTCGCTGCCCCCAGATCTCAGAGGCCCTCCTTTGTGTCAATTTCTGCTCAAAGATGCAACCCTATATCTGGTATGGAGATAAAAGTTCGAACCCCTTGGATTTGCAGCCGGGCAATTTGTTAAATAGATACATAATCCTTACCACCATGAACAAATAGAACGTTGATAAAACAATAGATGTTTTTCAGAAATAATGCACAACTATATTAAGAGGAGAGTTAAAGAGTTAAATCTATATTAAATTTAATTTAAAAGTTAAGTTTTGGTAAGAGTATGATTACATTTTGTTATATCTTACATAAGAGGAAAGGCTATGAGAGAAGATGTCATCTCCTGATTCATGGATTCGCAACCGCTGAGTTACTATAAAATAGTACCTGTGTTGTGTGAGGAGTTTGGCAAACCAGTAAAAAGCCTGGCTTTAAAAAATAAGTTTTGCATAGTTTCCCCTCAGTCACATCTATCTATCTATCTATCTATCTATCTATCTATCTATCTATCTATCTATCACCTAATCATTTATTTGTCTGTTTACTATGTGCACGTACATGTGCGCATGTGTATGTGTGTGTGCGCGTGTGTGTGTGCGCGCGCGCATGTGCACCTTTAAGGTGGGAGTGCACCATGCCACAACCTGTGTTTGGAGGTCCAAGGACAACCTGCAGGAATCAGTTCTTTCCTTGCACAGTGGAGGTCCTGAAGATCAAACTCAGGCTGTCAGACTTGGGAGAACCAGCCTTTGCCCACTGAGCCATCTTAGTGTCCCCAAATCTGGACTTTGAATCTAGGCCATCTTTTGTTTCATAAACAAGGGAGTGTGTGAGTTAATAGTGGCTGCTACAACAAATTGACACAGAAGGAGATGAATTAAGCAACACACTTTTGGCATCTTATAGTTCTATACATCAGAAGCTTGGCACAGGTCCCACTGGGCAAAGCTGCCGTTCTTTCTAGAAAAGTCAAAGGAAGAATTCATTTTCCTCCCTTCTCCAGCTTCCAGAGAATGCCTCAAATTATCTGAATTTCCCTGCTCAGGGGCCGTTTCCTGCCTGCAGAAACAGTGGGTTTATCACTGGCCCCGTTATTTCCGATATTTCATCTTCTCAGCTTCCTGCTGCCCTCAGTTCCTTAGGAGACCATGGTATCCATTCCACTGGGTCTGTCCAAATAACCACTCAGCTCAAGGTCAGATAACCACAGGCCTAATTCTGTAACACCGTATCATAACAACCTCCAGAATGACATATGGTTTCTATGGGGCCATGTGTCTTTCTCACCATGCATGTTAGTATCTTTTTGTCCTGTTCTATGTTACTTTTCTCCATCTGGGTTAAAACAGGACTTTACCAATACATGTGTCAAAAAGCATGCAAATGTCTGCTCTAACCTTAAAGGGGAAAGGTAATTCCAGACTGGGTGATTGTATAACTCTGTCACATTTACCTCACTCTATTGTAAGTAGGACATCCCCCTTGGAACGTGGGTCCTTTCATCACTGAATCTCAGATTGCTGGTACCTAACTCAACAGCAAATCCTTTCCTCATGGTCTTTGTCACAGTTCTATTCTCACCCAACCCCTGTGTGTCCGTTTTTTCTCTGACTATTACTTACATGTGTTCATTGGCAAGTTGTGTTGGGCCCTGGAGAAAAGGAGACAAGGTGAGCCAACACCAGGCTCCAAGCATACTTCTGAGAGCCTCTGGGAATTTGAGACTTTTCCCACAGATTGTCACACTGTGCTACCATTGCAACCTTAGTGATTGCAGCCCGGTCCTGTTCTACCCCAATTCCATCTGGGCCTCCCTTTCTCAACTGTCTTTTTTGAAGTCACTCCTCTCACAGCATTTACTCCTCTTTTCTTCCCTCAAGAAACTTCCTCCCAGAGATAATTCAGTTCTCTATAGGGAGAAAGTGTAGTGGGTAGATCATATCGAGAGAGCACTTGCCTTGGTTCCTTAGTACCACTTACTACCACTTAAAATTCTGCTGCTTTTCAGAATTAGAACACATTGTGATAATGTGTGGGAAAAAAAAAAAGCCCTCTAGGATTGCCAGAGGCTGTCAGAACTACTCTGGGAGCCTGGTGCTAGCACCCACCCACCACCCACCTACCCCACCCCCCAGCACCACCCATTCCCTCTTTTCCTCTACAGCCCAACACTTCTTGGCAAAAAGCATGTAACGCTCAGAGGACAGGAGGAAGCACTGGACGTGGGAGAAGATGGCCCATGACAAGGACCTTAGTGCTAGAGGACAGGGTAGCCTATATTTTCTCCATGGTGAGTGGGGAGGATCTCCTTGCACTGACAATGTGCTTATGCACACCCCCCCCTGCCCCCCAAACACACACAACATGCTGAGAATGGTGGAGGAAGCAATGGAGGGAGAGGTGGCTGCCCAGTGATCTGTAGGCTGGAGAGAAGAGGACGTTGTTCAATCTGTTTGAGATTGAGTTTGAGTCCCAGAACCAAGTGAAAAGCTGCATGTAGTGGCATAGCCTGGAATCCCAGAGCTGGGGAGGCAGGGACAGGTGATTCCGTGTGGGTTAATGGACAGCCAGCCTAGTCTACTAGGTGACCTTTGGGCCAACAAGTAGCACTGTCTCAAAACAAAATGAAGCAAAACAAAACAAAAACAGGCAGCAGCAGCAGCAGCAATAAAAACCCAAAGTTAAGAAAGATGGCTCCTGAAAAAGTATACTCAAGGTTTCCCTCTGGCCTCCACCTCCACCCACACATCAACACACACACACACACACACACACACACACACACACACACACACACACCCCTAAGTTTGATTGTCATACGCTATTTCTATCTGTGCAAACCCTTTCTGCTGTCTGTACTTTGGAGCCTGTATTCGGAACAACACAAACTAAAAATGGCTTCTTACTCTCTGTGCCTATGAGGAGAGGCCTGCAAGGCATGCATCCTGCTGCTGGTCCTCTGCGTTGAGAGGAGGAGGCTTTTGGCAGGAGAGGGATGCAGCTGTCTTGGCAGGCAGGGAGAACCAGCTCAGCTGCAAGGAGCCTTGGTCTGCTGGAAACAGTTGGTAATCCCCAAACTCCACTATCTGCAAGGCTCCCCGCACACACTCAGTTCTGCTTCACAGACACACCAGACCCCTGCAGCTTTCACCACGGAGGCCATATCAATTAGTCCCTGACCTTTGGAGGCCTTTGAGCTTGCAATCATCTCTCTAATGGTTCTCTGCGTGATGTCCCCCTGGGTGGCTAAAGGACAATCTCAGCAATGTGGCAATTTGAGTTAAGAAAGGGAGGCAGAATTGCAAAACACTTGGAATGTCTCCAAAAGGAAAGGTAAGGATGAGGCATCTTGTGACTCCCTGGGCTTTTAACATTAGAACTGACTAGTAGGTGGCAGGGACTCTGACCACAGGCCGCAACTCTGACAGTGGGAGACACAGTTGTTCATTTGGATCTCATCTCACACTGCGAATCCAGCCACTGTCACCAGACAAATACTTCACACCAGGACGAGGGAGCAGGTGGAAGTTAGATGTGTCCCAGGGCACTAGCATTTTGTTATTTGTGGCAATGATGCTTTTTTGATGAGGAAGCCATTGCGCTTTTAATAGCTTGATTCTTTCTGCAGTATCATCCCTATGCTGGTTAATGTGACATAATAATTTGGCTGGAGCATGTACTATCTGGATATTTAGATGGGCACAATTCTGTGTTTCTGTGAGAGTAAGGAAAGCAGATTGTCCTGCCTGAATGAAAGAAAAAGGCTGACCTCCTCACAGCTAAGAGAGTCTTCTTATCCAACTGCCTTCTAACTGGGACATTGGCTTTTGTTTTCTTTTTTGAGACAAGGTCTCACTTTTTACACTGGGTTGGTTTAGACTCACAGAGAAGCACTTGCCTCTGCCTTTCTGTACTGGGATTAAAGGCATGCACTACCACACCCAGCCTGAAGCATTAGTTTTTATCTTGCTGTTGGGTGTGGAGAGAAACAAAAGCTGTCCTGGGTCAGACCTGTTGGCCTTCGACTGAACCAAGCCATTGGCTCTTCTATGTCTCTGGTTTATCAACAAGCCTTATTGTCTGTGGGATTTGCTAGCCTCTACAATTGTAAGAGCAGATTTCTTTTTTTTTTTTTTTTTTTTTTTTTTTTTTTTTTTTTTTTTTTTTATTAATTTATTCTTGTTACATCTCAATGTTTATCCCATCCCTCGTATCCTCCCATTCCTCCCCCCCCCATTTTCCCATTATTCCCCTCCCCTATGACTGTTCCTGAGGGGGATTACGTCCCCCTATATATTCTCATAGGGTATCAAGTCTCTTCTTGGCTACTTGCTGTCCTTCCTCTGAGTGCCACCAGGTCTCCCCCTCCAGGGGACATGGTCAAATGTGAGGCACCAGAGTATGTGAGAAAGTCGTATCCCACTCTCCACTCCACTGTGGAGAATATTCTGACCATTGGCTAGATCTGGGAAGGGGTTTAAAGTTTACCTCCTGTATTGTCCTTGGCTGGTGCCTTAGTTTGAGCGGGACCCCTGGGCCCAAATCTGCCTATCATATTGTTCTACTTGTAGATTTCTAGGACCCTCTGGATCCTTTTATTTTGCTGTTCTCCCATGCGTCTCTCATTTAGAGTCCCAATAGGATGCCTTCCCCTCTGTCCCAGTTTCCTGGTAAGTGAAGGCTTTCGTGGGACATGCCCCTTGGGCTAGTATGCAGATATAAGTGAGTATATACCATTTGATTCTTTCTGCTTCTGGGTTAACTCACTCATTATGATCATTTCTAGCTCAATCCATTTATCCACAAATTTCGGGAATTCCTTGTTTTTAATAGCTGAGTAGTATTCCATAGTGTATATGTACCACAGTTTCTTTATCCACTCTTCTACTGAGGGACACTTAGGCTGTTTCCATGTTCTGGCTATTATGAATAAGGCTGCTATGAACATGGTTGAGCAAATTTTCTTGTTGTGTGCTGGAGCATCTTCTGGGTATATTCCAAGGAGTGGAATAGCTGGGTCTTGAGGAAGCCCTATTCCCATTTTTCTGAGATAGCACCAGATAGATTTCCAAAGTGGCTGTACTAGTTTGCATTCCCACCAGCAATGAAGGAGTGTTCCTCTCTCCCCACATCCTCGCCAGCATGTGGTGTCGCTTGAATTTTTGATCTTAGCCATTCTGATGGGTGTAAGATGGAATCTCAGAGTTGTTTTGATTTGCATTTCCCTGATGACTAAGGAGGTTGAGCATTTCTTTAAGTGTTTCTCAGCCATTTGATACTCCTCTGTTGAGAATTCTCTGTTTAGTTCCAAGCCCCATTTCTCAATTGGGTTATTCGGTTCGGTGGTGTTTAATTTCTTGAGTTCTTTATATATTTTGGATATTAGACCTTTGTCAGATGTAGGGTTGGTGAAGATTTTTTCCCAGTCTGTAGGCTGTCGCTTTGTTCTCTTGACAGTGTCTCCTGCCTTACAGAAGCTTCTCAGCCTCATGAGGTCCCATTTATTAATGGTTGACATTAAGGCCTGGGCCGTTGGTGTTCTGTTCAGGAAGTTGTCTCCTGTGCCAATATGTTCCAGGCTCTTTCCCACTTTTTCTTCTAAGTGAGTTAGTGTCTCTGGTTTTATGTTGAGGTCTTTAATCCACTTGGATTTGAGTTTTGTGCAAGGTGACAAATATGGGTCCAGTTTCATTTTTTTACACATAGACCTCCAGTTAGACCAGCACCATTTGTTGAAGATGCTATCCTTTTTCCATTGAATGGATTTGGCTTCTTTGTCAAAAATCAAGTGACCATATGTGTGTGGATTCATATCTGGGTCTTCGATTCGATTCCACTGATCAACCAGCCTGTTGCTGTGCCAGTACCATGCTGTTTTAAGTACTATTGCTTTATAGTACAGTTTGAGATCAGGTATGGAGATTCCTCCGGAGCATCTTTTATTGTACAAGATTGTTTTAGCTATTCTGGGTTTTTTGTTTTTCCATATGAAGTTCAGAATTGAACTTTCAATGTCTTTAAAAAATTGTGTAGTTATTTTGATAGGGATTGCATTGAATCTATAGATTGCTTTTGGTAGGATGGCCATTTTTACTATGTTAATTCTCCCGATCCATGAGCAAGGAAGATCACGCCATCTTCTCAGGTCATCTTCAATCTCTTTCTTCAGAGTTTTGAAATTTTTTTCATACAAGTCCTTCACTTGCTTAGTTAGGGTAACTCCTAGATATTTTATATTGCTTGTGGCTAATGTGAAGGGTGTGGTTTTCCTAATTTCTTCCTCTGCAAGCTTGTCATTTGTGTATAGGAAGGCTACAGACTTTTTTGAGTTAATTTTGTATCCAGCCAATTTGCTAAAGGTGTTTATCAGCTTTAGGAGTTCTCTGGTGGAGTTTTGAGGGTCACTTATGTACACTATCATATCATCTGCAAAGAGGGATAATTTGACTTCCTCCTTTCCCATTTGGATCCCCTTGATCTCCTTTTGTTGTCTTATTGCTCTGGCTAGAACTTCGAGTACTATATTGAAGAGATATGGAGAGAGTGGGCAGCCTTGCCTTGTTCCCGATTTGAGAGGAATTTCCTTGAGTATCTCACCATTTACTTTGATTTTGGCTATTGGCTTGCTGTATATAGCCTTTATTATGTTGAGGAAAGTGCCTTGTATCCCCGATCTCTCTAAAACTTTAAACATGAATGGGTGTTGAATTTTATCAAATGCTTTCTCTGCATCCAAGGAGATAATCATGTGGTTTTTTATTTTCAGTTTGTTTATATGATGGATTACATTGATGGATTTCCGTATATTAAACCATCCCTGCATGCCTGGAATGAAGCCTACTTGGTCATGATGAATGATATCTTTGATGTGCTCCTGTATTCGTTTTGCAAGTATTTTATTTAGTATTTTTGCATCTATGTTCATAAGAGAAATTGGTCTGAAATTCTCTTTCTTTGTTGAGTCTTTGTGAGGTTTAGGTATCAATGAGACTATGGCCTCATAGAATGAATTTGGTAATTTTCCATCCATTTCTATCTTTTGGAGTAGCTTGAAGAGTATCGGTATTAGCTCGCCCTTAAAGGTCTGGTAGAATTCTGCACTGAAACCATCTGGCCCTGGGCTTTTTTTGGTTGGGAGACCATCGATGATTGCTTCTATTTCTGTCGGGGAAATGGGACTATTTAACTTGTTTATCTGTTCTTCACTCAACTTTGGCAAGTGAACTTGATCAAGAAAATCGTCCATTTCCCTTAGATTTTCAAATTTTGTGGCGTATATGCCTTCAAAGTAGGATCTTATGATTCTTTGAATTTCTTCAGTGTCTGTTGTTATGTCTCCCTTTTCATTTCTGATTTTGTTGATTTCAATACTGTCTCTCTGCCTTTTAGTTAGTTTGGCTAATGGTCTGTCTATCTTGTTGATTTTCTCAAAGAACCAGCTTTTGGTTTTGTTGATTCTTTGGACTGTTTTCTTAGTTTCTAATTTGTTAATTTCAGCCCTGAGTTTGATAATTTCCAGGCGTCTACTCCTCTTGGGTGTTTCTGCTTCTTTTTTTTCTAGGGCTTCCAGTTGTGTTGTTAAGATGCTTATGTGCGATGTTTCCAATTTCTTTTTAAAGGCACTTAGTGCTATGAATTTTCCTCTTAGCACTGCTTTCAATGTATCCCACAAATTTGGGTATGTTGTTTCTTCATTTTCATTGAATTTCAGAAACTCCTTGATTTCTTTCTTTATTTCTTCCCTGACCCAGGTGTCATTTAGCAGAGAGTTGTTTAGTTTCCACAAACGTGTAGGCTTTTTGTTATTTCTGTTGTTGTTGAATTGCAGCCTAAGAGCATGGTGATCTGATAGGATACAAGGTATTATTTCAATCCTCTTGTATCTGTTGAGGCTTGCTTTGTGACCTACGATGTGATCAATTTTGGAGAAGGTTCCATGGGGTGCAGAGAAGAAGGTGTATTCTTTCTTGTTTGGGTGAAAGGTTCTATAGATATCTGTTAGATCCATTTGACCCATGGCATTGGTTAATGATGTTATTTCTCGGCTTAGTTTCTGTTTCAATGACTTATCCTTCAGTGAGAGTGGGGTGTTGAAGTCTCCCACTATTATTGTGTGGGGATCGATGTGTGGTTTAAGCTTTTTTAGGAGATCTTTTACATATGTGGGTGCCCTTGTATTGGGAGCATAGATGTTCAGAATTGTGATGTCATCTTGGTTGACTTTACCTTTGATAAGTATGAAGTGTCCTTCCTCATCCCTTTTGATTAATTTTGGTTGAAAGTCTATTTTGTTCGATACTAAAATGGCTACACCTGCTTGCTTCTTGTGACCATTTGCTTGGAATATTTTTTTCCAACCTTTTACCCTGAGGTAATGCCTTTCATTATGGGTGAGATGTGTTTCTTGGATGCAGAAGAATGTTGGGTCTTGTTTATGTACCCATTCGGTTAGTCTGTGTCTTTTTATTGGAGAATTGAGGCCATTGATGTTGAGAGATATTAATGACCAGTGACTGTTAAGAGTCTTAATTTTGATGTTGTTTCCAGTCGAGCGTTTGTGTAGTTGTGTTTTTGCCATGGGATAGTTATCTATTTCCTGGGTAGTTTTGGTTGTAGCTTGACCCTTTGGGATGGAGTTTTCCTTCTAGTACCTTCTGTAAAGCTGGGTTTGTGGATAGGTACTGTTTGAATTTGTTTTTGTCATGGAATATTTTGTTTTCTCCATCAATGGTTATTGATAATTTTGCTGGGTAAAGTAGTCTGGCCTGGCATCTGTGTTCTCTTAGGGTTTGCAGGATCTCTGTCCAGGACCTTCTGGCTTTTATGGTCTCTGCTGAGAAGTCAGGTGTAATTCTGATAGGTTTACCATTAAATGTTATTTGGCCCTTTTCCCTTGCAGCTTTTAATATTTTTTCTTGTTCTGCATGTTTTGTGTTTTGATTATTATGTGGCGGGCAGTTTTTCTTTTCTGGTCAATTCTATTTGGTGTTCTGTAGGCCTCTTGTATGTTTATAGGCATCTCTTTCTTTAGATTGGGAAATTTTCTTCTATGATTTTGTTGAGAATAGTTTCTGGGCCCTGGAGTCTGATGTCTTCTCTTTCTTCAATGCCTATTATCCGCAAATTTCTTCTTTTCATGGTGTCCTTAATTTCTTGGATGTTTTGTGTCAGGAGTTTTCCAGATTTGGCATTTTCTTTAATGGTTGATTCAATATCTGTGATTGTATCTTCTAGCCCTGAGATTCGTTCTTCCATCTCTTGGATTCTGTTAGAAAAGCTCACCTCTGTGTTGCTCGCCTTCTTCTCTGAGGTCTCACGTTCTCGTTTTTCTTCTGTCTGTGTGTTTATCATTGAATCCATTTTCATTTTCAGATCTTGAACTGATTTTTTGATTTCTTTCATCTGATTTTTTGTATATTCCTGAGTTTCTTCCATTGCCTCTTTATAGGTCTTCAGAGCTTGAACCGTTTTAGCTATTTCTTTCATCTGGTTGTTTGCATTTTCCTGCAATTTTTCCAGTTCCACTCTATGTGCTTCTTTTATGTCTCTCACCTGTTTGTCAGCGTCTTCCTGCATTTGATTACGAATTTTATTTGTTTCCTCCATTATCATCCTCATTACTAAGGATTTGAGGTCATTTTCTTGTATTTCCGTTGTATTTGAGTTCTCTGGGTGGTTTTCTTTGGGATAGCTGGAAACTGGAGACGCCATGTTGTTTTGGGGTTTTTTGCGTATGCTTTTTCGTTGTCCTTTAGACATCTTGCCGTCTTTGTTTTTGTTGGGTAGCTTCCAGAGTTGAATGGAGGGTGTCTGATGATAGATTCACTTGTTTTCTTACGATTTCCCTAGGCTGCGAGCTCAAAGCTTCACTGGTGTGGATGTTAGGAGGTTAGCCCTGTTGTTCTGGTCTCTCACAGCCAGTGATCCTCAGTCCCTCTCTGCTGTGGATCCTGCAATTGTTCTGGGTCTCTGAATGAGCGTTGGGTCAGGCCAAGGTATCCACAGCCTTCTGTGTTCCCTGCCAAGTCCAGCCAGGAGCACTGGGACCGAACCACGGGCAGAACTCAGCTAGATTCTCAGGGCCAGAACCGTCTGCCAAGCTCAGCTAGGGATTTTGGGCCCAAAATGCACACAGGGCCCAGCCAGAATTTTTGGGCTGGGACTACGCACCAAGCTCCACTAGGGCCTTTTGGCCCAAAGTGCGTGCTGTGGTCAGTTATTGACTCAGGGCCCGAACTGACCACCAATCTCAGCCAGGAATTCTGGATTCAAACTGTACACTGTGTCCAGCCAGAGTCTTAGAGCTGGTGGAACCGAGAGCTCTGTCCAGCCTGTGCCACAGCAGGAGAACTGCGGCTGCTCTGAGTTAGCGCCAGTAGTGGAACAAGTGCTCCGCCCGGACTGTGTCACCGCAGGGGAGCTGCCGCTGAGCTGAGGTGGTGCCTAGGATGGAACCGCGCACGTCACCAAGCCTGCGCCACAGCAGGAGAACTGCGGCTGCTCTGAGTTAGCGCCAGTGGTGGGACAAGTGCTCCGCCCAGACTGTGTCCCCGCAGGGGAGCTGCCGCTGAGCTGAGGTGGTGCCTAGGATGGAACCGAGCACGTCACCAAGCCTGCGCCACAGCAGGAGAACTGTGGCTGCTCTGAGCTAGCGCCAGTGTTGGAACAAGTGCTCCGCCCGGACTGTGTCCCCGCAGGGGAGCTGCCGCTGAGCTGAGGTGGTGCCTAGGATGGAACCGAGCACGTCACCAAGCCTGCGCCACAGCAGGAGAACTGTGGCTGCTCTGAGTTAGCGCCAGTGGTGGAACAAGTGCTCCGCCCGGACTGTGTCCCCGCAGGGGAGCTGCCGCTGAGCTGAGGTGGTGCCTAGGATGGAACCGAGCACGTCACCAAGCCTGCGCCACAGCAGGAGAACTGCGGCTGCTCTGAGTTAGCGCCAGTGGTGGAACAAGTGCTCCGCCCGGACTGTGTCCCCGCAGGGGAGCTGCCGCTGAGCTGAGGTGGTGCCTAGGATGGAACCGAGCACGTCACCAAGCCTGCGCCACAGCAGGAGAACCGCGGCTGCTCTGAGCCAGCGCCAGTGGTGGGACAAGTGCTCCGCCCAGACTGTGTCCCCGCAGGGGAGCTGCCGCTGAGCTGAGGTGGTGCCTAGGATGGAACCGAGCACGTCACCAAGCCTGCGCCACAGCAGGAGAACTGCGGCTGCTCTGAGTTAGCGCCTGTGGTGAAACCAAGTGCTCCGCCCAGACTGTGTCACCGCAGGGGAGCTGCCGCTGAGCTGAGGTAGTGCCTAGTGTGGAGCAGCGTGCTCAACTACGCCTGCGCCACAGCAGGGGAGCTATGGCCACGCTGAGTTACTGCCTCAGGCAGAATTGTTTGCTGGGCCGGGCCAATACCCGGGACTCTGGGGCCGAACTGTCCGCCGAGTCCAATCTGGGTCCAAAGGCTCCACGCGACCCAAATCCTGCCCCGAGTCCCCTCTCCCGCAGCAATTCCCACCAGCCACCACACCAATCGCCTCCACCGGAAGGCTATGAGCTGCAAACCTCAGCCGCCGCTGCTGGTGCCGCTGGTGCTGCCGCCTCTGCCGCTGCCGCTCCGATCAGAGAAAAACCACGCTCCTCCCGTGTGCAGGGGCACGCAGGTCCTCCGCACCCTGGTCCCTCCGAACCGTGGAGCACTCCCGCTGCCGTGATGTTCGGACCTCGGTGTTCCTGGCTCAGAAATCTGTGCAATTCCCTGAATTGTTCACTGGAGCCTCCAAACGCGGTCCACACTGCTCGCCGCCATCTTGGATCCCCCCAAGAGCAGATTTCTTATAATCAGTTTCTTCATGACTATTTCTATCTATGTGTGGGTGTGTGCACAGACACACACACACACAAACACACACACACACACACCACATACACATATCTATACAAGAGACTCCTTCTATTGTTCTGTGACCCAAAAAATCTGAAAGACAACTCCTCCACCCCCACTCTAGGCTCTTCCTTTGGAACCATAGCTATCACAGTCTTTTGAATTAATTTGGAAGTTGAATACATATTTAAATTAAAACTGTCATTTAAAATCAGATTTGAGAGCAACACCTCTAGGAATTTTACAGACAATTAAGCTTTGAAGTTGGATTTAAAATAAGCTGTCCATATTATTGTCATTGTGAGTTATTCAACTGGAAAGACAAGACAATACAGGCCAGCCTTTCTCTTCAACTCACATAAGAGCAGGAATAGTGCCCCTGACAGTACACTGTGATATTCCTAGAAGACAGTCTGTTCCAGGGAGACACAGAATCCACAGCCAGCAGTTGCTTCCCTAGACACTGATTATGAGATGCCATGAAGAGAATATCAACTCTCATTTTATTAGAGGCGGAGGACAAAAGACTATGTGACACTGCTCCAGATAGCAGCTGTCATTGCTTCGAGCTGCATGTGACATTTGACTGTCTCTTATCTGCTCAGTCTTTCCTTGGCTTTGATAGCCTGGGCACTTTTGATGATTCTATATATCGTCAGTGAAAGATCATTACTTAGTGGCCTATAAGTGAGGCTTCCTCTTCATTGTCAGAGCAGGAGTTATAGGAGATGCATTTCCAGAGACATGATGGGGAAGTAGGAGGGATGGCATAGTGTGGTGGAAGTGTTTCTGGCTACAGGAAGTTTACAGGAGCTCTTACAGGGAGCTCACAGAGCTGTGCTGGTGTTTGGTTGTTTTTTAAACATAAAAGTGCTTAGAATTCTATTGGCTTTGTTAGATTATATTTGTGCAAAATATTAAGTTCTGTGTGAGGTATTGAATCTGATAAAGTCTCTCTCTTTTTTAAAAATTTGTTTTATTTTTGATTTTTCACTTTACATTTTGATCGTAGCCCCCTCTCTTATTTCCTCTTAGTTCTCCCTCCATACCCCCTCCCCTAGTCCTCAGAAAGGGGGAGCCCTCCTACCCTATCATCTGACCTCAGCCTATCAAGTCTTATCAGGACTACCTGCGTCATCTTCCTCTGTGGAATGACAAGGCCACCCCGACAGTGGGCAGTGATCAATGAGTGGGCACCAGAGTCCATGTCAGAGGCAGCCCCTCCTCCCCATATTAGGGGACCCACAAGGAGACTGTGTTGCCTGTCTACTACATCTGAGCAGGGAGTCTAGGTCCTCACCGTACATGATCCTTGGTTGGTACATCAGTCTCTGCAGCATTCTTCCCCCTCCCCTCTCCCCCTGCCCAGAGTTGTTGGCTCCATTGGTCTCCTTGTGGAGCTCTTGTCCTCTCTAGGTCCTTCTATCCTTTCCCTCAACTCTTCCATAAGACTCCCTGCGCTCCCTCCCAACGTTTGGCAGCGAGAATCAGCATCTACTTCCATCCCATACTGGGTGGAGTCTTACAGAGGACCTCTATGGTAGGCTCCCGTTATGTTCCTTCTCTTCAGCAGATTCCAGTGTGTATTGTATTTGCTCTTCTGAATGAGAATTCAGCTTTCTCCCTAGGGTCCTGTATTGTATGGCTACTGTCCACTTATAAGTGAGTATATGCCATGTGTGTCTTACTGAGTCTGGGTTACCTTACTCAGGATAATTGTTTCTAGTTCCATCCATTTGCCTGCAAATTTCAAGATATCCTTGTTTTTAATAGCTGAGTAGCATTCCATTGTGTAAATGTATGAGGGTTTCTTTATCCATTCTTCAGTTGAGGCACATCTAGGTTGTTTCCAGATTCTGGCTATTATGATAAAGCTCCTAAGGAATAGGGGAGGAGGAGGAGAGAGAAGAAGGAAGAGTGAGCCTGGGAGGTGAGGAGCCAATGTCCAGAAAATTCTCAACAAAAGAATATCGAATGGCCTAGAAAAATTTAAAGAAATGCTCAATGTCCCTAGTCATTAGGGAAATGCAAATCAAAAGAACTTTGAGGTTTCACCGTACACCTTTCAAAATGGCTAAGATCAAAAACTCAAGGGACAGCACATGCTGGCGAGGATGTGGAGAAAGCGAACACTCCTCCATGGCTGGTGGAAGCACAAACATATACAACCACTTAGGAAATCAGTCTGTCACTTTCTCAGAAAGGTGGGACTAGTTCTACCTTAAGACCCAGCTACATCACTACTGGGCACATACCTAAAAGATACTCCCCCCGACAAAGTCTCTGATCAGAAGCATTTTTTAAAAATTCACTTTACATCATCGTGTACCCCTGTTTCTCCTCCCCTCCCAGTTTCTTCCTCCCTCCTTCCCCCCTTATCCTTAGAAAAGGGAAGTTCCTCTTCTCATCCACCCCAGTTTATCAAGTCGTATCTCGGCTGAGCATGTCCTCTTCCCATCCTGGCAAGGAAGTCCCACCAGGAGGAAGTAATTGAAAAGCTGGCAAGAGAGCTCATGTCAGAGAGAACCCCCTCCCTCACTAGGGTACCTACATGAAGCCAGAGATGCCCATCAGCTACATCTTTGTAGGGGGCCTAGATCCAGTCCTTGCAAGGTCCTTGGTTGGTGCTTCAGTCTCACAAGGCCACATCGAGGCCCTGGTTAGTTGGCTCTGTTGGTCTGCTTGTGAAGCTCCTGTCTCCTCCATGGCTTTTTGTCCCCTTACCCTCCACTTTCCCACAAGGTTCCCTATGCTTAGCCCAGTGTGTGGCTGTGAGTCTCAGCATCTGTTCTGAGGTGCTGCTAGGGGGAGCCTCTAGGCGGATAACTCTTAGAAGCAGTTTTTAATGCTTCCTTAGAAGTTTCTACTACCGACAGGCAGTTGCAAATGATTGAGTGGATATTAGATAAAGAAGCACACACATGAAAAGAAAGGCAGACTATTTTACAGGAAAATAAATAAACACAATGTTAAAAGCTGGGCCATTTTCTTGAATGTAAAATATTAACCCACGAGGCTTGGTCTTGCAAGGACATTAGGATCCAGTGACAGAGACCATTGTCTTCAGCTTCAGATGGGTCGGGTAAAGAGAAATATTTCCTTTTGGGAAAGTAGCCAAAAAAATAAACAAATCTGATCTTCCAGTGAGCTTTAGGTCTTGGGCAAATAGATTATGCCAAAGGAAGAAGGAAGTTGAGCAATGCTTTCTAGAGAGGATATTTCTGAGGATATTTATATCAGAACATTTCAAAGCTGCTTCTCTAATAACCAATGAGGTTCGGTATGAGACACAACTCCCCTCTGACCACAGTGCAAAGCTAAAGAGCTTGGCTTTAGGAGCTGGAGCTGGCGGGAACAGATACCTTTAAATGTCAAGGATTATCTTAGCACTCTTATGATGAAGAAGATGGGCTGAATAGTTAAAAGAAAACCAAAGAAATAAAAATCAGATCCCCCTCCAATTTTCCATTAAGAGTTTAAATACAAAGACAAAATAAATCTCCTTCAATGTAAGAGAAAGCTGCTCAACATTGCTAAATATTTATCTTTACTTCTTTTATTTTTTCTTTTCTTTTCTTAATTTTTTTAATTTTTTTTTTTCTTATTTAAAAATGAAAGCTGCTGTGCCTCATCACCAGGGATAGTGGAGGACAATAATCAGTGATGGAAATGTGGAATGTTAACCAGTGAGATTTTCCTTTTAATTTTTTATGTTGAAGTATCATAATCAAAGTTTCAAAACAGAGCTTTTATTTTTCTTATGTTTCATTTGTTCATCTGAATTTTACCTGAAAGTCTGGCACAAGCTATAACCACAAGGAGAAGACCTTCAAATGAGAATTGCAAAACTCAGCCCTTGAACTCACTCCCAGGCATCAAGCTGAGCTTTTTTATCACTGCAGCTGCTGGTTTGCATCAGCCTTGCCTTAGAGATGACTCAGCCCAGATAAGCTGCACTAGGCCTCCCAGGCTGTAAGCAATGGCCGCCCTGGACAGCTTTCCAAGTCAGTTTCCTATCCCTAGCTAAGCATATAGCACCAACTTATAAAGATACACTGAGATTTCTTTTAATTTTGTAAAATTGTACAATTCCTTAAAACACTAAGACACATCATATCCAGTTCTTTCCCAACCGTAAAGCCTCTATGTTTTCTTCCTATTTCTTTCTTCATTTGTAACTGAAAACTCATAGACTGCAACAAGAGAGCATGGAAGAGCAATTTGGAAAAGGCCATTCAAGACCAGGTGCAGTCAGAATAGCCACTGGAGAAATTAGATCTAACTCTGTTGGATGTTTTAGAAACACAATGCTTTCTTGCTCATTATAACTTACATGTGCATAAATTACAACTTTTTCAAGTTTGTCATTCTTTTTCAAGTGAGTTTTAGCTATCTTAAGTCATTGCAAGGCATAAAGATATATTATAGCCCTGTGATAGGCTTCTTTCTTACAAGGCTGGGGATCCAGGGTTCAATCTCTCTCACTTATGAAAGGCAAATGAACAACAACAGAACTATACTCAAATGAAAATCATTGATATCTGTGGTTATCTACTGGGAACTAGTTCCCAGACTAGATCACTAGACATGAACAGGACAGCATAGCATTTGCATGTAATCTATGCACAATCTCTGCCATGCTCTTCGTGTCACCTCTAGAGTCCTTACAAGATACAATGCCAATGCTAACTACGTTTTTGCTACACCGCCTTGCTCAGGGAGCAGTGGCAAGGAAGAAAGTCTGTTTGTACGGATGCACTTTTCCCCAAATATTTTCAAGCCACACAGCTTGAGGTCAATGATGTAGAAGCTTGTGGATGCAGAAGGATGGCTCCACAGCAAAGGGCCAGAAGACAACTTGAGCCACTCATTTTTCTTCAGTAGTGTTGAATAACTAGGCTAATAAGTAAGCAGAATAAATGTTACGTCTGCCTTACATAACAAACCTAAAAAGAAAGATCCAAAAGGATGAAACCAATTCCTAGCAACTTACTGACAAGCCAGAGCAAAGCTCAAGACAGAGTAATGGATGTCAAAAATAGCCATCCCTGAAATCCATAAAAAAATCACAGTGACTTAGCAATATGAAGGGGCAGGAAAATATGACCAATTTTAAAGGGGGAAAATAATGGAAAGACTAATAAATGTCTTAGAACTCACAGAATAGGACTACAGGCTTTGCCATAAACCTACAAGACAAGAATTTTTAAAAGTTTTTAAAAACACTACCTTGCTTAGCTTGTGTCCTGTGCAGACATTAAAAGTAGCATTTAAAAAGAGCTGGTAATAGCATGGACATAGAATATTTTTGCTATATTTTTATTTATTTATTTATTTATCTACTTATTTATTTGGTTGGGTTTTTTGAGACAAGGTTTCTCTGTGTAGCCCTGGCTGTCCTGGACTCACTTTGGAGACCAGACTGGCCTGCAACTCACAGAGATCTGCCAGCCTCTGCCTTCTTGAGTGCTGGGATTAAAGGCATGAGCCACCATGTCTGGCTGCTATAGTTTCTTATGAAAGTATAAACTTATATAGTTTCCTTGCTTTTTAGCCCTGAGTAAACCATTGAATAACTACAACCCTTTATTCATATAAAATGCAAACACCTGCTTCATCTGACTGTCTGAGAAACAGCAGCAGCTGTCCATGCATTGCAAAACTTACATCTTCACGTAGCATTCATTGCTTAACATGTATTATTCATATTTTAAATGATTTATTTTTATCTGCTTAGATCAGGAAGTATGTGACGATCAGTTTCTACACATGCAGTTCAGTGCCCACTCTGTATTCCTGCTTGCTTGGAATGAAGATTTGGTTAACCCTTTAAATGAAGAATCCAGCAGTGCTGAGGAGCTAGGTCATAGAGAAGGTATCATGAGGCCATTGTTTTTTCCAGATAGGATTTCTTTTTGTAAAAGTTCTAGCTGTCCTGGAACTCACTCTGTAAACCAGGCTTGAACTCACAGAGATCCGATTGCCTCTGCCTCCCAAATACTGGGATTAAAGGCATGTGCCACCACCACCCGTGGCTTGGCTTGATTCTTTTAATATGCATAGGGCTCTGTGACATTTGATCACTGTGGTTAGCAATACTCAATGTGTACAGTATTAAAGCCTCCAAAAGCTATCCCAAGTTACTCAGTTTTCTCTTCCACATCAACGTCAATGAAGGATGCTGGTAGACTATTCCTATTATTCTTAGATTTGGTCTTTTCATAGTGTGTTTATTTGAGTAAGAATGGCCCCCCTAGACTCATGTGTTTAAATACTTGGTCCATAGGGAGTGGCACTATTAGGACATGTTGCCTCCTTTGAGGAAGTGTGTCACTATGAGGGTGGGCTTTGTGGTCTCAAAAACTCCAGACAGCGTACTTCCTGTTGCCTGCTGATCCACATGTAGAACTCTCAGCTCCCTCTCGAGCACTATGTCTGCCCTCTGCCGCACTTTCTGCCATAACTGTAATGGACTAAGTGTCTGAAACTGCAAGACAGCCCTGATTAAATGTTGTCTTTTGTAAGAGTTGCTGTGGTTGTGTTGTCTCTTCACAATAGAAAGCATAGCTAAGACACATAATGTCCCAGATTTTTGGGGTATTTTGTGTCTGGAATTTTTTAGATTTAACATTTTTTTTTAACCACTGTATCTGTCTCTTCTATCTTGTCTTCAGTGCCTGAGATTCTTCCATCTCTTGTATTCTGTTGGTCAGGCTTGTCTCTGAGGCTCCTATTTGAGTTCTTACATTGTTCACTCCCAGATTTCTTTCAATTTGGGTTTTCTTTATTGATTATATTTCCATTTTTCCATCATCAAGCTTCTTTCTTTCTTTCTACTGTGAGGATCTCTCTGTCTCTCTCTTCTATGTCTTTGTCTCTGTCTCTCTGTCTCTGTCTCTCTCTGTCTCTGTCTCTCTGTCTCTGTCTCTCTCTGTCTCTGTCTCTCTGTCTCTGTCTCTCTCTGTCTCTGTCTCTCTGTCTATGTCTCTCTCTGTCTCTCTGTCTCTGTCTCTTTCTCTTTGTCTCTCTCTCTCTCTGTGTGTGTGTGTGTGCTCACACATTTCTTTAAGGAGTGCATTCATTTCTTCTTTTATGGCCTCTATTATTCGTAAAGGCTATGTTGAGGTCTTTGTTTTGTGCTTCAGCTATGTTATAATTCTCTGAGCCTTCGGTGTTCAGGTTGCAGGATTCCAGTGGGGACATATTGTCCTGGCTGTTATTGATTGTGTTTTTACACTGGTGTTTGGCATCTGGGTTTTGGTATATTGTAATTCTAGGTGCTGATATCTGGCCCTGTCTTTATCAGGTGAGTTTCTGTTTTCCTTTCCTGTTCTTAGTGGAATGGGGTGGCTATGTGTTATCGCAGAGGACACTTTCTAGGATTCTGCTCAGTGTGACCATTTGAAGATTTAGGTACAATCTGCTTCTAGGTATTAGAAGCTAATACTTAGGAATATGGGCAACCTAGAATGATGGGTGGTTGGGGGTTCAGAGAGGAAGGAAAGCAGAGTGTTCCATCAGTATGTGATTAGTCCACTGGGAATGGAGACCGAGAGTGAGGAGAGGACACAACAGATAGTCTGCTACAGAGCTGAGTATGAGACTGGATTTGGAGTAAAGAAAAGGCAGTGAAGATCTTAAGGTTTGCTGGCCTGCTTGTTTCTCCCGCAGGCTTGACCACAGAGTTCCCAGGGAATGCCTGTTAGAGTTGGGGACTGCGACAAAGGGCTGAGTGGAGAGAGTGGTGATCTTCTGGAGATGGGACAGAGGGGAAGGTGAGGGCACAGTAGCTGGTCTGGGACAGTACTCAGGGAGAGAATGGAGTATTGGATTTGGAGGGAATGAGGGAGATGTGAAGACATACAGCTATCTGCTTCCCTGGCCAGAGTGGCCAGTGGGCTCCTAGGGAATGCCTGCTGTGGATGGAGGCTGGAAGAAGGGGAGAAGTGGTGGGAAGGAAGGTTGGAGAAGCAGATGTGCATGATGGGGACAGAGAGGGAGGGGAGGACACAGCATCTGATCCCTTATGGAGCTGAGAGTGAGGCTCTCAGTTTTTTTGTAAATGGCATTTATCAGGCTGAAGAAATCCATCTCAAAGCATTTAAAGATTTTTTTTTTTATAACTAGATGTTAGACATGAAAGGCAGTTTTATTTGCCTTTCTTGAACCAATCATATGGTCTTTTATCCTTAATCTGTTGATAAAGTGAAGTACACTGATTAGTTCTCAAGTATTTGTCTAACCTTTTTATCATGCTGTATTATCTTTTGCACGTAAGCCATGATTAAATCCGTTGGCATTTTAAAAAGAATTTTGTATCTATGTTCAGAAGGAATTTTGGCTTATAGTTTTTCTTTCCATAACATTAGTTTTTCTTCTTTTACTATGAGAGTAATGTCTTCTTATAAAATCAGATTGTAAATGTCTCCTCTTCTGTACGAAAGTAGATTTGTAAAATTAACTTCCCTTTTGTATGCTTGCTTGAGTTAAGTTTGTTCTTTTTCTTATTTCTTAGGCTAGAGGTTATAATCACTGCCAGGCATGGCAGTCAGGGAGGGCATGGTGGAGCAGTTTATTTTGTATCATGGCATCCTAGGAAGCAGGGCAAGGGAACACCTGCATTCATCTGTGTAGGTTTAAATTTTTTTTTTAAACTAATACATTTTAGTAACAACTTATTAACTGAGCATACGTCATTTATAACCTGACTAACCAAAACAATGGGAAAAGAGGATTAGGAACACTAACGAAACTGTAAGGATATCAGTTCTAAGGAATGATTCTCCTGGCGTAATCAGCATCATTTTTTTCTGCTGGAACCTGGAATAGCCAGAACCCAGGACCTCAGCAGGAGCAGGAGGCCCAAAGCCTTCCCTCGAGTGTTTCTCTCTAGGAGCATCTCGAAGTTGAGCGATGAACAACCAAAACTATCTGAAGTCTCCAAAAGGCCCTGCCTCCAGTTCTCAGCTCATTTATATATCTTCTCCCAAGGTCTGTTCATGGGATCTTTTCAGCTGACAACAATCAAGCTCCTGCACAAAGTGGTTGGCCTTCTAATGGATTAACCTCACCTGTTCTCTCACAAGACTGTTCTGATCCCACACTTGGGATCCTAAAAACCAGGTTTATCTTTCCTTCACATCTGTCTTCTCCTTTTTTACTCTTATTCTGTCCAAGTCCGCTGTCCATGGCATCATGATGCTCACACTCAGGATGGGTTGTTTGCTCTCAACCAATCCTCTTCTTGTCTTATTGTTCTAGCCATAAGGTAGTTTAGAAGATCAACTCTGCAGGATCCATTGGAGATGGGAGGAAAGAGAGAGAGGAGGTCACAGCAGCTGATGTGCTACAGAGCTGAGAGTGAGACTCTCTGTTTTTTTTTTTTTTTTTTTTTATAAATGGCATTTAGCTGGCAGAAGAAATCTATCTCAAATTATTTAATGATGTGTTCATTATGGCCAGATGTTGAATATGAAAAGTGCTTTACCTGCTTCTATTGAACCAATCTTATGCTCTTTCTTGAGTCTGTTGAGACAGTGAATCAAGTGATTAGTTTTCAAGTATTTAGAAATACCCCTCCCCCCCCCCCCCCCCCCCCCCCGCCATAGACACTCTCAGTGGTCTGTCTCAGTCTTCAGGCTGGTTCAGATCCATCCAAGCTGATAATCAAGATTGACTAGCATGATGGTGTATACTCACTTATAAGTGGATGTTAGTCCTACATAGATGTCCTCTGACACTCTGTGAGTGATTGGGACAGATACTGGGACTTGATGTTGGACTCTGGGCCAAGTGCTGAGAGTTGTATGGAAGAGTGAGGGCATGGAAAGACTGGGAGGATCAGGAACTCCACAGGGAGACCATCAAGGCCACCAGCAGATCTGGACACAGGGGGACCTCCACAAACTGAAGCACCAACCAAAGACAGTGCATGAACCTAGAACCACTGTTCAGATCTAGTCAATGGACAACTAATTCTTCACATGACGGGGTGGAGACTGCACCTGAACCTTTGACATGATGCACTCTGGTGCCCATGATTTGGTCACTGCCCCTAGGAAATAAGGCCTTGTGGGCACACAGAGGAAGGGGATGCAGACTATCCTGATGAGACCTGATAGGCTGTGGTCAGACAGTGAGGTAGGAGGGCCCCCCTTGTCAGAAGTCTAGGGGAGGGGAATAGGGCAGAAGAGGGAGAGAGGGTGAGAATGGGAAAACAAGAGCTAGGGGATAACAATCAGGATGTAATATGAATAAATTATAATAAAAATATATATTAAAAAAAGATTTACTAGCATGGATATAAGCTGTTGGGTGAATAGTCTATATACATTTGAAAATTAAATGCACTTCATTGTTTAGCTCATTCTACTAGTGGCAATTGGAGCCACTGTTGAAGTTTAAGTGTTTCATATGCTCATAGATTTTATTCCTAATGCTAAGAGCATTAAGGTCTTCAAATTCAAAAGTAGATATGCCTGCTTTCCTTGTCAGCTACTTTGACTAACATGAAAGAATCATTTGCCCTCCTATACTCTGCTTGGGTATTTAGGACTGTCACTTCTCTAAACCAACATTATTTATAAGCCCATTGTAAGTGTAAAATAAATTGAAGACTACATGGACAGATTTTTGTGCATTAAAAATTGCAACTAGCAAAACTAAATGTTCTGATATCTGTATTGGATTATGTGAAAAGTTTAGACTAAGAATACAAAATTTTTTTTCTATTTCTTTGTTACAGAAAGAAAGCGTTGTGTTTCAGTTATAGTGAGTACTGACTGGATCATACAAGAAGGCATCTTGTGATACTTTTCATATGAGTCAATGAAAGTTATGTTTTAACAATAAAGATATGGAGTTTGATGTTAGCAGCATATAACTAATTTCCCTATAATATCAAACACTTCAGTTTTCTGATCTTGTTTGACCTAATTGAAAGGATCAAAATAAGGTCAAGATTATACTTTCAAAACACAATTTAGAATAATTATATCTAAAAGCTCACAAAGAAGACCTATAAAAATACCTATAAAAGTAATAAATTAGTCATTATTAGAGTTTTAGGCATCAGTAGCTGGTTACTAATTTATATAGAATAGTAATTTATGGCAGTATATTTCAAGCAGATCTTTCTTGTTTTCTATCATTGCATTACTTACTCTATGTCAACAATAATTCATACAACATAGGTGTGCTTTGCTTTTTGTACTTAGACTTAATCAAGGAGACATGTCTTTTTTTTTTTCTAGTACCATTTTCTGCATAGTCAACTTAGAGTATCTATTTTTGAATAAACAAAGACAGTTCAAAATATATTGAGAGATATGTTTTGAGGTTCTATCAGTGTAAGGCTACTGGAAATGCTCAAACAAGGCTTTATTGTTTATTAGAGGAAAATTAGCAATCTGCAGAAAGAACAGAGCAGAATCAAGGATGATACAGAAAGCAAGCAAAATTCAGGCTTGCACAGGAGCAAGGTTTCAATAGGAATGAGTCTTGCAGTGTTTATTGTTCAAAACTGGCTATTTCTGCTAACAGAGTTCTGACATCTCCATGTGTTGAGAGTATGTAAAAACTATTTTCAGAAGTCTGTCATTTTATGTTGCATTTATTAATGTGAATATCAATAAAAGCAGATTTGGAGATAGCTTCAGGAGCCCTAAACACAAGAGTGGGGAAAGTCAAGGCTTAGTGTAGTGAGTATAAGCATGTTTTTGTTTTGATCCCAAGTGTGGGATGTGGAACAGATTTGTGTGAAGGTGTGAGGTATTTGTCCACTGGAAACAGGCTTGTGAGAGAACACGTGATATGTGTCCACTAGAAGAGGAACTGCCTCCTGCAGGTGGCATGGTCTTTGTCAACTGATAATCATCCTGGTACTGACTCTGAGACACACACACACACACACACACACACACACACACACACACACACACACACACACCCAAAACAAGAGACTTGGCTTTATTTATTTATTTATTTATTTAGGTTTTTTGAGACAGGGTTTCTCTGTGTAGCCATGGCTATCCTGGAATCACTCTGTAGACCTGGGTGACCTCGAACTCACAGAGAGCCTCCTGCCTCTGCCTCCTGAGTTCTGGAGTTAAAAGTGTGAGGCACTATCTTCCCCCTCCCCCGGCTGTCTTTTTGGTTTTGGTTTTGCTTTCCATTGTTCAGCTGTTCGTCACTGCACTTTGAGACATTCCTAGAAAGAAATGCTCCAGAGAACGCTTTGAGGTTCTGGGTTCTGGTTGCTGTGGTTGCAGTCACCTTTGCTAAATTGCTGCTTTGCTGTTTAATGTGTCTACTGGAGTCCTGACAGGGATAAGTGGAATTGCTCCTAAGAACTGAGCCTTAAAAGGTCTACTTCTCCTGTCCCATTGACCTTTATTCCTCTCCTTTCTAGGGTAGGTGGGTTGGAAGGGAGGTATAGGCATTAACGAACCCCAAATAGAGTAGATTTGAAAAAGTTCAAAGCCTACAGCTTAGCTTTCTGATAGCTAGTATTTGGTTAAACAGAGTATTGGCAAGGACTGTTTAATTCTGTGCCCTGAAGTTGCTGGACATGACTCCCCTACATCACAGGGAACTCTCGATGTCTGTCAGTCACGGAGAGTAGAATGAAGATTTTTTATGGTTTGGATGATCGATGTTAGGAAAACATAAACCCGGAGAGCGATTGTGGAGTAGTGGGGACTGTTGTATGTGAAAGGAAGTGAGAATTAGGACAATTAAGTGCAAATATTCTTTGTCCTAAGTTGCCTATATGTCTGCTACAATGAAAGCATGAATGAAAGCCAAGAGAATGGCAGACAGGAGAAATAAACAAAGGACTAGAATCCTGAAAGCGACCAGTACGTAGCATGGGGGAGAGACCAGGCAGCTGTCACCATTAAAGAATGAGAATTAGTTCTAATAAATAAAAAAACTAATTAAAAAAGAAAAAGCATGCAGCGGAGCTGCTTCAGTCACTAGGGTAAGTAAGAACTTTGGGTGTCCAAAGCCTGTGAATGCTTTAACATCCCACTCAACAGACTGAGATCTTTCGTATTCTACGGAGCAGACAGCATGGAGCTCAGAGGCTAAATAGAGTCTCTCATGCCTCGTGGAAGGAGAGATGAAGACGTAAGCAAGAATGATGGAGCACTGATGCTCACGTTTCTTCCTAGGGTGTGTTGCTCTCACTCATTCACAGTAAGACAGGGCTGTAGTAGACATGGCAGGTATATAAGAAGAGCTTGGTGAATCAGGGCTTGCTTGCTAAAGTGACTCTTTCCTCATTAGGTCATGTTCTTCTTTGATATTTCTTACCACTTTGACTTAGGTTTTTTTTTTTTTGTTTTTTGTTTTTTGTTTTTGTTTTTGTTTTTGTTTTTTTTTTTGACCTGGTCTAAGCTTAGCTCTGTGGAATATCTTTTCCCAGTCCTTCTCTTTTAGTCATTGTGTACTCATTTATTTAAAGTGAGTTTGTGTCATATAAACAGCCCATTGTTGGCTCTTTTCACACCAGTTCAGCCTGTTTATTTTTTTTAAAAGCAGAATTAAATCTACTTTAATCCGAAGTAATTATTGATGGATAGGAATATAACTGGTTACTGTCAATTTTTCTTATGATGTAGATCTCTGGTTAGATAGTTTTCCCGTAGTGGTGTCTTTGGATCCTTTCTGATTTTCTTTGCACTACCAGTGGAGGATATTTTGTCAGTTTTTATTTGGTTGTTATTGTTGTTGTTGTTGTTTGCATGTTTTTTTTGAATTGTGGTTACCAAAAGGGTTGGATAGAAAACTTTATAACATTATTCTTCAAGACAGCCTATTTCAAGCAGAAAACAACTTAGTTCTTTTTTAAAATTTATTTATTTATTCATTCATTCGTATTACATCTCAATTATTATCCCATCCCTGCTATCCTCCCATTCCTCCCTCCCTCCCACTTTCACCCTATTCCCCTCCCCTATGACTGTGACTGAGGGGAACCTCCTCCCCCTGTATATGATCATAGGACATCAAGTCTCTTCTTGGTGGCCTATTATCCTTCCCCTGAGTGCCACCAGGCCTCCCCATCAAGGGGACGTGGTCAAATATGCGGCGCCAGAGTTCATGTGAAAGTCAGTCCCCACTCCTCACTCATCTGTAGAGAATGTCCTGTCCCTTGACTAGGTCTGGGTATTGTCCTTGGTTGGTGCCATAGTTTGTGCAGAACCCCTGGGCCCAGATCTGCCCATCATTATGTTCTACTTGTAGCTTTCTAGGACCCTCTGGATCTTTCTAGTTCCCCATTCTCCCATACTTCTCTCACCTAGAGTCCCAAAAGGATGTCCCCACCTCTATCCCACTTTCCTGATAAGTGAAGATTTTTATGGGACATGTCCCTTGGGCTAGTGCCCAATTATAAGTGAGTATATACCCTGTGACTCTTTCTGCTTCTGGATTAACTCACTCATTATGATAATTTCTAGTTCAATCCATTTGTCCACAAATTTTGGGAATTCCTTGTTTTTAATAGCTGAGTGGTATTCCATAGTGTAAATGTACCACAGTTTCTTTATCCATTCTTCTACTGAGAGACACTTAGGCTGTTTCTATGTTCTGGCTATTATGAATAAGGCCGTTATGAACATGGATGAGTATATGTTCCTGTTGTGTGATGGAGCATCTTCTGGGTCTATTCCAAGGAGTGGAATAGCTGGGTCTTGAGGAAGCCTTATTCCCAGTTTTCTGAGATAGCACTAGATAGATTTCCAAAGTGGCTGTACTAGTTTGCATTCCCACCAGCAATGAAGGAGTGTTCTTCTTTCTCCACATCCTCCCCAGCATGTGGTATCACTTGAAATTTTTAATTTAGCCATTCTGATGGGTGTAAGATGGAATCTCAGAGTTGTTTTGCTTTGCATTTCACTGATGACTAAGGAGGTTGAGCATTTCTTTAAGTGTTTCTCAGCCATTCGATATTCCTCTGTTGAGAATTCTCTGTTTAGTTCTGAGCCCCATTTCTCAACTGGGTTATTTGGTTTGGTGGTGTTTAATTTCTTGAGTTCTTTATATATTTTGTTTATTAGACCTTTGTCAGATGTAGGGTTGGTGAAGATCTTTTCCCAGTCATTAGGCTGTTGCTTTGTACTGTTGACAGTTTTTCCTGCCTTACAGAAGCTTCTCAGCCTCGTGAGGTCCCATTTATTAATTGTTGATCTTAAGGCTTGGGCTGTTGGTGCTCTGTCCAGGAAGTTGTTTTCTGTGCCAATGTGTTCCAGGTTTTTCCTTCCATCCGATTTAGTGTCTCTGGTTTTATGTTGAGATTACAAACAAGACAACCTGATAAATTAATGAAAATTAAATATTAAAAAATAAATACAGATAGGGGTGAGAGTCAAAGAGGGACTATGGAGAACTAGCTGTGGACACAGATGTAAAGACCAAGCAATTTGATTGCTAGATTCCATCTGAAGTCTATTTGTTTTTTTCCTTAGTTCCAAGGGGTTGAGCTCACCTGTGGGGTAATAATTTAAGACTGAGGACACAAACTTTGGCATATAGATGATGGCATTTAGCAATGAGTACATGAGTAGTGGAGAAAATGAACATGTGAGTATTGTTATAATAGACAGCTAATAGCATGGATGGGAATGAAACTTGCTGAGTGCTGACCACTTATTTTGGAATGTAAGAAATACACTTAGATGTCCATGGACACAGTTCTCTCTCTCTCTCTCTCTCTCTCTCTCTCTCTCTCTCTCTCTCTATATATATATATATATATATATATATATATATATGTATGTATATGTATATGTATATGTATACATATATATGTATGTATGTATGTATAGCACTGGAGTTTGAAGAACAACTCTTTGGCCTATGAGAGGATAAATAAAGCCATACTAGAGTAAAAAATGACAATTGGCTTTGCTCACCAGGCAGGCATGCAGGCTGACTACTCACAAACTATCACAGGAGGACTAAAATTAAGCTTGGCCTATCAGAGAACACTCTAAAACCCCATGAATCTGGCTTCGAGACCTTGGAGAAAAAAACGTCTTCAGTGGCATTCATAAACAGAGAGAGATAGAGGAGAGGGATAGAAGAGAGAGGCCTTCCACTGGGACAAAGCAACATGGAAGTCTTCCTTTACAGAGTCAGGAGTGGTGACAGTAATGAAGTCTAATAGGGTTCCTGAGGGGACTCTGGCAATTTTACATTAGTAATGCAGTCATTACTGTACTTGTTGAGATCTGTGCATGAACCAATTTGAAGATACTTATGAACTTTCTCTCCAAAGGATTCCTCAAAAACTAGACAAATATCAAGTGATTTCAGAGCCCTGGAGCTCCAGGAGTCAAGGAGTCTTTAAACATTATCATGTATGATTGTCTGTCAAAAAGATTAACTTTCTTCCAGACTTTCTTTCTTTCTTCTCTTCCCTCCATCCATCCTCTTCTTCTTCTTCTCTTCTCTCTCTCTCTCTCTCTCTCTCTCTCTCTCTCTGTAAATGCAGGTTTGAAGACCATCCCTCTAAAATGTGAATATTAGGGGCTCAAAGGGGGTGTAGATCTTCCTGGGAAGGGGAAATAGAATAGATTATGTAGATGACTGGGAGAAGGTAGGAATGGGAACAAAAGGGATCAGTGAAAGGAGGGACAGAGGGAGAGTGCAGCAGGAGAGTCAATTGAAATTGGGGCATTTGGGAGGTGATGTGGAAACATAATTCAGTGCAAATATACTGGACCCTATTGTAATACTGAGATCACTCAGTGTAATACTGAGATCACTCAGGTCACGAGACACTCCTCCAAAGGACCACCAGGACTGAATACCAATGCAATGTACGTAGGGTCCTGTATTATGGGCTCAGAGCTTTGGATCACAATCCTTCCTGATGAATAAGGATAGAAGAGTGACTCCGAGCTTCAAGGAAAAGGGGCTTATAAAAGGAAGCAGGGGTTGTGGGTCTCAGGAATGCCAACCCTTAGGCAAGTTGGGCAGATGCTGGTTCTTCAGGGAAGTTGTAGGTCCCAGGAATGTTGATCTTTAGGCAAGTTGGGTGGATTCTGGGTCTGGAGGCAAAGTCTCTTTATCTCAGAGGCACATTGGGATCTAATTATCTGTAATTGCTCCTGTTTCTGGGGACTGCTGGCAGGTGTCATCCCCTGAACGCAGGGAGAAGGGTCACCTAGAGACAAGTTCTCATACAGACCATAATTAATTGCAGAATATACATTACATATAGAATACGGCATTGATTTTTGTGCTTACGCTATGACTCTAGCAAAGTCCATTAATGAAGAACATGGAGCCTGACTGGGCTATCTTCTGTAACCAGGGAAGGCATCCAGGTGTGATACTCAGGGACACTAACCTAGACATAAAACCTTAGACCAACAACCCGTGCTGCCTGCAACACGTAGCTGAGAGCTTGTGGGAGTGGCCAACCAATGACTGAACTAACTTGAGGCCCAGGCCACAAGAGGAAGCCTGTTAGTGTTTATAAATGTGTATGTGTTGCAGTTTTCTCTTAATCTGCCTAACACCCAAATAATTGAGACTGGAATATGTTATTTATTTATAAAGCTGTAAGGCACAATACTGAACAGTTACTGCTCTATTCTTAACCCTCTCTGCTAATCTGATTTCCTCTTTGCTAAAATCCCTGAAATATTTGCATTTTATGGCTTTCTCTGCTCCAATTGCTCTGACTTCCTCATGTTTCCTGGTCCTCTGCCTGTGGCTGAATCCCCACTTCCTCTATCTGTCTCCCTGGCTAGCAAGAAATCCAGATCTATTCTCTCCCTTGCTCAGTGACTGGCTATTAAACTGCTTTTTTGACACATCAGGGGACAATTGGGAAGCAAAGTTTAGGCAGGAGAGTCTCAGAACAAGGCTTGCAACCATGTATGGGGAACACAGATATGAGGATTTGAATCTTTTGTTGTTTTTGGAGACAGGGTTTGTCTGTGTAGCCTTGGCTGTCCTGGACTCACTTTGTAAATAAGGCTGGACTCAAAATCACAGCGATCCACTGTTTCTGCCTCCTGAGTGCTGGGATTAAAGGCATGTGCCACCACCACTCAGTGAGCATTTGAATCTTTACACAGTATACAATAGCATTATACCTACAAGAGCCCATGACCAATATTGCCTAGATAGCCAGAAACTGGAAGCTGGATGACCCAGAGATTATATTTATGTATGCATACATATAATCTTTAATCTATAGAGTAAAAAGAGAGAAGAAAACAGATATAAATAAAAACAAAATATAATAATTTCATTTTTTTAAAAAGGAAAAGTCCCAGCAGAACATTGTGAAACAAGAAACCTCCAAAGATGCTGTTGAGTTAATTTTCTTCTGACTATCCACTGCTGGGCATGTAGCCTAACCTTCAGAATAATTTGTTTCCCTAGTAAGACTCCATTTGAGGAAACTAAATTTTCATTTGCAAGTGGTTATCAGTTGGAGATAGTTTCTGGGTTAGAGATGGGTATGTGTGTCTACTTCTCTTTTTATCCCTAGGGTTCCATCTAGTGCAGACCTATGCAGGCCCTGTGCATGCTGCCCCAGTTTCTGTGCACTCATATGAGCATTGATCCTGTTAATTAAGAGGGCCTGGTTTCTTGGTTTCCTCCATCCCCTCTGGCTCTTATACTCTCTTATACTCTTTCAGTCTCTTATTCTGACGTGTTCCCTGAAACCTGAGTGGAAGGATTTGACGCTGATAGTTCCAGAGTCTCTCACTCTGTACGTGATGTCTGGCTGTGGTCTCTGTATTTATTCCCATCTGCTATAGAAGGAAGCTTCTCTGATGATGGCTGAGCAAGGCACTGATGCATGAGCATAGCAGATTGTCATTAAGAGCCATTTTACTGGTGTGTGTGTGTGTGTGTGTGTGTGTGTGTGTGTGTGTGTGTGTGTGTAGAACAGTAGTATTTGGCTTTCTTCCAAGTCCCTGGGATATCTAGTCTCGGGTTCTTTGTTGCATTGGATTCCATCAAACAGCGTTGGGTGTGGTCTCCATCTCATGGAGAGGGCCTTTAGTCAAATTAGACGTTGGGTGATTGCTCCTACAAACTTTGTGCCATCATTGCACTAGCATATCCTGCAGGCAGAATAAGTTCCTTCTTGAGACACCACGTGATAGGTTTAGCAGAAATGTCCCATAAAGGCACAGTAGAGTTCAGAAGCCTCTAGAGGGACAGAGACCATGTGATGGAGGACGTCTGTATGCTGACACTCACAAGTGCAGCCACAGGTCAAATAACTCTTCCTCCAAAGGAAAGAAAGAGCTACGTCGATTGGCAGCTCATCTTCTATGTCGAGATAAGGCTCCAGGGTATTTTGCTAATGTGTGTAAGGGATCTGAAAAATATTATCAGTAGTTAATGTGTTTTACTTCACATGCTGTGGGTTGTATTAAGGCTCTCTTTGCTTCAGTTGAGAATCAAGAGTTTTCTAGTAAGGAAGTTAAATATGATTGACTTCATTGACTGTTTCAAAAGACCCACAGAATTCCTCAAGAAAAATAGCTTTTTGCATGTTATCATTTACTTTAGGGCACCGTCTGTGTAATGGCATAGAGTTATGTCCAAATTGTAGTAATAGGGCTCAACTTTAAGCCTCACCATGCTTGAGTTTTGATTTTCCCTTTTATTGAAAATAGATTATTTTCTCATAAAATATATTCTTATTACATTTTCACCTCCCTCTACTCCTCCCAGTTACTCCCTTCCTCCCCTCTTTCTCTATCCAATCCTTTTCTGTCTCTTATTAGAAAATAATGGACTTCAAGAGATAACCATCAAACATGACAAAATAAAATATAATAAGATAAAACAAAAACCATCATATTAAGGTAGCACAAGGCAATCCAACAGAAGGAAAAGATACCACAAAGCCGGCACAGGAATCAGAGGCTCATTTGTTCACACACTCAGGAGTTCCATAAGAATATTAAGCTAACATACATATGTGCAGAGAGCCTGGTAGAGATCTGTGTAGGTTTGTTATCATTTATTTAATTGCTAATAGCCACATGTAAGTGTATACCAAGAATATTTATCTTTCTGGGTCTGGGTTACTTCACTCAGGACTATTTTTTTCTAGTTCCATCCATTTGCCAGCAAATTTCATGATGCCGTATATATATATATTTTAACAGATGAGTAATAGAGAAGACCAGCTAGGCTGCCTACAGATTTTCTCACTCTCTCTTTTTCCCCAGACCCAATCCTCCCCTATCCCTGCCTATACCTCCTGTACAACTCACAGACCATCTTCCCCTGGCTCCTGTGTTACATCTCCTAAGTGGGCCAGATGCCCCTTCATCAATCACAGGCCACTGCCTGTCAGGTGATCAGGGAGGCTGCCTGCAGACCTTCTCCACTCTCCTCATCCCCCCAGACTCAATCCTCAAGGTCACCTCTAGCACTGCAACAATCTCTCCCAGCCTCTCCTTCCCTCAACCTCCAACACCAGGAAACATTCCCCATGGACATACCAGCCCAGCAGGCAAGTAAAACAGGCAACACCCTCTCTAAAAATCCAGAGAAGAAGCAGAAACTTTGGATTTGCAAACCAATCCTAACCCGATGGCTATGTTACTGGCTGCTCTTCCCTAGTCAGTTAGTGGCACTTCCCCTAGAGGGCTCAGACCTGTGTAATAATTTACACATTATTCCCCTGGGATGGCTAAAAAACCTTAATATAGTACCAGGCATCCTGTAAGGTCATTGACCTTTGTCCTGGAATGCCTGTTGAAGCCCAGTGACCTACAAGTAAGATAAGAATAAATTAATAGTGTCCCTCCTTTCTGCTTTTGTAAACTCACTTATCACTGTGGGACTGGAATGCAGTGGCCTTTACCACAGAAAAGAGAAACAATTGAAGTGAGTAAAACAATTTTCATGCAGAGATATGAATTCCATAGATAATTGTAATGTACGTCTCAGCTGTTCACCTTCAGAAAGAGTTCCTTTAGTCCTCTTTGGCATGGCATACTGTTGAGCTCAAAGGCTGTCATCTTTTTTGCTAGCAGTAAGAATAAATTCATTTAATATAAATTTGTAGTAGTCTAAGTCTTTAGTCTTAACTAGTGGATTTGATTGTAACAACAGAATCAAGAAAAAAACAAAACAAAACAAAACACCCGCTCAACGAAGGCAATCCCTGACATCAGCACCTGGACATATAATCACCTCAAATCCAGATACCTAGACCCTAGTTTAAGAGCACAGTCAATAACACCCAAGGAAATATTTCTCCACCACAAGCCAGTGATCCTACCACAGTAGTTTCTGAATATTCCAACATAGCTGAAAAATACCTTTAAGCCAAGTATATAAACATGATAGAGGCCATTAAAGAGGAATGAATAAATCCTGTAAAAAACAAACAAGGAAAGCATAATTAGAGGAAATCAATTAATCCCCTAAAGAAAGCCACAAACCCCAAACAAACAAACAACAACAAATAAAAACAACAACAAAATTAAACCCCACAAACCGGTGAAGAAAATAAATAAAACTGTTCAAAATATGAAAATGGAAATAGACTCAATAAGAAAACACAAACTGAGGGAATTCTGGAAGTAAAAAATTTAGGAATGCAAACAGGAAGTACAGAGGTAAGCTTTCCCAACAGAGTACGAGAGATGATAGAGAGAATCTCGGACACTGTAAATACCATAGAAGAAATGGGTGTACTTACTGGTCAAAGAAAATGTTAAGTCTAAAAATTCCTGACACAAATTATCCATGAAATCTGTTTTTTAAATTTATTTTTAAATTTTTGAATAATTTAGCCAGATTACAATCCAATTGTTATTCCTTCACTTGTACCTTCCTGTTCCCCTCTCCCTCCCTCTCTCATCCTATTCCCCTCCCCTAGACCTGTGACAGAAGGGGACCTCCTCCTCTACCATATGATCACAGATTATCAGGTCTCATCCTGGTAGCCTGCTTTCCCTTCCCTTCAGTGCCACCAGGCCCCCCACCAAGGGGAAGTGGTCATGTAGGGGGAGCCAGTGTTCATGTCAGAGGCAGCCCCTACTGTCCCCAGAACAACTAGAATGCACTGTCCATTGGCTAGATCTGAATAGGGGGTCTAGGTTTACTGCATGCACTGTCCTTGGTTGGTACAGTAGTTTGTGCAGGCCACCCTGGGTCCAGATCTGCCAGCCTTGATGGTCTCCTTGTAGGAACTAGTACCATTTGTTGAAGATGCCATCCTTTTTCCATTGTGTAGATTTGGCTTCTTTGTCAAGAATCAAGTGCCCGTAGGTGTATAGATTTATTTCTGGGTCTTCAATTTGGTTCCATTGATCAACCAGCCTATTGATATGCCAGTACCGTGATGTTTTTATAACTGTTGTTCTATAGAAGAGCTTGAGATGAGGGATGGAGATTGCTCCAGAGGATCTTTTATTGTACAGGATTGTTTTAGCTATTCTGATTTTTTGGTTTGTTTTTTGTTTTTCTATATGAAGTTGAGAATTGATCTTTCAAGGTCTTTAAAAGTTGTGTAGGAATTTTGATAGGGATTGCCTTGAATCTGTAAATTGCTTTTGTTAAGATGGCCATTTTTACTATGTTAATTCTCCTGATCCACGAACAAGGGAGATCTTTCCATCCTCTGGCATCATCTTCAATTGCCTTCTTCGGAGACTTGAAGTTTTTTTCATACAAGTCTTTCACTTGCTTGGTTAGAGTTACACCTAGATACTTTATATTATTTGTGGCTATCATGTGAAGGGTGTAGTTTCCATTATTTCTCTCTCATTACGATGGGTCGTTTGTATACAGGAGGGCTACTGACATCTTTGAGTTGATTTTGTATCCAGCCACTCTGCGGAAAGTGTTTATCATCTGTAGGAGTTCTCTGGTAGAATTTTTGGGTCAATTATGTACACTATCATATCATTTGCAAATAGGGATAATTTGACTTCCTCCTTTCTGATGTAGATACCCCTGATCTCCTTTGGTTGTCTTATTGCTCTAGCTAGAAGTTCAAGTAGTATATTAAAGAGATATAGAGAGAGTAGGCAGCCTTGTCTAGTCCCTGATCTTAGTGAAAAAAATTTTGGCTTGTCTCCATTTAATTTGATGTTGGCTATTGGCTTGCTGTATATTGCTTTTTATTATGTTTAGGTATGTGCATTTTATCCCTGATCTCTCCAAGAGTTTAAACATGAATGTGTGTTGGATTTTGTCAAATGCTTTTCTGGCATCTAAGCAGGTGGTCATATGGGTTTTTTTCCTTTCAGTTTGTTTATATAGTGGATAACATTGATGGCTTTCCATGCCTGGGATGAAGCCTACTTGGTCATGGTAAATGCTAACTTTGATGTGTTCTTGGATTCAGTTTGCAAGATTTTATTGAGTATTTTTGCATCAATATTCATAAGAGAAATTGGTCTGAAATTCATTTTCTTTGTTGAGTCTTTGTGAGGTTTAGGTATCAAAGTGACTGCGGCCTCAAAGAATGTTTGGTAATACTCCATCCATTTGTATTTTGTGGAATAGTTTGAAGACTATCTGTATTAGCTCTTCTTTGAAGGTCTGTTAGAATGCTGTGCTGAAACCATCTGCCTCTGGGTTTATTTTGTTTGGGAGACTTTTGATGACTACTTCTATTTCTGTAGGAGAAATGGGAAATCTGTTAAACTACAATAAGGCCAAACCTAAGAAAAAAGGAAACATAGGATGAAGAAGAATCCCAGATCAAAAAACCAGAAGCTAACAAAAGCACACAAAAAAATTCCTAACCAAGAGAAGGAGATATCAATAAAGGCAGAAAAAGCATAAAGAATACCAAATAGTCTGAACCAGAAAAGAAAGTTCTCTTGATACATAATGATCAAAACAATGAAGGTACAAAATAAAGAAAGAATTTTTAAATTAAATATATTTTGGTTTTTACATATACATTTATAAAATCTTACACATACATACAATAAACTACCTGTAGCAAGAGAACCATGATACAATCTGGACTTATATACGTATTATGTTCTTAGTGTTTTAGCTATTTGTATTTCAAAGCCTTACTATCTTAGTGCATCTAAAATTCAAATGTAAATCAATGTTTATCATATCTCATCATTATCAACTTAAAATACCTATCTAGACCTAAAAACATCTTAACCCCTAAACAACTAAGCTGCAAGAAATAAAAACCAAGTAACATATAAAGGCAAAGCAAGTAACATATAAAGGCAAACCTACAAGAATAACCCTGATATCTCAATGAAAGACTTTAAGAGCTAGAAGGGTCTGGGCAGATGTGCTACAGACTGCCATCCACAGATGCCATCCAAGATTACTATACCCAACAAAACTTTCAATTACCATAAATGAAGAAAATAAAATATTCCACAATAAAGTCAAATTTAAACAATATCGATATATAAATCCAGCCCTCAAAAAGGTGTTAGAAGGAAAACTACCAATCAAAGAAATTAACTATACGTGAACAAACAGGAAATAAATAATCTCCCATCAACAAAACAAAAGAAGGGAAACAAACATACACCACTAACACAAACAATAGCAAAATAACAAGAATTAACAATCATTAGTCATTGATATCTCTGAAGATCAATTGCCTCAATTCTCCAATAAAAGACATAGATTAATAGAATGGATTAACACATAGACACACACACACCACACTACACACACACACACACACACACACACACACACACACACACACACGTAAACATCAAGGATAGACATTACTTCAGATTAAAAAAATGGAAAAATATATTCCAAGAAAATGGAACTAAGAAGCAAGCTGATGTAGCCATTTTAATATCTACCAAATAGATGTCAAACCAAAATAAAAGAAAGAGATAGGGAAGGACACTACATACTTATCAAAGGAAAAATCTACTAAGATGACATTTCAATTCTTAACACCTATTGCCCTAACACAGTGCACTGCACCCACTTTTGTTAAAAAATAAAAACTACTACAGATTATATCCCATATTGATGTTCACACACAGATGGTGGTAAAATTTAATATCCCACTCTCACCAATGACCAGGTTATGCACACAAAAACTAAACAGAGAAGTGCTGAAATTAATGACATTATAAACCAGTTGAACCTAACAGATATTTAGATAATATTCCCCCCAAATACAAAAGAATATACCTTTTTTCTTAGCACCTTGTGTAAATTTCTCCAAAATTGACCATATACTCAGACACAAGTAAGTCTCAATTGATACAAGAAAAATGAAATAACCCCCTGCATTCTATCAGACTACCACATATTAAAGCTAGACATCAGAAACAACAGAAACAAGACATCAGAAAGCTTAGAAATTCATGGATACTGAGCAACTCTTTTCTCAATGAAAAATGGGTCAAGAGAGAAGTAAAGAAAAAAGTTTTTTTTTTTTAATAATTCAATGAAAATGAATACACAACATACCTAAACTTATGGGGCACAATGAAAGCAATGGTAAGAGGAAAGTTAATAGCACTAACTACATACATAAAAAATTGAATAGATCTCATACCAGAAACTTAACAGCATACCTGAAAGCTCTAAAACAAAACAAAAAAGTGAGCACATGCAGGAGAAATAGATGGCAAGAAATAATCTGAATGGAGGATGAAATCAACAAAACAGAAATGAAGAAAACATTATAAAGAATCAATTAACCAAAAAGTTGGTTCTTTGAGAAAAACAAGAAGGTAAACAAACTCTTACCTAAACTAAAAGACAGAGAGATATTATCCAAATTAGTTAAATCAGAAACTATAGGAGAACCTAACAAGCGACACAGAGGATATCAAGGGAATCATAAGGACATACTCTAAAAACATGTAGTGCACCAATTTGGAAAATCAAAAAGAAATGGGTAGTTTTCTCAATAGATACCATTTACCAAAATTAAATCAAAATTAGGTAAACAATTTAAATAGACCTATAACCCCTAAGGAAATAGAAGCAGTCATTAAAAGTCTCCTAACCAAAGCAAGCCCATGGCCATATAGTTTTTGTATAGAAACCTGCCAGACTTTAAAAGAAGAATTAACACCAATACTCCTCAAAATATTTCATAAAATAAAAACAGAAGGAACATTAATCAATTCTTTTGAGACCTCAGTTAGGCTGACATCCAAACCACATAATGACTCAAAGGAAAAAAAAAAAAAGAGAATTACAAACCAATGGACATAGATGCAAAAATACTCAATAAAATAATGCAACGTTTGAAGCTATCTCTGATGCTCATCATCTTTTTTAAGGTAGGCTGGGTGTTGCCAGAAGTTAACCTTTCTCATTGTCAAAGAATCTTTAAAATAATAAAAACATCTTTAAATGCCATATTCTGTATGTCTCTGAGGAGATAGCTTCAAATGTGGCAAACAAGCCGTTGGGCAAAATGTCCTCATTTCTACCACAGACATAAATCTGCCTAAAAATGAGCAGGTTTGGATGCAGGCAGAGTGACTGCTAAACTCTGCCAAGACAGGGTAAGCAAGTCCTCAATAGCTCCTGCCTCACACATATGTCTCTCAGATATACTGGGGCAGAAGGCTGAAGGTGATGCTCCAATGTTATAGAGAGTTTTGGGTGACTGTTCAGGCAGAAAATTTTCTCTGTCATCTCCTCATTTTGGAAGCTGTTACCCTGCACTTCCTGTTTAGTCCTTCTTAAGTCTCTGATGAGGTTGAAGACCAAATAGTTTAGTTTTACAATTAAACATAGTTGTCTAGGGGTTAAGATATTTTTAGGTCTAGATAGATGTTTTAAGTTGATAATGATGAGATATGATAGATACTGATTTACATTCAGAACTTTAGATTCACTAAGATAGGAAAGATGTTTTCCTCAATGTTACCAATTACCAAATTACCAAAAACACTATGAATGTAGCATTTATATAATTCCTGATTGTTTTGTCGCTCTTCTTGCTGTAGGTAGTTTATTGTATATGTGTGCAATAATATAAATATATATGTAAAAAATAGAATAACAAGCACATGCAAACCCAACCCAAGAAAACATCAAAAGGGTCACCCATCATGATCAAGCAGGCTTCATCTCAGTGATGCAGGAATGGTTCAGCATATAAAACCAATCAATAAATATAATCCACCATATAAATATACTGAAAGTAAAAACCCTACATGATTATCTCATTAGATGTTAATAAGCCTTTAATAAAATCCAACACTCCTTTCTGACAAAAGTCCTAAAGATACCAGTGAACATGATAAAGGGACATGATACAGTAAACACAATTTACATTGAGCCTACAGGCAACATCAAATTAAATGGAGAGAATCTATTCCACTAAAACCAGGAACAAAAGGTTTTCCACTCTCTCCGTATCTATCCAATATAGTACTTAAAGTTTTAGTTAGAGAGATAAGACAACTAAAGGAGATCGAGAGGATTCAAATTGGAAAAGAAGCAGTCAAATTATTGTTATTTGCAGATGATATGATAGTTAGTATACAGGAATGACCCTAAAGTCCTACCAGAGAACTCCTACACATGATAAACCCTTTGAGCAAAGTGGCTGGGTACAAATTACCTTAAAAAAGTAGTCCTTCTATATACACATGACAAACAGACTGAAAAAATCAGGGAAACGCCATCCACAATGGCCTCAATTAATATAAGATATATTGGGGGTAACTCTAACCAAACAAGTGAAAAACTTGTGTGATAAAAACACACAAGAAATTGAAGAAGATATTAGAAGACAGAAAAATCTCCCATGCTTGTGGATCAGTAGGATGAACAGAGTAAATATATCCACCCGATTAAAGCAATCTACAGATTCCGTTCAATCACCATTAAAATTCTAACACAATTCTTTACATACCCCAATTTAATAAGGAAAGACAAAATAACCAAAAAAAAAAAAAAATGCTAAAACAATCTTCAACAATACAAGTGCTTCTGGAAGAATCACAACCCATGATCTGAGGTTATATTACAGAGTTATAATAATGAAAACAGCACGGTATTGGCATAAAACAAACATTGATCAATGGAATCAAATTGAAGACCCAGACATCAATCCATATACCTATGGACACCTGAGATTTGATAAAGAAGTCAGAAATACACTGGGGAAAAAAAGACAGCATCTTCAACAAATAAATGGTGCTGGTCAAATTAGATGTCTGCATGTAGTAGAATGCAAATAGATATATTTTTAGTTTTGAAGAAAGAAATTAAAGAAGATATCAGAAGATGTAAAGATTTCCCATGTTCATAGATTAATATAGTAAAATGACTATCCTACCAAAAGAAATCTACAGATTCAATGGAATCTCCATAAAAATTTCAACACAATTCTTTACTGACTTTGAAAGAACAATACTCAACATTATATGGAAAAGAAAAAAAAAAAACAGAATCGCTAAAACAATCAGTGTTGTGCAATAAAGGAGCTTCAGGAGGTGCCACTATCCCTGATTTCAAGCTGTACTATAAAGCTGTAATAATAAAAACCTCAGGGCACTGGCATAGTAACACAGGTTGATCAATGGGATTGAATCAAACACCCAGACATAATTCAACAAAACCATGAACACCTGATTTTTTTTTTTTACATAAAGAAGTCAGAAACATACAATGGAAATAAGAAAACACCTTCAACAAATGATGCTGGTTTAACTGGATGTTTGCATATTGGAAGAACGCAAATTGATCCACATCTGTTTCCCTGTACAAAACTCAAATCCAAGTGGATCAAATACTTCAACATAAAACCAGAGGCACTGAACCTGATAGAAGAGGAAGTGTGGAATAGCCCTGAACATGTTGGTAAAGGAGACAACTTCCTGAACAGAACACCAACCACACAGTCACTAAGATCAACAATTGATAAACGGAGCCTCATGAAACTGAAAAGCTTCCGTAAGGCAAAAGACGTGTCCTCCCTGCAATCTATGAGGGTGACTCTAACAATGTCTCCTAGGAATGACGGATATGGAATCGGAACTGGTGTCCATCTTATGTACCCAGGCAAGGCCTGCAGTTGAGGGATTGGGACACCATCCCAGTCTTTTACCTACAGTTTGTGCTGCCTCATGATGTGCTTGAGTAAAAGTGAAACAGAACTTGTGGGAGTGACCAACCAAAGACCGGTCCAACGTGAGTTCCATGTCACAAGAGACGGTTCATATCGGACACTGCCTCAAGGACCAGGAACCAGAAGCAGGACAACCCATAGACTTAGAATAGAACCAAACATGACTATTTAAAAAAAAAAAAAGGCGAAGATCTTTTCCCAGTCTGTAGGCTGTCACTTTGTTCTCTTGACAGTGTCTCCTGCGTTACAGAAGCTTCTCAGCCTCGTGAGGTCCCATTTATTAATGGTTGACATTAAGGCCTGGGCCGTTGGTGTTCTGTTCAGGAAGTTGTCTCCTGTGCCAATATGTTCCAGGCTCTTCCCCACTTTTTCCACTAAGTGACTTAGTTTCTCTGGTTTTATGTTGAGGTCTTTAATCCACTTGGATTTGAGTTTTGTGCAAGGTGACAAATATAGGTCCAGTTTCATTTTTTTACAATTGACCCCCAGTTAGACCAGCACCATTTGTTGAAGATGCTATCCTTTTTCCATTGAATGGATTTGGCTTCTTTGTCAAAAATCAAGTGACCATATGTGTGTGGATCTGACAAAGGTCTAATATCCAAAATATATAAAGAACTCAAGAAATTAAACACCACCAAACCAAATAACCCAATTGAGAAATGGGGCTTGGAACTAAACAGAGAATTCTCAACAGAGGAATATCAAATGGCTGAGAAACACTTAAAGAAATGCTCAACCTACTTAGTCATCAGGGAAATGCAAATCAAAACGACACTGAGATTCCATCTTACACCCATCAGAATGGCTAAGATCAAAAATTCAAGTGACACCACATGCTGGCGAGGATGTGGGGAGAGAGGAACACTCCTTCATTGCTGGTGGGAATGCAAACTAGTACAGCCACTTTGGAAATCTATCTGGTACTATCTCAGAAAAATGGGAATAGGGCTTCCTCAAGACCCAGCTATTCCACTCCATAGAATATACCCAGAAGATGCTCCAGCACACAACAAGAAAATTTGCTCAACCATGTTCATAGCAGCCTTATTCATAATAGCCAGAACATGGAAACAGCCTAAGTGTCCATCAGTAGAAGAGTGGATAAAGAAACTGTGGTACATATACACTATGGAATACTACTCAGCTATTAAAAACAAGGAATTCCCGAAATTTGTGGATAAATGGATTGATCTAGAAATGATCATAATGTGTGAGTTAACCCAGAAGCAGAAAGACTCAAATGGTATATACTCACTTATATCTGCATACTAGCCCAAGGGGCATGTCCCATGAAAGTCTTCACTTACCAGGAAACTGGGACAGAGGGGAGGACATCCTATTGGGACTCTAAATGAGAGAAGCATGGGAGAATAGCAAAATAAAAGGATCCAGAGGGTCCTAGAAACCTACAAGTAGAACATTATGATAGGCAGATTTGGGCCCAGGGGTCCCGCTCAAACTAAGGCACCAGCCAAGGACAATACAGGAGGTAAACTTTAAACCCCTTCCCAGATCTAGCCAATGGTCAGAATATTCTCCACAGTTGAGTGGAGAGTGTGATATGACTTTCTCACATACTCTGGTGCCTCACATTTGACCATGTCCCCTGGAGGGGAAGACCTGGTGGCACTCAGAGGAAGGACAGCAGGCTACCAAGAAGAGACTTGATACCCTATGAGCATATACAGGGGGAGGTAATCCCCCTCAGGAACAGTCATAGGGGAGGGAAATAATGGGAAAATGGGAGGGAGGGAAGAATGGGAGGATACAAGGGATGGGATAAACATTGAGATGTAACAAGAATATATTAATAAAAAAAAAAGGCAATGAAACGAATCCTAAATTCTTAAATTTGAGCCCAGCATAATCATTATCAGAAAGGCTTCATCCAGAAACTGATCAGAGCTGATGCAGAAAACTCACAGCCAAACATCAAGGGGAGCTTGGGGAATCCTGTAGAAGAGGGAGAGGGGAAAAAAAAAAGAGGGAGAGGAAGGACTGTAGGAGCCAGAGAGGTCGAGGACACTACAAGAAAATCCACAGAATCAGCCAACCAGCGCTCGTAGAGGCTCACAGAAACTGAACCAGAAATCGGGGAGCCTGTGTGACTCTAACCTAGGTCCTCGGCATATATATCATGGTTGTATAGTTGCGTGTTCCTGTGGGATTCTTGTGGGAGTGGAGGCTGTCTCTGACTCTCTGCTTTTGTGACTCTGTCTTACTGGGTTGCCGACACTTATCATAACTTGCTATACCATATTGGTCGATATCCCTTGGAGGCTTTCCCTTCTCTGAAGGAAAAAGGAGGCAGAGTGCGTCTGGGGGAAAGGGGGAATAGGGGAGGAAGTGGGAGCAGGGAAGGGAGGGGAAACTGAAGTCAGGATGTTATATATGAGAGAATAAAAAAAATCCAATACAATTCTTCACAGACCTTGAAAGGACAAATCTCAACTTCATTTGTAAAAACAAAATCATAGGATAGCTAAAACAATCCTTGACAATAAAATGTCTGCTGGAGGTCTCACTATTCCCGACTTCAAGTTGTCCTGCAGAGCCTGGGATTTTAAGAACCAGTCAAGCTGTTCAATGGTAACTTATTATTTATATGAGCATAAATAATGCAATGGATTATTTTTCTAAATTTAGGATGAATGGGACACTGGGAAATTCTTAATACTGTGAGTAGTTATGGTGTTTCCTAAATCAAAACTTATTTCTCAATATGTGTGGGGCCAGGGGAAAAGGGAGGAGTGGCAGTGTGGTACATAAATTATTGAATCATCTAGCCGACAGAGGTTAGAATAAAAGAATAAAATTAAACTCACAATGCATTCATTGGTTTGGTTAATAAAACATGATACTGACTACTCAGAAAGGAAGTAAAAATAAAGTGACAAGGCCAAGGTGCTTCTGTCTTTGCACAGGTAAACTGAGTCTTCTGGAGTGTTGATTAAAAAGAGTTTAGAAACATCGCAAGTCATGCCCAGACCAATGTGTGATGACTGTGTGGCACCAGTTAAGCAAAGGTTTTTGCTGTTTGAGTGAGTGCCTATGGGTCATGTCTCTCATCTCTGACCTGAGGATCAGCTGATCATATTTCCTTTAATGTATCATTTATACTGGAATCCAGATATAGGGAAAGTGTGCTAGGTAAAAGGTGATGTGTATCCTATTTTGAGAAATTCTATCTTATTTGGAAGTACATTTTTTTTTTTTAATCCCAGGCCTTGTACAGAGATGTAGGGAGCAGGAAATAAATAAGAGGCTCCTCTGGATGATCAGCTATTCATATTAATTAAATTTCAACAGACTAAGTGATGTCATTCATGTCTTTAAACCACTACATGTTAACAGCAAATAAGAACCAAATCATACATTTAGCATTAAAAACATGTTTAATTGGACTTCAAATCTTGATATATTTGTAATGTTCTGCTTTTAGAAGAAGAGAAGAAAGTGTGATTACATAGGATGAGCCATGTCTTCTTCAAGGCCTCTTGGTGCAGAGAAGGAGAGGGTTGCATACAGTTATGTGGCTTAGAGATGAAAGGTTAGAACACAAATCCGGACCAAGGGAGGCAGGAGAATCTAAAGTCAAACTTCACCTGTACCCATCTGGATAAAAGCTAATCTGGTTTTTACGTCAATTTGCACGGCGGTGGGAATGAATTCCCTACTTTTCATTCTTTTTTCCAGATTATAGATACTTTCAACTAGAGAAGTTATGAAAGGTCAGAAAATGGAAAAAAGGAAAGAAAAAAACTGTAAAATGGTGAATGACTTCATAAAACTGAATTAGTAAAAGGACAAAATTTGATTTGTTGTAATTCAGAACTAGATTTAAATATTATGAGAAAAATATAAGAGTTTCTATGTAACCAGTGAATGGATTTATTTCATTGAAAAAATATTTATTGACCCATGCCTGATTTTTAAAATTACATGTATTATGCCACAAAGAAGTTTGTCTAAAAGCTCTTGAACACTTTTTTGTTTGTTTTTGTTTTTTGTCATGGAACATACATTTTTTCTTGATAAATTGCTGCAGTGAGTAATTACTAGGTAATTCTCAAAGGCACATGAAGGTAATTTTCACTAGGGCCAAATGGAGGTAATTACATTTACTGACAAATAAAATGTGTGCTATCTTAGACATGTGGTGGAGCACAGTCCACCTACTAGGAGCCACATTCTTAAAGAAAACTGACTCTCCCTCCCCTAAAGCGCACCAGCTGACATGTTGGAATGTTGATTGACGTGATCTTGTGCAGGACTTGTGAAACCATGGCTACTGTAAACTTATGAGTTCAGCGTTCTTGTCACGTCCAGAAGACAGCATGTCCTTCCAGTCCTCCCAACTTTGGTCTTACAATCTTTCTTCCCTATCATCGCTGATGCTTCCTGAGCCTTGGGAATGGGGATGCAATACAGAAGTCAGAGGAGATAATTTTTTTGTAGAATGTTTCAAGAGTCCTTTTCCTCTTCTCTTCTCTTTGTTCTGAATTCTTTCTTTCTTCCCTTCCTTCCTTCTTTCTTTCTTTTTTCATGCCAGCGGTTAAACCCAGGACCCCACACATGGTAAGTACATGCTTTGCTTCTTAGCCATGCCCCAGTTACAAAGTTTTTCTTGCTGTATTATTTACTATGTTCTATTTATTATGACCACAGTCACTATGCTGTTTATAAAACAGCAAAAGAAAGTCCTTCTATCTTGATACCCGTATCTCAGTCAGTGAGCCACAGGCGTTGGTCATGCTGTAACATGATGTTCTGATCTGTGAGTTTGCATTTTTCAATTTTGAGCACATCAATATATCTTAAAGAACATTTAAATTTATTTGAGGTGTGATGAATGCGTAGATACTATAATTCAAATAATGCAAAATAGGGTTTTGTTATTTGTCACAGGAGAATGGGGGAAGCCTGGAAAACAGGCACAATCCCTACAGTTGAACAAATACTGAACAGAGAGCATGACGTGAAGTTGTGCAGGAGGGAGAGTTCAGTAAAACGGACATGGACACCACGTTTGCTATTCAGCACCAGTGTGTTCTTATCCTCAGCTATGGCCTTCAGTTGACTCACAGGCTTTCTTTTCTCTTTTTTCTTTTGGTATTGTTTATACATGTAAATAGAGCAAATATCTCTTCCGTTTTATACTCTGTTGTTGGTTTTCTTTAATGTCAATGAAAAAAATCTCAAGTTTAGGGAGATCAATAGAAGCCATGGATTTTCTGTAGCTGCAAAGACCAAGCTCTGGCTTCCTGACTAGAGTGGTATGTCATGAAATCAGTATTTGGATCCTCATTTATTCATAGTGAAACAAAGAAAGAAATTCAACTAAATTTTGATGGGTGGTGAGCACAAAATAATGTGGAAATGTGGTCAACTGTAGCTGTGTTAAGATATCTAGCCAACATGTTTCTTCGGTTTATATTTTCAAATGCAAATTTTATACACACACACACACACACACACACACACACACACACAGAGTTTTCTTTTACTTAGATCATCTAAGCATCTATATTCTTACTTTCATGAAAACCAGACTCAAAATATAGAGTCTTTAATATATTTTTAAAAAGATTTATTTAGTTAGTTTATGTATACAAGTGTTTTACGTACATGTATGTATGGGTACCACAGTTCTGTCATGCTTGGTGCCTTCAGATGTCAGAAGGCATTGGATCCCCCGGATCAGAAATTGTGGATAATTGTGAGCTATGATATACCTGCTGAAAATCAAACCCTGATCATCCACAAGAGCAGCAAAAATGGTGACCTGTTTCTTGAGCCCCCCAAAAGCATAGATTCATGAGAACAACACATTGAAAAAGTGTGTGTGTGGGGGGGAGCACATTTCTTTCCTCAAGATAACTAAAAGTTGAAGAGATTAAAGGCTTTCAAATAAACCCATTGGCCCCACTGCTTCCTCAGGTTCTTAAGGTCTAAACCAATGTGAGCTCTCAGATGTATGAAAGCCTACTTCCTGGGATATTTGTACCTGAATTCATGGAAGGCAAATGATGGAAAATCATATTTGCTACTCCACCATAGAGGTCATCTTGCTACTAACACCCAGGTTAACTATGGCAGTTTCATAAGTGATGGCTTAAAGTTTCTACCCCATGTAAGTCACATTTGAGCTTATGTGTATGTTTGTATTATTGAATTGTGTGTGTGTGTGTGTGTGTATGTGTGTGTGTGTGTATCATTAAACAAAAGTTACACTCTTGCTCAGTAAAACTGCCTCACATTCTTGTTTCTCTTATGTTTTCTGCTGGCCTCACTTCTTCCAATTCTTTCCTTGTATAGTAGGTTAACACATTTCACTGAGATAAGTCTAATTGATGTGCTTAAGACTGTTCCTTAACAGCTCAATTACATTCTTCTTTGTTCATCATTTTATCACTAATGTCACACACCATTCTCTGTCTGACAGCAGATGGGTAGGTTGCACTTATGAATCAATAGTATTATTCTGTTGTGCTTCTTGATGAGCATCTGTTTCATTTTCAGTGCTGATTGACATTTTTAAATGGGAACAGACAACCAGACATGGGTGCATGAATTCATCCTCCTCGGCCTGTCCAGTGACTGGGACACTCAAGTCTCCCTGTTTGTCCTGTTCTTGCTGATGTACCTGGTGACAGTGCTGGGGAACTTCCTCATTATTCTTCTGATCAGGCTGGACAGCCGACTCCACACTCCCATGTATTTCTTTCTCACTAACCTGTCGCTTGTGGATGTATCTTATGCCACAAGCATAGTGCCCCAGCTGCTGGCTCATTTCCTTGCATCACATAAAACAATCCCATTTCTGAGCTGTGCATCCCAGTTATTTTTCTCTCTTGGCTTAGGAGGGATTGAGTTTGTTCTATTGGCAATGATGGCCTATGACCGCTATGTGGCAGTGTGCAACCCGCTGAGATACTCTGCCATCATGCATACAGGACTATGCAGTAGGATGGCTCTTGTATCTTGGGCCAGTGGTTCCATCAACTCAATGATGCAGACCGCCATCACCTTCCAACTGCCCATGTGCGCGAACATGTACATTGATCATATATCCTGTGAGCTCCTTGCTGTGGTGAGGCTGGCCTGTGTGGATACGTCTACCAATGAAGTTGCTATAATGGTATCAAGCATCATTCTCTTGATGACTCCATTTTGCTTGGTTCTCCTATCCTACATCCAGATCATCTCCACCATCCTAAAGATCCAGTCCACAGAGGGAAGAAGGAAGGCCTTCCACACCTGTGCCTCCCACCTCACTGTGGTTGCCCTGTGCTACGGCATGGCCATTTTCACTTACATACAGCCCCACTCCAGCCCCTCTGTCCTTCAGGAGAAGTTGATTTCTTTGTTCTATGCGATTTTGACACCCATGCTAAACCCCATGATTTATAGCCTAAGGAATAAGGAGGTGAAGGGGGCTTGGCAGAAACTACTGGGACAATTCTCTGGGTTTGCATCAAAACTGAAAACCTGAGGAATCCTGATCACCACTAGAGAAAAAGGGCTTTGCTTTTGTCTTCTGCACCCAGCTCAGATGCGACAGTGATTGCCATGGAGACACAGGTGGAGCTGATGCATCATGACTGGTGATGATATGCAGAAGGCTGAGTGACTGTGCTGGGGTGTGGGGTGTGGGTGTGCTCTTATGTCACATCAGAACACACAGTGGAGCTAAGCAGCACTGAGATCCCATTGCTATTTAAGCTTGATTTCTACAGTTGACAATTAAAAATAAAACAATGCCACTAACCTTTTCAATTTTTCCAAATTGTTTAATGTCGTGAACCTGTTCTTGAATCCTACCTTGCTCACAAGGTATCCTGTACAAGTATGTACTCCAATGTCTTTTGGAAAAGATTATGGTATTTCCCGGGAGCTGGAAATGAATTTTCATGTCTGTAGACTCAAATAATGCATGCTCAACATACTCAGAGGCAGCTACTGAGTGAGTCAACATTTGGAAGAAATGGTGCTCAAGCCTTGAAGATGTTACTGAGTTTAGCCAACTACAAGCAGCACCAAGGGCTTTCACTTAATGCAAACAACTGCAGAAAGACAAAATGAAGTTCTTACTTCATCATTCAGGGGATTTACGCGAAGGTTTTCATATACTGGATAACTATAAAGTTAAAGAAATCCTTAGCTTTAAGGTGCTAACAGACAGCTGTCAACCAATTTCAAAGAGACCTCATTGCATACATAAGAGGTGTCAATGTGAAATATTGAATTGGACTAATCTCTAAGAAATTCACACGTCTTTTTGCTAAATTGTAGAAGAATAATAAACACATAAGTTATGTCAAAATGTATAAGATCTCAGTAACAATATCTGAAAGAGGAGAGCTGTCTCTGCCAGACTCCAAGAGTGATACTATTTGAAAAACACCTGTACTCCATGGCCACAGAGGCAGACATGCAAAGAGGTTGAATCTTCCCAGCTGTGACTGCTCCCTTGGACACATGGTTGTAACTTTTCTCGGCTAACCATTCCATGACATCTTTGCTCTTAAATACTCCCAATTTTATTTGAAGTTTTTATGTGAAGATATTTTCAGCTTTTATTGCTTAGGAGGCAGAAATAGTAAGGATACTAGTGACACAGTGACAGACTAGTGGAGTCAGACATTCTGTTAGATTTATAGTTTTTTCTTTTTGTTTTCTATGGCTTTTAAGACTATACTTTCTCAATGGATTACACCATGAACAAGTTAAATTCCTCAAGATGGCAGCTCTTATGTGCCTGTGAAAGGCATTGCCAGTAGAAGGAGGAAAAGTATTGTCACTTTAGTGGGAAGATGAAACAGTGTTTTAATAAAGTCACTAAATACAACTTTTCAAAGAAAAAAAAAAGGTTAGACATTGAAAAGTAGTTTAAAATAAAAATTTATTTAATGATTATTAACCATAAAATGTCACTTGGGGGTTTTCTTTTAAAAGCACAATGTATATAAAATTATTGTTCAAATAAAAACCTCAATAAGACAAACATAGGGCAATAGCTTACTAAGTCTCTAAAACCCTTTAAATTATACTATTTGTCTTAATTCTCCATTCTTAACACTGGAATTATTTTTTCAATAGCACTATACAGTTAACTCAGTTGAATTTTCTGTTTACTCTGGATTTCTTTTAATGACACACTGACGTTATACATATTTTTTACACTCTTTTTGCTAAATTTTTACTTTTTTTTAATGTTTACTTAGAAGCTCTACTGGACTCTGAAAGGCTCTCATAGACCTAGGCATGACAAACATGGCTGTGGCTGGCCTTGCCCTTACCCCATTTTCTCTGTCTTGCTAAATTGTTAGATTACATTTCTAAGGCTAACCACCAAAGTCTTTTCTTTTATTTGGCTACTTTCACCATGTGCAGTGTCTAGCTATCAAAGTATTGAAGTCAAGCAATCAAAAGTCCTCTTTTGTTTACCCTAATTAACATTCCCAGTCAAGACAAACCAACTCATTCTAATATGGGATTTCCCTTTTTCCTTTATAAACTGCCATTTTCCTATGTGCTATGTCTATCTCCTCTCTATCCAGAGCAGTCCTTTGTCCCTTTAGGGCAAATAACCCTTTTCTCTTTACCTGTTGCTTTGCTTCTCTTCCTCGTCCTCTATCTCCTGTCTTTGTCTCTTATTCCTTGTCCTTTGTCACTCTGGGGTGAATAAATCTCCTTTGTGTTGAGAATTTGGTGTTGGGGTGTCTTTGCCAACTTTGAGGTCCTTTCAGACTCAGTCTTATTGTTTTTCTGGAAATAACACTGCAAATCAGAGATCTGAGGCCTGGAACCCTGACTAGGACTTTCAAGGAAATGAAAATTAGGAACAAGGAAAACAGGAACACTGAGATGAATTTGGGGTCTGCTATCACCTGCAACTTGGAACCTCAGCATGTTTACTAGGTACAACATGGGGCGGAGGTGAGGTCTCTGTGGGCTAGTAGTCTCTACCTATAAACAGCAGGGGGAAAGAAAGTATAGCTGTCAGTTTATAGACACGCCAATCAATTGTCCACAAACACTCATACTCCAATACCTGAGGACACTTTGTCATTTGTCTTGAGCCTGACCCACATGGAGAAATGGCTTTACTGGTTTACACGGGTCAGAAGCCTTGAGCTCTTTGACATGACTACTTGTCAATAATGCAAGTTCACTCGGAACTTTACTCACTCAGGACTTTCGCTCCCTACAAAGTAGGATTTCTTGGATGGTAACAACCCTTATACAAGAAGCCCACAGTGCTTTATTTCCCTTTCTGAACACTACTGCAGTTATTACATTGTTTAGCCCATGGGTTATTTTAAATTGACTTAAAAAAAAAAGAATTTAATAACTACATAGGCAGCTATCAGGGTCTGCATCTGAAATAAACCAATTTTTCATCCTCTAATCCTATCCCCCAGTTGTCACTATTTCTTCAGGTAGTGATGAAATTGTGTGTGTCCTTTTCATATATGTTGGAACCATGGCTGGTTTGATCTTGTTCATGGAGTCACAGTGGCTGGGAATTCATATGTTTTACAGCTCTGTCATGACCAGAAGTCAATGTTTCCCAGACTTCCTCCACTATCTTGGACTCTTGCAATCATTCTTGTTCCTTTCCTGAGAAGACTCCTGAGCCCTGGGTGGACATTAGTATAGATGACCTCCTTAGGCCTGAGCAATCCATCATCTTTAATTCTTTGCTCTTTTACCACTTGTGAGTTTCTGTATTGACAGTCATCTATTGCAGAAAGATGTTTCTTTGATGAAGATGAAAAGCAGAACCAGTTTATGGTTGTGAAGATAAATATTTAGGGCATAGTTTAATAATTATAGCCATCTTGGCTGAATAAGTGTAGTAAGATCTCCTCCAGGGCCCATGATCTACCCAGTCATGAGTTATTGACCCGGTTAACAGCGTCAGGTATGAGCTTTATTTTATGGAATCAGTTCTGATGTTTATCTGTTGAATTTAAAAATCATGTACTATGGCTGGCTTCTTTACACAAACAAAATTGATGTCTTCCTGTGGCCAGTCTCACTTTTTCAGGAAGAGAAGAATGAATGAAACCTGTGGTTGTTGAACTAGAATAAACTTGTTGAGCTTAAGTTAACCACATAATTCTTTTTAAAATTTTTATGAGAATTTCATTACTGAGGACTATATTCACATCTTTTCTTCCCTTCCTTCTCCCTTGTTAGCTCCTCCTGTGTCCCTACCACCACCTTTCAAAATTTTGCCATCTTTTAAAAATTTTATTTTAATGATATATATACACACATATATAACACTTATGTATATAAACATACAACTTGCTGAGTCCATTCAGTGCTGTTCATATGCATATGTATATATGTTTATGGCTGACCACTTGGGGTTCAGTAATGTATCACAGGTCTCATCCCTGAAGATTACTAGTTCTTTCTCTATCACAAGCCTGTAGATCTTCTACTATGGATAAGACCTTGGGGAATGTATCCATCTACATTGCTCTGTCAATTGGTGTTGTTATTATGTGGGTGATGTTCAGGCAGCCATATTATTGATATTTTATGGATGCCATATCCATGTCATGTCCAGAAGACACTGCCTCACAGCTTTTACCACATTTTTGTCCTCTCTTTTATGATGTTCTCTGAGTCTTAGGTATAGAGTTTGCATGTACATGTGTCAGTTGGGATTGGGAACCTCATGCTCACCTATTTGCTACATTAAAAGTTGTATGCAGCTGCAATGTCCTCTATCAGGTGTAAAAAGAAGCTTCTTTGATGAGGGATGATATCTATCAACTATCTTCTACCTATCATATATATATATATATATCTACAGGGTTAAGGATAAGTATTTAGAACATAGAATTATATTGGTTTAGAAAAATGGCATTAGAAGGTTCTCCTCTAGGGCCTATGTTCTCCTTACCAGCTGTAAGTAGTTGGGTTGCTCTACAGTATCAGGCATGAATTCTTACCTATTGAGTGGGATTTACACTAATTAAATAGCTGTTGGCTATCTTTAAGAAAAGAAGTATCACAATCGCACCATTGGTACAGGGCCGATCATAGTTATGATTCATAAGATTTATGGCTGGATAGGACTACCTGGAGATACTATGAGAACCAGTCTTTGCAGAAGGAGCTTCCAGGTCAACTCTAGCTTTATTCTTCCATGTACTGTGTTTGAAGTGTATCGTCTTTCAAGTTCTGAGATATAAACCAAGAGCAATAACAATAGCCTGTATTGTTTTAGGTATCGGCTGATGACCCTGACCAAAAACTCCATGAAATGCTTCCTGTGCCTCACAATGCTTTTTTTTTTTTATTGTCTATGACCTTTGCAGGAAGCATTATCTCTCCATTAAAACACAACAACAACAAGAACACACACACACACGCACAGCTAAAGTAAGCTTATAAATATTCCCAATGACCTTTTTCAGATATCCTTTGTGTTATTCGTTTCTCTTTCCTCCACAGTTAATGCTCCCTCCCCATTTCCCATCCCCATTTTACCTTGTTTGATACCTCTCTCCTCTTATAATGGAGTAGACTAGGGCCTTAAGGGTGGGTGGCTGCTACTAATGTCTACCAGCAGCATCTCATCTTCTGAGTGTTGGATTGAGTAAATATAGAGAGCAGTGCAGTCAAAGATGGAGTTCTACTCTCTTGTTCTGGTAGGGAAAGTGTACAAGGCTTACATCCAGGGAGCTGAGTTCTAGGTTCCAAGACACTGACTGGACAAAAGCTGCTCAGAAATATCATATCTGCTTCAAATAACGCACATAGAAATTTTCATGAATGAGACTAAAAACAGTCTAGTAAGCTATTACTATTCTGGGATTGTTTCTTTCAGCAGTTAGTCTACCTTTGATCATGTAATGAGATCATTGCTTGGATATGCGCAATACAAAAATATCCTCCGTGCATCTAGCTAGCACTGTGCTATTTACAGATAACAGATGTCCTTCACTTTTGCAACCACTCACAAATGATTCAACTTTTAGTACTAGGAATTTGTAAATATTATCAATGCATTTAAGATTATATTTAGCTTTTTCTGTTTGAAATTAAAAAAGCATCATGGCCTTGTCATACATTTTAAGTTATAACCAGAAGATGTATTAATTCTTTGCTCTAAACGCTATTCAAGTTATAATAAATAATATAGGGCAACTCCTTTTAGACATGATTTTATTAGTATTACTCTCTACATAGTAATCTTTATGCTTTTGCACAATTTCTGTGCTGAAGATATAGAAATGCTTCATTCTTCCAAACATACAACACTCACTGGAAACCACAGATCAGGTTCATAAAATTACCTTTGTAAAATATTACGTAAGTGGAACCCTAGGGCAGAGTCTGCCTTCTTTCGCTTAGCACATACATTTCAGACATCGATGTTGCAAATCACAGTGCTGGCATTTCATTGCTGAATAATAGTTCATTTCATTGATGTGTTCTAGTTTGTCAGTTTACTATTTTAGAGTACATTAGGAATTTTTTTTTTAACGTTTAACAGTAATGAAAGAACTTTTTAGAGCATTCAGCAAACTGTTTTTACTTCTGTAGGATAAAATAAAATCTGACATAAGAAGTGATGACTAGTTTGTTTGGCGAAGGAATATTTAAGTTCGTTAAAAGTGCCAAGCTATTTTTAAAAGTTGTCCCACCAACTGAGAATGTAGGCACTAGGAGAGCAACCACTAGTCTACTTCCTTGGCAACAGCTGTTGAGGCCTGTTTCATATTCTTTAAAGGTCAAAGATAAGTGGCAAGTAGCTTCTTTTTGAGGATTTTAGTTACAGTGATTAAATAAATGCTAACACTGAGTATTTTTTCTGTGCTTCTCACCTATCTTTAAACCTTTGTATGTATGCTAAGTCTTCCATTCAGTTTTCATGTGTTTTTTTTTTTTGTTGTTGTTGCATTCTAAGAATTTGCTATTTTGGACATGGGTATTTTATGAGATATGATCCTTGCAAAATCTTCACTGCATGTGTGATTTGTTTTCTCATTCTCTTAAGAAGATCAGGAAGCAGACCTTTAAAAAATTTATTTATTTTCATATGTTATGTGTTTTGCCTGCAGATTTTTGTGCAATGGGTGTGTGTCTTGTGTCTAGGAAGACTTGCAAAGAAGTCATTGATTTCCCTGAATCTAAAATTATGGACAGATGTGAACCATCATGTGGGTGCAGAAAACTACACCCAGGTCCTCTGCGAGAGCTGCAGTGCTCTTAACTGCTGAACCATCACTCCATCCCCAGGGGTTTTAATTATGAAGAAAGTAAGCATGTGCATTGCATTCATGACCACAATTTTGTAGTCTTATTTGAGAAATGATTGACTAATCCCAGGTCATATTTCTCCAGCAGGTAAGTCTCTGCTCCATTATCCCGTCCATTTTATCTGACGGAGGCATTCTGAGGTACATTGTACATCTTGTTCAGGCTCTGTATGTAGGATGCTTGCTTGCAGGTGACTGTCTAGCTGTTTGTTACTATTGCTGAAAAGTCAGTATTTTCTCATTTAAAATTTCTTCATCCTTTTCTAAAAACTAATTCTTCACTGGAAGCATTTTACTCAAAATAGATACATAATTATCAAAAGGAAGTAATTTGCTACAGTAATGTCATTCTTTGCAATACCTAACACGTGAATTAATAGTAGCTTGTCTTTCACAAATGCTTCTGGAAGGAAGTAATTCAATTTCTAGGTAGATATTTGATGAGTAACTTTTCTGTATAAGAAAGAATATTTAAGGTAGAGAGAACAGAAGAAATCATTCAGTGATTTTGTGTGTGTGTAGGGGAGTGTGTGTGAGTGTGTGAGTGAGAGTGTGTGGTGTTTGTGTGTGTGGCATGTATGTGTCTGAATATGTGAGTGTCTATATGTGTATGTGGTGTGTATATGTGTGAGTGTGTGCATGTATAAGTAAGTGTGTGTGTATGTGTAGGTGTGTATGTGTAAACGTGTGGGTGTGTGTATACTTGTGTGTATGTGCAAGTGTGTGAGTGTGTGTATGTGTGTAGGGGAGTGTTCTTATGGAAGAAAAGTAATGAAAAGAGATTATATCTGATGTTCATGCCCTTCTTTTACTTTGGCTAAGATATGGAATCAGAGTTTGTCTTAGTGAGACTTTGCAGTGCTGTTACAAGGTCCCTGGCACACCACCCTTCATTTCACAGATTTCAGTTCAGAATTCTTCAGCCCACTGTTTTAGGAGGGTGGTGAGGTAGAGCATCAGGGCAGTGGGAGCACATGGAAGAGGAAGTTGCTAACAGGAAGCTTAGAGATTCAGAGATTGGAGCCAGGTTCAGTCTTCAAAAGTTTACCCCTGGAGGGCCAGGTGTGGTGCTCACTCATTTAATCCCAGCACTCAGGAAGCAGAGGCAGGCAGATCACTGTGAGTTCAAGGCCAGCCTGATCTACAAAGCAAGCCTAGGATAGCCAAGGCTACACAGAGAAACTCTGTCTCAAAAAACAAAACAACAAACAAACAAACAAACAAACAAACAAAGGCTTACCCCTGGCAACGCACTTCCTCTAAGCAAGCCCCACCAAACAGACACTTTTAACATTACCTTGGTTTCATCATTTCTCTTTCCATGTAAACCATAACAGTAATTTTGTCTGTTTATCCTGTCTTAAATCTTCTCATGCAGTGCCATTATTTTTGCACTTAAATTGTACCATGAGACATTTACTGATCATCCATCACCATAGCTGCCCTTTATCATCTCTGCATGCTCCTCAACAGAACAGAGCCTGGGGATTTGCTTCCTGAAGGTAAAGTAAGGGCCTTCCAAGATAATCGAAGACTATTGTTTTTTGTTTGTTTGTTTGTTTGTTTGTTTGTTTTACCTGATTTTGAATCAGAACCAGGCAACCCTCCACAGAACAGAAGCACTCTAGGGTAATCTATTTGTGTTGGAGGATAACATTTTTTAAAAAGTCACAAAACTGATTTACTTAAATGACCTAAAGCTTCAGTGGAACTTTAGAAAGGAGAGATGAAGACCAGCCTTCCTCAGGCAGAAGGGCAGCATAGTAGCCCTGCCTATGAGCTTTGGGAGTGGTGACAACAATTAACAAGCCAATTCCAAAAGCTCCTGAGGGGCTCTGCCAACTCCAGATAACCAGGGCAGCCTCTGTCTCACTTTATTAGTGGTGTGTGAGCCCACTGGGGATCACCTCTGGGCTTCCCTCCAGTAATTTTTGTAAACAAGTTCGAGAGGATTTCTGAGTCATGGAACTCAAGAGGCCTGGGGCACTGATCAGTATGGTCCACCACTGTGTACACATAGGGAGCATCCTTTAGGTCGCAGGCTATACTGGGGCAGGCAGTAACACTGGAGAATTTATATACAGGCATCAAGAGGTGGTGTTAAAAGGAGCAGAGAGGTAGGCAGAACCATTAGTGACTGATTTATTGGGTTAGACATATGCTGCAATTCTCTCATCCCCAAGATTATAGGAAATGCAGTGAAACAGTCCAGCTTTACTGAAGCTTAGGTACATTGCCATGGTATAAGTATGTCAACTAGAAACTTTAGTACTGATACAGAGAAGGAAAGAGAAAGAGTAAACGGAGGCTAGGGAAAAAGAACTATAACTCATTAAATGTCATAAATATTATAAATGAATTCTTCTTTACTTTTAAGAGGAAATATTTAGGGCCCAAGCATAGGTTAATAAAGCATGTAAATAGCTATAGACAATCATGAATATGTAGGAGGAGAATATTATATTTTCATAAAAGTAAGTAATCTATTGCTTCAAATTTTCTTATTACAAATATATTCCTGAGCATTGGTATACAAATATTTTTACTTTTTCCTCAATAGAAATAATTGAAATGTAAGATGAGATGGATTGTCAACGTCATAAGCATTCAGAGTTTGAACTGGAATTAGCTTTGTGGTTACCTGACTCTCACACCAGGGACAGTTACATCTGTTCCTTTGAGACTGAGTCTCATGTAATATACAGGTTTGCCCCAAAGTAGCTATGTAGTCAACGAAACTCTTGAACTTCTGATCTTCCTTGCTCCTGTCTCAGAGTTAGTTCTTAAATGAGATGCAGGAATGTATTTTGGGAGCTTTTTTGATGAACTTTTTTTATTGTAATAATACCCTTGACAAAGGGAACATGAGATATAAAGCTAGTGAAGATGTGCACAACCCAACAGGATAAACTAGGTTCTTAGTGGTGGAGTTCAAAACCTACTTTTGTGAGATAGGCATATAATTGTCAGATTTACATTATACAGAGAAAAGCCAGGTTAAAAAAAAGAAGAAGGAGGAGGAGGAGGAGGAGAAATACTGGTGTTCTCAGGGTATAAAATTATTTTGATATGTCACACATCTAAGTGTCCCTGAGGGTCACTGTGTCTGAACGTAATGATGATGACAGAAGCTTTCCTGCCCGAGATGGATACTGTCTGCCTAAACAACCACCACGTGTGTAACCAGATGAACTTTTCTGTAAATCAATGGATAATTTACACTAATAACTCAACTGTGTGAAGGTAAGGTTCTTGTGCATCTAGACCAGCATGAAAAGTTAACATTGGTAGCTCCTGTGCTGTGTGTCTGTGGGCAGGGCTCAGCAACGACCGTAGAAGTCTCCCAAGAGGAGGCCAATTGTGACTAGAACCCATTGCAGCTTTACAGAAGACACTGTAGAATCCACAGTCTCAAGAGAGAAGCTTTGATCTTTCTCTTCTCTAGCTTTAAGGAACCACCCACACAACAATATAGGGCACTATGTTGAAACCAGTCAAACATAATTTCAGTGGAAAATTTTCCACTGTAGCATGGTTGGTGGGCTCACATTCATACCTCATTCTTTAAATACTGTGTATTTGAGGCCTACTCAAGGCATATGATCATGTACTCTTTGTATATGTAAAGTATTGTTACTCTGGACTGTTCCTTAAGGCTGGCATGCTGAGAAAGACTTTTATACTACACAGAACCAGGAAGTATCACCAAGTCAAGATTTCACTTGTCTTGATGTGGGGGTGATGGTTGAGAACACTCATTCTCCAAGTCAGATGGCTAAGAGAAGTATAAAATAGTCTTTTTCACAGTCAGATGCATCTTGGAGTCAGTGAGGTAGGCACCCGTCATGTGGGGATGAGTGGTACAAATAGAAGTGGTTCCTAAGACCCAAGCCCTGGCTGCATCCTCTCTTGCACAGATCAGGTGAGTGCCATGCCCACATAGAAGTGAGAACTGATAGGAAGACACTGCAAGCAGCAGCATTAGAAGAGATGCCCTGAGCCTCCAAGATGACTGTGTGGTGCCAGCAGAGTGAGTGTCTGCGCTGGTGTGTTGGTAAGTCTCTGAGGGCCAGCTCTCTCCTCTTTGTCTTGATGCTGAGCTGTTCATGCTCTCTTTCAAAGTCTTATTTCTAGCACAGCCTAGATATGGTCAGGGTGTAGTGGGTAAAAAGGTAAAGGAGTCCTTCATGTTTGAAAGTCCCGCTATTGCTTGGAACGATGCACCTTCCTTTCAGGAATTGTACATTGACTTAAAGAGCTTGGCACAAATGAGAACCTTGCGGAGGTGTATCGAGCAATGGCGGGTTCTGTGACTGTAAAATATCAGACTTAACACCAAATCTTTTCCTTGAAAAATTTCCACTCAAACTGTGTTTGACTGGATTCAAGATAGTGAATTCCTTGGTATTTCACTACGTTTCTTTAAAGATATGGAGCTGAAAAGAAAATTCTAGAATGGGGTCCATATCTGTTGGAAATCAGGCTTATTACACAATATGACAGGAAGTTCTATGGATCATGGATGAAAGATCAAAACAGATACAGGAGATGGAGGCAGTAATGTCTGAAGCCAACCTTTGTCTACTCCATGTAGACCAGGTGTGATGCCTGCTCGCATACTCTTTGTGCACTTATGACCTTCGGGTGACACATTTTCAGTTAACGAAGTTATAAAGGAGTAGTAGGTTGGAAAAACAAGAGAAAGTTTAGGATAATGAGCAAACTGATCAAGGCATAAGATGTCTAAAAGAGACATTCAATCCATTCATGGTTGGACTAAAATTTTATAAAGTTTAATTGTTTACATGGGAGAAAGAAATAGATCTAATTTATTGAAGAGGTTGATGGATTTAAATTTAACTTTCAAAAAATTAGGTATTGAGTCATGTAAAATTGCTGGAGGAATCTGAACACTTTGTGTGTGTGTGTGTGTGTGTGTGTGTGTGTGTGTGTGTGTGTGTGATTGACAGAACATTTGAACTTGATGTTTGCTGTAACCAATAATTACTGACTAAAGCAAGATTCACTGGGAGACAATTTTCTCTAGTCTGAAACAATGGTAACAATTGAACCAAGAAAATTGTTCTTTCCTGCCAACCTCTCTCCCTGCATTTTTAGTTCATTGTCATGTAAAGCTCCACTTTTGTTCGGGACCTACACATCCTATGAAACATCAGCAGAAACTGATGACTCAATGCAGTGGCTTTATTTTTTTGGCACGGCTGATGAATGGGTGGTGTCTCTGGCTTAGGCAAAATTCTCGGGATTTTGTATATTGATGCTATACTGCCTTTCCATGTGTGTCTCATATGCCTGGCATAAGGCAGTTGAGCATGAACTGACCCTCACTGCCTACAGCATAATATTATTTCTCCGTTGCTGTTATTCTCTCTGTTGGGAAGATTTTCTACAGATGATTTTATACTTCCTGATCATGGTTCCTGGATTGATTCAAGTATTTTAAAAATCCTCCTGGAATATAGCAAAAGTTGTTAAGAGCTCTGTGAACCTCCATGTGAATCACACAAGAAGGAAAATAAGGAAATAAGTTTATTCTAGGTTTAGTCCAAGGATATGGCCCAGGTGTACACTAAAGCAAGTACAATAAGAATTACTGTGTGAATATTGAAATGAAAAATAAATGGTTATCTAAAAAAGACAAGACAGACATCAGTTTCTTAGAAAAACCTTGACATAAAAACCTCTTGCTTTAAACAAATAACATACATTTGAAATAAGAAAAAGGCAAAAAAAAAAAAAATCTGCCTTGAACTCATAGTGTGCATATAGATAAAAACCACTGCTTTAAACTTATAATAAACAAACGTATCTAGTTTGATACAGTTCTAATAGAAGAACTTAGAATCACGAGACCTACTGTAACTCTTTTTTAGTGTAACTATTGTTTCTATTTTTGAATTACATAATTTTTTTCATAGATAATATAAAAACCCAAGGCAGAAATAAAGTTGTTGTTGGTTGATTGTAGTTTTCCTCCACCAACCATCCACCAAATATGTGTCTGTTTGTCTTATTGTCTCTGTCTTTATGTATATTTATGATTAATCTGTGGGAGTTCTGTATGCTTGCGTGAATGTATGGCTTTCTCTTCCTTTCTTCTCCCCACACCAGCAGCCCAGAATAGCAAGGCTAGTAGCCTGAGAATTTAAGAGTTAAAGTATAGCTAAGAGAGAGTTTCTGGTCGTGATCAGTGGTTCCAAACAGCAATTGTACCAGCCTGGGAGTCTCAGAGTTAATGTACAGCAGTCAGAACCATCCATCTGAGAGTTAAGAGTTAAGAAAGTTCAGAGTTGCTCACCATGACCAGCAGCTCCAAATAGCCTGAAACCTTAAGAGTTAAAGCACAGAACAAAACACTGGAAGCAACCAGCACCTAATCCAATAGGCCTAGAGCTAAAGCCTTTGGAACTTTCTTCTTACTGACTCTGCTGCCCTACCTCAGCCACCCCTGGATCCCATGGATGTCAAGTGCTGGGGTTTTTGTTGTTGTTGTTGTTTTTGTTTATTCATTTGTTTTTTTTTTTTTACAATTAAGCAAGGAAAAAACATGTTCCACATAAGCATACACTTCAGCCATTAGAACAGTTTTATGAGGTCAGTTTATAAAGTGTATTTCAACTATTCTTTCCAAAATACTGTACTTTACTTATTAAGGCTCAGTGAGTACTCTGCTGGTACCAGCTCTCATAGAAAACAACAAGAAATTCCTCCTTCCTGGTGCTATAGCCAAGGAGATTAACTACTGCATTATATTCCTCTTTTTAAAATGTATTATAGTAAAGAGGAATGCTTTGAAAATTGCTGAAGATGAAGATATGTGATAAAAAGAAAATTAAATAATGTTTTATTGTTGGTTACATTTGGCATAGATTTATGGCAAACATACAAGTCATTCCTTCTTGACAATGACAAAGAAGCAACAACAGGAGGTCAAGCTAGATAGATCACACTCCCTTGGCTGCTGAACATTCATTGTGAGCATCAGCTACACATCTTCCCCGTGTCAAGACATCTTTTTTCCTTGTTTGTATAGACAAATGGAATAAGCACACTAAAAGTTTTCCCTTAACTATTTGAGTTCATGAAAAATGGTGGTCTACAAGTTATACAAAGCTGAAAAGACTATGATCTTGTTTCCTTATGGGAAAAGTTAGGCATGGATTATATTACAAGACATTCATATTTGTACTATGGAGCTAAAATGAAAATTTCAACTATTTTTCAAGAGATCCCAGTGTAATGCTGATGACATTTACTGATGGTGTGTTTACGTTGTCATTTGGCTTTGAATTACACATTCTGTATTCTTTATGGACTTCCAAGAAGGACTCTAGAGTGTAGAAAATGGGTTTAATTGAATATTAATTTTGGGGGTCTGGGGATGTAGTTCAGTTGTTAGAGTGCTCGCCTAGCATACATTAACCCCTGGATATGATTCCCAAGAGTCACATGAACCTTATATAATGAGACATACCTGTAACCCTGGAACTTGGGAGGCAGAAGCAGGAGGATCAAAAGTTCAAGGTCAGCCTGAGCTACACCTGGAATTTGAGGCCTGCAGTGGCTACAGATCCTATCTCAAAAAATAATAATAATAATAATAATAATCTCTTGAATTGGGAACAGTGGCACCTGCTAGCCCTTGGGAGACTGAAGGAGGATACTGAGCTTGAGGCCAACCCACTCAAAACCCCAAATTTATCTCAAATACACAAAATTTTTTAAAAATCAAAAGATTCTTAAAAATCAGACAACAGTCTTACAGATAGGCAAATAGTAGTGTGAATAGAATAAGCATAAATCAGTGAACATATTAATTAACTATATTTACCTCTATGCAACCGGTTCAGTACTATAAAACATACAGTGTGAAAATAATCACTATAATTAGTAAAATAAAGCTAATAGAAAAGGACTAGGTTACGAGTTGTGTGAATATTCTCCAGGATAAGTTAGACATACAATCTCATAGATGTAGTCGATCTCTGCAGGGGAAGTATTCACACCTATTTGGACTATGCATGGGTTAGGCTTTTCAATGGGCCCTTGCTTTGTCATTTATGAAGTGAGAAAGTTGAGACGGGAAGTTTTCTACTTTCAGCTTAGAGACCCCAGAATGACCATGATGCTCTTGCCTTTCTTTCCCTCCTGCCTCCTTTGCCTCCTATTTTCCCTTGGACTACACACTCCACTAACCAAGACATTAGCAAACAGATGGGTGTTCAGAAGTGCAGTCAGTTCTAAGTCGGCCTTTAAAATGTTACCTGTTTACCCTGGATATTTTATAACATGCTATATTATTTTTACTAAAAAAGCTGAGCACAAATAACAAGGAGAGAATTTTTTTCTCCTGGCAGTGGTTGTTTGTTTGTTTTCTTTTCTTTTCTTTCCTTTTTAACCAGGGTTCTGGTATTATCCTCATCTTAGATGTCAAGAGTTCTTTCTACTTAACCCTTGACCTTGGATGTTGAAGCTACCACATTCTTATTTTCTTTGTTTTCAGCTCAATTTCAGATAACAGACTCTTAGCCAAATCAGATTAGAAAGGGGGAGAATAGGAAGGTACGGTCTCCGTCATGATATTTTCCCTCAAGAGTACTAAGAGCTTAAAACACTGAAGCCTGTCAAAGAGATTAAAGTTTCTCTTGATGCTTTTCAATTAGCTTCTTTCTATGCCCCAAGTGGAGATCTTGTTACACCCTTCACCCTTGAAGTACTGCAGTACATAGCCAGCGACGGCACCTACAGCTCCTGCCATACGCATTCACATTTGTGCTTTAAAATACTTGCAAAGTATTGACTTTTATATAACAAAGGTCATCACCAAACAGGAATCAAATATCTGTTAAATAAAGTAAAATAACCTAATACAACTAGGTTCCTAGACTCCAGATCTTCCCACAAACCCATGTCCACTCACAATTACTTTTCTTATAGCTTACACGTGCATTTCGTCAAGAGGATCACAGTCAACATATTTGATGTACTTTTAACTGTAGTTCTCACCTTAACCATCTCTCCTTATATTGACCACTGTAAACTCTAATACCATATTCTCCTTGTCTGAGAATAAAAGTAACTGGTAATTACAGAGCAGGCAGAACTGTTTTATCTCTGAGTTGTAGCTGACCTCTGTGAGGCATGTCAAGGCATTGGTCACTGTCTCTGAACCAGTCAGTGAAAAGCAAACTAGAATCAAGCATGCTTTCTAAGCTCCATAAATAATGTAAGGTTTTAGGGGCTGGCAGGTCACACCGTATTATGTATTCTTAGAAACTTAGTCCCTTGTTTTTGATTGCTTGTTTTTTGTTTTTTGTTTTTTGTTTTTTGTTTTTAATTTCTGATACTTTTTGCAGTTCATAGTTTTAATGGAAGACAACAACCAGACATGGGTGCATGAATTCATCCTCCTTGGCCTGTCCAGTGACTGGGACACTCAAGTCTCCCTGTTTGTCCTGTTCTTGCTGATGTACCTGGTGACAGTGCTGGGGAACTTCCTCATCATTCTTCTGATCAGGCTGGACAGCCGACTCCACACTCCCATGTATTTCTTTCTCACTAACCTGTCGCTTGTGGATGTATCTTATGCCACAAGCATAGTGCCCCAGCTGCTGGCTCATTTCCTTGCATCACATAAAACAATCCCATTTCTCAGCTGTGCATTCCAGTTATTTTTCTCCCTGGGCTTGGGAGGGATTGAGTTCCTTCTTCTGGCAGTGATGGCCTATGACCGCTATGTGGCAGTGTGTGACCCTCTGAGGTACTCAGTCGTTATGCATGCAGGGCTGTGCACAAGGCTGGTCATCACATCTTGGGTCAGTGGCTCTGTCAACTCTCTTGTTCATACTGCCATCACCTTTCAGCTGCCTATGTGCACCAATAAGAATATTGATCACATTGCCTGTGAAACTCTTGCTGTGGTCAGATTGGCCTGTGTGGACACTTCATCCAATGAGATTGTGATCATGGTTTCTAGCATTGTCTTGCTTATGACACCTTTCTTCCTGGTTCTCCTGTCCTATATTCAGATCATTTCAACCATCCTAAAGATACAATCCACAGAGGGAAGGTGGAAGGCCTTCCACACCTGTGCCTCCCACCTTACTATGGTTGTCCTGTGCTATGGCATGGCCATTTTCACCTATATCCAACCCCACTCCAGCCCCTCTGCCCTTCAGGAGAAGTTGATGTCTCTGTTCTATGCAGTTTTGACACCCATGCTGAATCCCATCGTTTATAGTCTAAGAAATAAAGAGGTTAAAGGGGCTTGGCAGAAACTGTTAGGGAAATTCTCTGGGTTCACATCCAAACTGGCAACTTGATGATTCATGCATGAATGTCACTGAAGAAAAGAGCTTTTCCTTGGTGTTCATGCAACTCATAAACGACAACTCTGCAATGTCCTGCCAACTGGGAAATAGATGCCATAACATACACTGGTGATGTCATGTTTAAAGCTGAGGGTTTGTGTTGAGCTGTGTCACAGCAAGATGTCCAGTGGAGTTATACAATGCTTTCTAGAACTTTCTTCTAATTCTCTCTGCACTTCCACAGCATGCTAATCGGAAGTATTCACTGCCTTGTTTGATTGGGGTCATGAGCTAGAAGTACTTATATTGATATATGTCACAGCCAGTTGTTGTGATTCCAATTGAGAGAAAGATTATGTTCACCTTTGGAGAAACTCACTGGCACACTAAATGTTTGTGAAAAATCACAGCTTATAAATGGATGGACACTGAGCAGTGCTGTCAAAGCTTATTAAAATATGCTTATGCAGGACTAACTATAAGCAGAAACTGTGTCTCACTGTATGAATTAATCATATTTTTTTTTAAAAGGGAGAGCTAACCATCTTCCAAAAAATCAAACAAAGGTTTCTATAGGCATATACCAAGTATATAAAGGTATTGTCCAAGTGAACATTTGTTTCTGGCACTTTTTGGAAGCCTTCAAACAACTTGGAAGTGTTTGACTACACATAAAAGGGATATCTATATGTGTTGAAGTTGCCCAATCTCTAAAAAAAATGTGCTCTCTACTTCTGACCGATTGAAACACAATAATCACAACAATGATACAATAAAAATATAAAGTATCAAAGGCACACTTACTTTTAGAAGGGGCTGACTCCTCAGCCAAAGAGATTTGTGCAATTAAGGTAGTTTGTTTGCTGTGTTAATTAATATGTTCCCTTCATGTCTATATATTAATCTTTTTTTTTCATTTTCTCTTACATTCACAATAGGCCCTCAGTGATCTCCTCAATACAAAACCTCCCAAATAATACAAAATAGAAGAAAAACAATAATTTGGTAAGGGATTGGGCCATGACACATGAGAAGCATGCAATAATGGATAGTTTTTTCACTTCCTTGAAGAACTCTACATATTTCCCCCAGAATTACTTCTTTACACCCAGTAATTTCCAGTTTTTACATTTCCCAACATGATTATAGCATCTAAGGCTTCATAGACAGATTAAGACCCATTTAACCTGAAGCTAATTTCATGTTTGAATTATAACTTCACGATAATATAGTCTCAAATTCTGAGATGAAGATAGGCTTCTCCAAAAATGTGAATGCCAGCCAAGTTTCTATGGATTTTAATTTATATGACGTTCACAGAATGGCTACAGTATGTGGTTCTTGGAAACAGACTCAACATGGTACAGTCTTCACAGGAATAGGAACATGCCTACAGATGTGGATGAGAGACAATGAACATCCGTAATGCACACGATCAGATTAAAGTGAGAGGAAGTGCATTTAAGGTAACGGAAGAAGTATCCCCATGAAAGGTCCCTTATGTTGAGACGGGAAACAGGAGAACCAGCTGTCCAGATGGCAAGAAACCTAAAGATGGAACAAGTAGCTCAAAGTTTGGCATAAAGTGTAAGCATTTCTATCCTAATATACTGGAAGATTAATTGAAAAGATAAAGAAAGTAAAGTAGGTGGACAGACATTGTGAGACCTGGCAAAGCCTTTGATGCCAAAATGTCTTTCAACTTTAGTCTTAGTTAAGGTTACTATTGCCAGGAAAAACCATGACCAAAAGTAACTTGAGGATGAAAGAGTTTACTTCGTTCATACGTCCATGTAACAATTCCTCGTTAAAAGCAGTGAGGACAGAAACACCAACAGGGCAGGGATCAGGAGACAAGAGCTAGTGAAGAAGCCATAAAGGAGTGCTGTTTACAGGCTTGATCCTCATGGATCTCTCAGCCCACCCACAACGAGCAGGGCCATTGCCCCATCAATTGCTAGTTAAGAAAATTCCCTGAAGACCTGCCTGTGGCCTCATCTTATGGAAGCATTTTCCCAAGTGAGGTTCTGTCCTCTAAGATAACTCTAGGTTGTGTCACATTTGCATAAAACTAGGTAGCACCACTTTATCCCCATAGCTTTGAAAAATTGTAATTTAATATGAATATACCTTGAACAAAATACGACAAAATTGTACAAGAAAAGAATAGAAGCACGACTTCAAGCAAGTGGGATACTCGACCATGCTGCTTAAGTGTGAGGGAGATTTAAACTATGGTAATAGAAATGGGATTTAGAAAGATCAAATAATGTTCTGTAGAGGATACTTCATATAAAAACACTCCCTATCCTACACTGGAATCCCCACATGGACCTCATTGCTCTAATAGTATGTCCTAAACTATGCATGAAAATTGTGTAGTAAATTAAAAAATTGAATACCATGAACATACTTTCTATACACTGGTGTAGGAAAGAAGTGAGAGAAGAAAACTATTCAAATATATATATAAATATATATGACTTACTATGGAGGAAGATATATGAAAATGAAGCACTTTCCATGTTGTGACTGGTCCTTTGGACACAGTCTTTGCATCTCATCTTTATCAAATATTCTATGATCTGTTTTCTCTCCTGTTTCTTTGGGGTCATTATGTGAAGGCCTTTCCAAATTTGCTTTCACCAGAAAGCACTAATCTTTTGTAATAGGCTAGTGTTGTCTCACATTCTATTTGCTAATCTTTTTCCTTTTTATTTTTTTTAATCTTCTCTCATGCAAATATTCTGACTGCAATTTCCCTTCCTCTCAGTCTTCCGAGCACCCCTACCAACTCCCCTCTACTCCCAGATCTACTCCTCCATTTCCTTTCAGAAAAGAGCAACCTTCCCAGGTGTATTAGCCAAACATGGCATAGCAGGTGACAATAAGACCAGGCACAGACCATCAGATTAAGGCAGATGAGACAACCCAGTAGAAGGAAAAGCATCCCAAGATCAGTCAAAAGAGTCAGAGACTCATGTGTTATATGTTAAACTCATGTGTTTTTAACTTTCTTATTTCCTTGGCCCTTTTCAGGACTTCTATTTCTGTACGAGTAATTCTTCATAAATAAATTTATTTTGAGAATTTTATACCTATGGATAATATGTTTTGATGAATCTCACCCCCAAGTCCGACACCTCCAATTTCAATCTCATTTCCCCATTACTTTGCCCCGCTAAACTCATACAGCCTTTTTAAAAAAGCCAGGCATGGTAGTACATTCTTTTAATCCCAGCAATCAGGAGGCAGAGGCAGGGGGCATCTCTGTAAGTTCGAAGTCAGCCTGGTCTACAAGGAGACTTCCAAGACAGCCAGGCCTACACAGAGAAACCCTGTGTCTTATTAATTAATTAATTAAAAGAAAAGAAAAAGAGCACACCGATCCCACTCATGGCTGCCTTTATGAGAATAGGACTGTCTACTGGAGCATGAGTATCCTCATATGGGACCCACCCCTGAAGAAAACTCAGTCATCCTCACCAGCAGCCATTAATTGCCAATACCTTCTCTAGGAATGGAACTTGATGAGGCCTTCCTTCTTTAGCTGAGCTTTTGGCTGCATTTATGTTGGCCTGAGAAATGTTTTTTTAAGTACTCAGTGTCTTTGGCTGTAGGGATATGCAAATTAAAACTTCTTTAAAATTTTATCTTACTCTAGACAGAATGGCTAAAACCTGAATCCAAGAGACACACATGGTCCTATGCTCCCTGTACCCTGTGCCTTCTACCTACATAAATCCAATTCCTAAGTTTGAGTTCCAAGGATTCACAGCCCTATCATCTGGATACCAGACTCTTCTAACCTCCCAGAAGACAGCTCGTGGATACTAGGGACACCAGATACCACCCTCCAGTCCACAGTCCAACCCATTCCCCTATGGAGACCAGCCGGACAACAGGAGTATAGAGAGTCCCATTCCAAGATGGTGGTGCCTAGCAGAATCTGAGTACCAGTAGCACAGTGAATGCAAAGCAAGAAAGTGGCTGCACAGCAGCTGACGCCAAAACATCAGCAACCATTCAGGAGGGTGATTTTGGATTCCAGAGACATGCACATCCATCCTTCAGTTCTCAGCTCTACTAGCCATCTCAAGGAGACCTGGAGGACCTCAGGATCACATAGATTAAAACCCCCAATCCTGATTTTCTGCCTTATAGGTCCAACTGGGACACAACCAGCAGAGAAGAGTTGTAGGTTATTCAAGGAGATCGAATCCCCAACTCATGACCCAAGGACCCCAGGATGCCCAAGGAATCTAATAATCTCCATGAAAACTATCCAATTCCGGAAACAACCAGGTGGCTAAAGGTCATTGCAAAAATACAATCAACAAAAGCCAGGACAGTATGTCACTACTGGAATCCAACTAATCTAATACAACAAGCTCAGTATATCTTAACACAGCTGAAACATAGGAACATGGCCTTCAATATATGCTTATAAAGGTAGTAGAGACCTTCAAATAGGAAATGAATAAATCCCTCAAAGAAATACAGGAAAATACAATCAAACAAACAGAGGCCTTTAAGAAGGAAATAAATAAATCCTTTAAGGAAATACAGGAAAACAAACAGGTGGGAAAAAAGTGAACAAAATGCTTTAAGACCTGAAAATGAAAATAGAATCAATAAAGAAAACACAAATTGAGGAAATCCTGGAGATGGAAAACTTAGGGAAGAGAACAAGAACCACAGAGGTAAGAATCACCAGCAGAGTATAAGACATGGAGGAGAGAATCTAAGGCATAGAAGATACAATTGAAGAAATTGATATATCTGTCAAAGAAAATATTAAATCTAAAAAAATTCCTGACATAAAACATCCATGGAATCAAGAACACCATGAAAAGATAAAACCTAAGAATAATAGGAACAAAAAAGAAGATTCCTGGCTCCAAAAACAAGAAAATATTTTCTTTAAAAAATTTTTAATTTATTATAATTTATTAAGATTACATCTGGATCCTTATCCCCTCCAGTGTATCTTCCCATTCCCGCTCTTCCTGCCTCTTCCTCACTATTCCCCTCCCCTAGACCTCTGACAAAGGGGACCTCCTCTTCCATGATATGACCACAGACTCTCAGGGCTCCTCTGGGTAGCCGGCTACCCCTTCCAGTACTTTAGCACCAAGGGGAAGTAAACAAATGTGGGGCACCAGAGTTCATGTCAGTGGCAATCCATGGATAGGCCAGGTGACCTGAGGTTGGATCCCCTTGTCTTCCAGACCCTGTGGTAGGCTCTAGGCTTGAAAACTCAGACACTGGTGTTTTTACTCTTCAGTCTGATACTCAGAGCAAGAGTGTGTCACACAAGCAGATGAGAGGCTAGACTTTAGAGACTGCACACCAACCTTCAGGGATTCAGGGACTTTTCTGTGGATTAGCTTGGTGGCCAAAGGCCAGACACACCCATACCCCACACAGTGTGGACCCCTCTCACTCTGGAATCACCAACACTGGAGCTTTGTAGTTCTCAGTTCGGTCCTTATGTCCTGTGCAGTCACTGCTGTCCTGATCAGACATGGTTTGTGTTCTGCATCACCATCTTGAACCCTCCAACAAAAGATTTTCAACAAAATCATAGAAGAAAATTTCCACAACCTAAGGAAAGAAATGTCTTTAAAATACAAGAGGCTTATAAAACATCAAATAGATTAGACCAGAAAAGAAATTCCTCCTGCCACATAATAATCAGAACATTAAATGTACAGAAAAAGAAAATAGTTATAGCTGCAAGGGAAAAAAAGCCAAGTAATATATGAAGGCAGACTTATCAGAATTACATCTGACTTCTCAACAGAGACTCTAAGAGCCAGAAAGGCCTAGGCAGATGGCTTGCAGACCCTAAGAGACCAGAGATGTCATCCCAGATTACTTTACCCAGCAAAGCTTTCAATCAGCACAGATGGAGAAAATAAGATATTCCATGACAAAAGAAAATTTGAATAATAGCTATTTACAAACCCAGCCTTACCAAAGATAGTAGAAGGAAAATTCCAACACAAGGAGGTTAATAACAACCATGAAAACAGAATATAAATAACTACATTTTAGTTTTTGATCTTAGCCATTCTGATGGGTATAAGATGGAATCTCAGAGTTGTTATGATTTGCATTTCCCTAATTACTAAGGATATTGAAATTTTCCTTAAGTGAATGGATAAGGAAATTGTAGTACATTTACACAATGTAATATTACTTAGCTATAAAAACAAGGGGATCTTGAAATTGCAAATGGATGGAACTAGAAACGATCATCCTGAATGAGGTAACTCAGACCCAAAAAGACATGCATGGTATATGCTCAATTATAAGTGGATGTTAGCCCAACATAGATGTCTTCTGAGAGTCTCCACTCAGCTGGGGATTGGGACAGATGCTGGGACTTGCTGTTGTACTCCTGATGAGAGTGGTATGGAAGAATATGGAGATGGAAGGATCCAGAGAATTCAGGAGCCCATCAAGTAGACCATCAAGGCTGGCAAATCTGGAACCAGGAGGGCCTGCACAAACTGTTGTACCAACAAAGGACAATGAATGCAGTAGACCCCCTGTTCAGATTTGGCTAATGGACAGCTCATTCTCCATGGTTTTGTAGAGAGGAGAGACTGCCTCTGACATGAACTATGGTGCCTCCAATTTGATCATTTCCTTTTGGTAGGAAAGCTTGGCTACACACAGAAGAATGGGAAGCAGGGTATCCAAATGAGACCTGATAGTCTATGGTCATATGGTGGAGGAGAAGGTCCCCTTTTGTCAGAGGTCTAGGGGAGAGAAATACAAAGAAAGAGTGAGGGAGCATGGGAACAGGAAGATACAAGTAAGGGGATAACAATTGGGATGTAATCTGAATAAGTTATAATAAATTTTTTTTAAAGAGTAAAAATAATAACTACAGTAAAACTAAAAGAAGACAAGCATACAAACACTACCACAACCAACATCAAAATAAAATGGACCAAAGAACATAGGTTATTAATATATCTTAACATTAATGGACTTAATTTTCCAAGAAAAAGACACAGGCTAACAGAATGGAAACAAAAACAGAATCCATTATTCTACCGCACACAAGAAGCATACCTCAGCAATAAAGATAGACATTAACACAGAGAAAAGGGCTTTAAAAAAAAGGTTTCCCAAGCAATTGGACACAAGAAACAAACTAGAGTAGCCATAATTTATAATAAAAGAGATTTTCAATCAAAAGAGATGGTGAAGTATGAAAGAAAAACATTTCATACTCAACAAGGGGAAAATATACCAAGAGGACATCTCAATCCTGAACATCTATGTCTTAAATACATGGGCTCCCTCATTGTAAAAATAAAGAGCATTATTAAGGCTTAAATCACACATCAATCCCCACACATTAGTAGTGGGAAACTTCAGCACCCCACTACACTACCACCAATGAACAGATCATCGGAGACAGAAATTAAATAGAGAAGTTAAGAAACTAACAGATTTCATGAATCAAATGGATCTAATAATATCTACAGAAAATTTCACACCAAAACAAAAGAATATACCTTCTTTTCAGCACCACACAGAATCTTTCCAAAACCTACTATAGTCAGTCACAAAGCAAACCTCAACTGATACAAGAAAATGGAATTAACCCATTGTACTTTATCAGCTCACTGTGGATTAAAGCTGGACTTCAAGGACAACAAAAATAACAAAAAGCCTACACATTCATAGAAACTGAACAACTCCCTACTCAATGACCACTGCATCAGAGAAGAAATAAAGAAAAAAAAAAAAAGACATTCTGAAATTCAATGAAAATGAAGGCACAATATACCCAAACTTATGGGAAAATTGAAAGCAGTGCTACCTAAGAAGAAAGTTCGTAGCATTAAGTGTCTTCATAATGAGATTGGGGAGCTCTCATATTAGCAACTTAACAGCTTACCTGAAAGCTTTAGAAAAAAACAAGAAGCAAGCATACCCAAGAGGAGTCGAAGGCAGGAAATAATCACACCAAGACTGAGATGAATAAATTAGAATTAAAGAGAACAATACAAATAAACAAGGGGACCAAGAGCTGGTTCTTTGAAAAAAAATCAATAAGATAGACAGCCCTTCAACCAAAATAACTAAAATGCAGAAAGTATTCAAATCAATACAGTCAGAACTGAAAAAGGAGACATAACAGACACTGAGGAAATTTTCTTTTAAAACAATCAGTAGTATCCAGGACAGCTAAGGTTACACAGAGAAACCCTGTCTCAAAAAACAAAACAAACAAACAAACAAAAAAAGAAATTAAAAAATTATTAGCTTTACTTCAAAAGCCTATGCTCCACAGAACTGGAAAATCTAAATGAAATAGACAATTTTCTTGATAAAGCCCACTTTCCAAAATTAAATCAAGATCAGGCAAACCGATTAGTCCTATAACCTCTAAAGAAATAGAAGCAGTTATTAAAATTCTCCCATTCAAAAGAAAGCGTAAGGCAAGATGGTGTCAGTGCAGAATTCTATCAGACTTTCAAAGAAGAGCTAATACCAATACTCCTCAAACTATTCCACACAATAAAAACAGAAGGCACATTTCCAAACTCATTCCATGAGGCCGCAGTCATGCTAATACATAAACTACACAAAAAAAACAACAAAAAAGACAATTTTGAATCAATTTTCTCTATGAACATTGATTAAAACATACTCAACAATTTCTTGAGCTCCTTATATATTTTGGATATTAGAACTTTGTCAGAGATTTGGGAGTGATGACAGCAATTAATACTCCAATGTAAGAAGCTCCTGGGGGATGCTGTTGGCTCCAGGTCACCAGGGTAGCCTCTGTCTCAGTTTGTTAGTACTGTGTGTGAACCCACTGGGGATCACCTGTGAACTTCCTCCCATTAGCTTTTGTAAGATAATCCCATGGAATTTTAGAGTCACAGAGCCCAGGACAGAGTCACAGGACAATTGGGACATCTCCACAGGCCATCACTCTGAACACAAGGAGCATCCTTTGCAATACAATTCTGGATTGAAGATGTGTCCATATCACCAGGTACTAATATTGGGAGACATTAATAAAAAATGTCAACAGAGGGTAGATGTAAACAGAAGCCCATGGACAGGCAGAAGAGATTGTGATCTGATCTGTGTGGGAAATGTGAACTGTGGACATTGGGATCTTCTCAGGCCAGGACTATAGGAATTGGAATTAAATCATTCAGCTTTCCAGAGATCTGAGGGTTGGAGACATTGTCATTTTATGAACTTGCCGACTAAAGACTTTAGTATGGGAGAGAGAGGTCGAGGAAAGGGTAGCATTAATTAAAACTGGAAACGTGATAGATAAATTCTGCATCAGTTTTCTAAGGACACGGAACAAAGTCTAGGTTAATAAAATGTGTACTTAGGCATTGGTGAGCGTGTAGCAGGAGACATTACATTTCTGGGAAAGATAACATTTCAGTGTCTTTAAAGTGCCTTGTCTCGATTATTTCTCTGACGTTGTACATAGGACTACATTTTACTTTTTTCTCAAAAGAAGCAATTCAAGCATAGGAAGATTAAATTGATTGTCAAAGTCATAAAACCTGAAAATATAAATTGGACTTAAATGTGAGATGACCTGAATGTCTTTTCAGGTTTTGGTCAGCTGTAGGAAAGTACTATAGAATCAAGAAGAACAGAACACTGTGAAGACTACCCTAGGTACATAGAACAACAGAAATAAAGAAAATTGGTATTTGCACAATGTAACTAAAACAAAACAGATCAATAAACGTGAATTTCAAGATTGAATCTCTTTAAAGACTGTGTATCAACAATTAGACTCAGATTATTGGAAAAACAAAGTGAAAACACCTGGAGATTAAGTAGATAATGAGACCTCAATAAGAAAAGGCAACAGTGCTCTCAGGTGTAAAATCATTTTTGACATTTCAACCACCTCAGCATCCCTGAGGTTTTCTGTGTCCAAATGTAAGGATGGTGGAAACAGTCTTGCCCACAGTGAATGCAGCACATGTACAGAAACCAGCTATGGAGCCACACACGTAAACACGAACATTTCTCTGAAGAGAGGAGTGATTTCCACTGACAAATTAACTGTACAAAGGTACGTTTCTGCTTTACTTAGGCCAGTGTGAGAGAAAATTACATGTAGAATATGTGATATGTGCTGTGTGTTTTATTTGGGGCTAATTTATTACATAGGACCATAGAGTATTCCAAAAAGGAAGGCCAATATGATTCAGATTCAATGTAGCATCACAAAAGATGATGATGACCTCCCACTTTTTCCTGGGAGTAAATCTTTTGACATTTTGCCCATGCATGTTAGGGCAGCACCATCTGCCCTAACATCTCTATAATATAAGCGATGCGCTAACCATTGAAATCAATATTATTGATTTTGGAGTTTTAAAGATTGATCTAAGGTTGATCACTATGCTTATTTGTAATGACATTAATGTTGGCCAAAACTGTTTTTATGAAGGATGAGATTCCGGGAAATCCTTTTATATGGTGTATACCTAGTAGGATTTTCTTCTTCATGCACCACTGCTTTAGGGGAGAGAATGCAAGTTAATGACACAGCCATTTAATTGAACTCAAATGATTTTCCATGGTTTTAAAGGTACAAAGCATTTAGCAGGGCATGATACCATGAGGGTGATCCTTGCAAAGAGAAATGGTTCCCCAGTGCCACGTCTTGACCGCCTCTTCCTTGAAAGACTCAAATAAGGGATGCGGACCATTGGTCCGCAGATAAATAAGGACAACTAACCTCAGGTAAAACCTGGTGAGAAAACAATGTCAGCAGCGATGCAAGCAGTCATCTCTAGATCTTCATGTGATGTGGTGGCTGTCTAGCCCCAGCACGGTGAGTGGTTCTGCCATTAGGGTAAATGTCTATGGGTCATGCCTCTTATCTCTATCCTGATGAGCAGTGGTCCACATGTTCTCTGACACATCATTTCTATTACATCCATGATATGGAGAAGACATTAGGTGAGAAGGAAATGGAGAATCTCATTTTCAGAAATCCTATACTTATTTGGAAGTATCTTTTTCTTTTGGAAATTCTGTAGAGATGGAGGCAGATGGGGATGAATAGGTAGGATGGCCGCCTGAAAAATCAACTGCACAAATGTAAGTAAATTAAAACACACCATTGAAATGATGCCTGACCACATGGTTTTAGATAGTATATGTTTATAGCAAATGTCACCAATCAATATCGACAAGACATCGCTGTTTGAGAAGTTGCCATTAGCCATATGTTGGATTTGGCTGTATGCCGATCTTGGATTCCAAAAGCTATTGTCTTAAAAGTGAATAGAGCTAAGGAAAACTCTCAGGTATGCCCCACATCTCCCAGAAGATTTGTGCAGAGAGGAGGCATGAAGTTAATTGACTTACAGACGAAAAGTTAGAAGACAGACTTAAAAAGAAGGCAGGATATCTAAGTCCAAATCCATGCAGACAACAACTAGTTCACCCCTAGCCTACTTGTGTGAGCTTCTCTTGCTGTCATCTTCAGGTAATATACATTCTGAGCAATCAGAGTTGTAAGACAATAGTATTAAACTGAATAAAACCTTGTAGAATGTTGGGGAGATATGATAGATATAAAACAATATTTTACTTATTAAAGTGTAGGCTATCTGACTCATAATAGCAAAAGTTTAAGCATCTATGGGATCCATACAATCTACTTGAATTTACCTTATTTAAAAGTTAGACAAAAACCCAGTCTTTAAATATGCCACCACGTAACATGCAAAAGACTGAAGAGACTCTGAATGTCTAATTTTTGTCTTTGCGAGCTGTTGAAACATGAGGGTCATGAATTTTTCCCCTGTGGCTAATAGTTGCTTAAGAAAGTTTGAAGCATGTGGAGCTGTTTTTTCCTAAGATGAGACATTGGCATTATTGTAGCAGAGAAGAGCCATCTTTATTGCAAATACCTCATCTTCTATTCTTCACGCAGTTTCACTCTCTGCCATCTAAAGTTTCATTTTCTTCTTGGACCCAATGTGTTGTGTGCCATCAATAAAAGGTGACACATATGTTCACAGTATACCAATTTCTGCTGGGTCCTCCACATTTTGAAGATTCTGCTTAGCATTATTTTTAAGCATGTCACAATAAAAAGGTCTTGATATTATTAATCATTCAATCTATCAAAATGTGTTTACATAACAAGTAGCCTGATTTAGTAATGTACTTTGCTGTAAAGCACACAATTGATAATAATTGCTATAATTAGTAAAATAGAAGTAATAGAGATGTGTTGGTTTGTACACTACATGACAGCTTTCTATATTAAAGCTAACTAAAGCCAATAAGCCATGATAAACTAATCTCACAGACATTGTAGAATTGTGAAAGGGGAGAAAAATGTGAGTTGGGGCAATTCTGGAGCTAGTTACCTAGTTTTGTTCTTTATCAGAGAAGAGAGTCAGTGTGCATTAACCCTACTCTTTTAGGCTGTAGAAACGGTCAGGGTTCTGTCTTTCTTCCCTTGGTTACTCCCACCAAATTTTCAACATTTCATGCACTCTTGTAGATGTGGCATTGGTGACTAAGCAGCTACGGAGGAGTAATAACAACATGTCTGTCTTGGAAGGCTTTTTAGAAACAACAGCTGTTTCTGTTCAATGATTACAGTTGGCATTATGTCCTATTACTCTTACCGAAAAAAAAAAAAATTACCTTCTCTGTCACAGGCAATCAGAAGGGAATTTCCACTCCAAAGGTCATGTATAAAATTGCCTAACTTATTTCATTGAACACTGAAGATAGATCCTTGAACATATGTTTTCCTTCTGTCCCCTTGATCTAGATGTCTCAGCTTCTGTGTCTCTTTTTGCTTTCTTTTCAACTGACACCACCCAAAGAAGAGGTCCCCAACCACACTAAGGTACAAAGTGAAAAAAGCACCCAGAGCAGGATCCCATTACAGCACCCTTCTTCAGTCCACAGACAGCAGGAGACTCTAAAGCCTGCCAAGAAGATCAACATCTCTTTTAAAGGCTGTCAAAATACTTGTCTATTTTGTGGAAAATATACAAAGAAAATCACATTTAGTTTTTTTTTAATGTACTCCATGGTGGAAGTTAGGTTGCTACAAGCACATACAGTGTTGAAGCAATATTCCAGTAATGTTACTCAAGTACTTTCCCATGCTTTATATACTGGAGAATTGTCGAATGTGGGCCTTTCTGTGTGTGAGAGCTTATCATGACATATAAATGGCATGCCTACTAAGAACATTAAGATTCAAAACACAGTTTTCTGATTCTAGATCTTGCCACAAACCCCTGATTCCTTGGGATATTTTTTGTAATGGATGCTCGAGTGTAATTAAGATTAAGATAGTTAATATACTTAAGGTAGCTTTACAGTTTTAAGAAAAAGGCCAATTGTTATGTTATGCTTGCCCAAAAATAAAGGAAATGTGTAAAAATATAGTGTTGGGAACTGTACTGTTTCACATCTGGGCTACAACTGTCCCTCTAAGACACTGTCTTTAAGACACTGTCTCATTTCTCTGAAGCGGCTGATAAAAAACATGCTGCTATATAGTTTCATGAATGAACTTGAAACAGATAACAGAGCTGGCAGGTCACATTTGTTATGCTATTTCACCTGGAACTTTATGGTTATTTGATTGCTTATGCTTTTTTTTTTTTCTTACGTTCCGTGCAGATTGACAATCACCACATTTTTTAATGGAAGACAACAACCAGACATGGGTGCATGAATTCATCCTCCTTGGCCTGTCCAGTGACTGGGACACTCAAGTCTCCCTGTTTGTCCTGTTCTTGCTGATGTACCTGGTGACAGTGCTGGGGAACTTCCTCATCATTCTTTTGATCAGGCTGGACAGCCGACTCCACACTCCCATGTATTTCTTTCTCACTAACCTGTCGCTTGTGGATGTATCTTATGCCACAAGCATAGTGCCCCAGCTGCTTGCTCATTTCCTTGTCACACACAAAGCAATTCCATTTCTCAGCTGTGAATTCCAGTTATTTTTCTCCCTGGGCTTGGGAGGGATTGAGTTCCTTCTTCTGGCAGTGATGGCCTATGACCGCTATGTGGCAGTGTGTGACCCTCTGAGGTACTCAGTCATTATGCATGCAGGGCTGTGCACAAGGCTGGTTATCACATCTTGGGTCAGTGGCTCTGTCAACTCTCTTGTTCATACTGCCATCACCTTTCAGCTACCCATGTGCACAAATAAATACATTGATCACATTTCCTGTGAAATTCTAGCTGTGGTCAGATTGGCCTGTGTGGACACTTCATCCAATGAGATTGTGATCATGGTTTCTAGCATTGTCTTATTTATGACACCTTTCTTCCTGGTTCTCCTGTCCTATATTCAGATCATTTCAACCATCCTAAAGATACAATCCACAGAGGGAAGGAGGAAGGCCTTCCACACCTGTGCCTCCCACCTCACTGTGGTAACACTATGCTATGGTACCACCATTTTCACCTACATCCAACCCCACTCCAGCCCCTCTGTCTTTCAGGAAAAATTAATTTCCCTTTCTTATGCCATATTGATGCCTATGTTGAATCCTATGATTTATAGCCTAAGGAATAAAGAGGTGAAAGGGGCCTGGCAGAAACTGTTAGGGAAATTCTCTGGATTTATATCAAAACTGAAAAGTTGATGACTCCTGAACACTGATGGAGAAGATGGATTTTCTTCATTGTTCTTCTCCAGGTGCCTCACAACAGATATTGCTATGGCAACAAGGAAGGTGCTGAAAGAACATGTATTGATGGTGTTATGGAGAAGTCTGCATGGTTATGGAGGGTGTGCCATGTGGGTGTATTTTTATGCCACAGCAGTGTGTTCAGTGGAGTTCAGCATCGCCATCATCACTTGCCCATCATTACTCAAACTCACTCTCATGGTTCAGGGAAATCATCAACTCCAAATAGTTTATTTTATGATATAAGCGGTACTCATTAAGTTGAATTTGTGCTCTTTTTTTTTTTTGAATTTCAATATCTTCCTAAGCTGGAAGCAAATGGTATGATACTCTGAGAATCTTGGTGTAGGAGTACAAGCTTAGTACCCAGTTACCTTTCACAATGTTCTCCACTGTGTACTGTATGAATAAGCTTAGGTGTTCAGTATGTTACCTATATTAGCTGGATTATTTGCTTATGAAGTTTCTAACCTTTGATGAATCCTTAGTAAATGGTAGAAAATAAACATTGTATTTTGGGTGTCTATATAATCTTAATATTAACAGCATTTAAAAATCTTATACTGAAAGACTAATTATTTATTTGTACTTTGGAAACTGACCCCAAAACACTAGAGGGAGAATTATAATTTGCAACATTAAATAAACAAAGAAATGGGAGCATAACGTGGTCTTTGGACACAACAATTATTCTCACCAGGAGGACACACTTATATAAATTGTTTGAATTACCGGGGCACATGTGTGCATGCCATGGCCTGTGTATTAAGATCAGAGAACAATATGGTTTTTTTCTTCTTCCAGCGTGTGGGCAACAGGCATCAAATTTATGTTATATGGTTTGGTAGCAAGTACATTACCCTTTGAGTCATCTCACTGGCCCTGGACTACTTTCTCAGAAAAAAAAAATAATTTGTTGTGGTGGTTTAAATAGGAACGGCCCTCATAGAATCATGTGTTAAAATGCTTGGCCATAGGGAGTGACACTATTAGGAGGCGTGGCCTTGTTGGAGGAAGTGTGTCATTGTGGAGGTGAGTTTTGAGGTCATGTATGCTCAAGCTACACCTAGTGTGATACAGTCTCCTTCTGCTACCTGCAGATCAAGATGTAGAACTCTCCACTTCTTCTCCGATAGCATGTCTGCCTGGATGTCACCAAGCACCTATGATGATGATAATGAATTAAGTCTCTGAAACTATATGCCAGCCTCCGTTACATGGTTTTCTTTCTTTTTTTGCTTTCTTTTTAATTAAATATTTTATATTATTACACTTATATACAATAAACTACCTATAGCAATAAGAACCATGAAACAATCAGGAATTATATGAATGTTACATTCTTAGTGTTTTGGCTATTTGTATTTGGCAGCCTTGAAGAAAACATATTTCCTAGCTTGGTGAATCTAAAATTCTGAACATAAATCAATATCTATCATATCTAATCATTATCAACATAAAACATCTATCTAGACCTAAAAACATCTTAACCCTGAAACAACTAAGCTTAACTGTAAAACTAAACTATCTGGTCTTCAACCTCATTAGAGACTTGAGAAGGAATAAAATTAATTACCTGAGTATACCGAGGTTGCAGGTTAGCAGCTTCCCAAATGAGAAAATGACAGAGACAGTTTGCTACCTGAACAGTCACCCAGAACTTTCTATAATTTTGGAACATCTTCAGCCTTCTGGCCCAATATATCTGACAGACATACTTGTGAGGCAGGAACTATTGAGGACTTTCTTACCATGTCTTGGTAGAGTTTGGCAGTTGACTCTGCCTATATCCAAGCTTGCCCTTTTTTAGGCCGAATTCTGTCTGTGGCAGAAATGAGGACATTTTGTCCAGTGGCTTGTTTGCCACATTTGAAGCCATCTCAATAAGGAGGTTCTTTGATGTTCATCATCCTCTTTGAGGTAAGCTAGGTGTTGCCAGGAGTTAACCTGTCTTATTGTCAATGAATCCTTAAAATAATAAAAAAAATTTAAATGCCATATTCTGTGTCTCTGAGGTTTTTGAAGACCTTGTCTAACTATTTTACCTTATCTTTTTATAGAATCATATCTATCTGTTGCACCTAAGATGTATATTCTTGTGATAAAAATAGACTAGTAGTTGATGTGACCGTGACTTGATCAACCAACTTGTATAATTTATTTATCCTAAACTGCCAGCAATAGCACTTTCAAAGTATTGGAAGTAAACCCTGTACTATAATTGAGTTATATGGTTACAATACCTCATATTAAAGTAGAAATATATGTATAATGTGTGAAGAATAATCTTACTTTCAAATTCTATACCAGTGTATGCAAAATTAAACTTATTTTGCAAAATGTTTTTCCTTTCAGAGTTGCTATGATGGTCATGGTGTCTCTTCACAGTAATAAAACCTTAGGTAAGATATTTATCAAAAGGAAGGAGGAAGAATAGTAGAATCATCAATGTTCGAGAATTTAAGTGATGTGTGTGTGTGTGTGTGTGTGTGTGTGTGTGTGTGTGTGTGTGTGTGCATATTCACATATGAATGCTGGCTGGTTTTGGTGTTCTTGACACAAAACTAGGCATATCTGGAAAGTGGGAATCCTAACTGAGAAAACACCTCCAACATACTGGTTTATAGACAACTCCTGTGTTGAGCTCCTTCTCTGATTATAAGCTATAAGCTGAAATAAAACTTTTCTTCCCCCAGGTGCTTTTGGTTGTGATCTTTACCAGAACAATAGAAACCATCATAAACCAATATGTAAGAATTTTTCATTAGAGAACACTGCAGGCCAGGTAAAGTTTTGATGTATTCTACTAAGTATGAAAGAAATAAATGAAAGCAGGCATCATAAAAATATTTTATATACACTGATTCAATATATACAGACCAAATATATTCTATTAGGTATTATTTAAAACAATCTTTTTAAAAAAGATTTATTTATTTTGTTATTATGTATGCAGTGCTCTGCTTGCATATACACCTGTAGGCCAGGAGAGGGCATCACATCACATTATAGATGGTTGTGATCCACCATGTGGCTACTGGGAATTGAACGCAGGACCTCTGGAGGAGCAGACAGTGTCCTTAACCTCTGAGCCATCTCTCCTATTTAAAACAATCTTTAAAAGTTTCAGGTATGCAAAAATATTTAATGAGAAACTACCATGTATCTATATATGAAACTAAATATTTACAAATATTAAATAAAGAGAAGAATATGTCTAGTCAGGAAAGTTGTGCAGTACGTTTGTCAATTTGAGACATTCAGGAAGTGGAGGGTTGAGTGGAGAGTGGCAAATGAGAGGAAAAGAAAAGAGGAGAGGACAGGAGGAGACAGGAGGAGGCAAGAAGAGAAGAGAAGAGAAAAGAAAAGGATCAGAGAGGAGGAAAGTAGAGGGAAGGTAGGGGAGGGGAGGAGAGAGGAGAGAAGCCTCCAGTGACCCATTTTCTTCCAATTAGGTGCATCTGCTAATTGTTAACTTTGACCCACTAGTCTCTCAATAGTGTGGTCACTAGGTGGAGACCAAGCAAGAATTCATACATGAATTTTGAGGGGCATTCTTCATCTAAATCATAGCATTTCTAATTTTATTTTTAACTCAATAAGGTTCAAATTAAATTTCTCTTAATTTTTTTCACATCTTAAAGTTAAGTTGAATGTCACAAAGAATCTGAAAACATGGTGAATGATATCTTTGATGTGTTCTTGTATTCGTTTCACAAGTATTTTATTGAGTATTTTTGCATCAATGTTCATAAGAGAAATTGGCCTGAAATTCTCTTTGTTCGGTCTTTGTGAGGTTTAGGTATAAATGTGACTATGGCCTCATAGAATGAATTTGGTAATGTTCCATCCATTTCTATCTTTTGCAGTAGCTTGAAGAGTATCGGTATTAGCACATCCTTGAAGGTCTGGTAGAGTTCTGCACTGAAACCATCTGGCCATGGGCTTTTTTTTGGTTGGGAGACTATCAATGATTGCTTCTATTTATATAGGAGAAGTGGGACTATTTAGCTTGTTTATCTGTTCTTCACTCAATTTTGACAAGTGGAATTGATCAAGAAAATCATCCATTTCTCTTAGATTTTCAAATTTTGTGGCATATATGCTTTTGAAGTAGGATCTTATGATTCTTTGTATTTCTTCAGTGTCTGTTGTTATGTCTCACTTTTCATTTCTGATTTTGTTGATTTGGATACTGTCTCTCTGGCTTTTAGTTAGTTTGGCTAACGGTTTGTCTATCTTGTTGATTTTCTCAAAGAACCAGCTCTTGGTTTTGTTCATTCTTTGGACTGTTCTCTTTGTTTCTAATTTATTAATTTCAGCCACGAGTTTGATGATTTATAGATGTCTACTCCTCTTGGGTGTTTCTGCTTCTTTTATTTCTAGGCCATCCAGCTGTGTCGTTAGGTTGCTTATGTGGGATGTTTCCAGTTTTTTTCAAAGGCACTTAGTGCTATGAATTTTCCTCTTAGTACTGCTTTCAATGTGTCCTAGAAATTTGGATATGTTGTTCCTTCATTTTCATTGAATTTCAAGAAGTCTTCAATTTCTTTCTTCATTTCTTCCCTGACTCAGGTGTTATTAAGTAGAGAGTTGTTTAGTTTCCACGTATGTGTAGGCTTTTTGTTATTTCTTTTGTTGTTGAAGTGCAGCCTAAGATCATGGTGACCTAATATGATACAAGGTATTATTTCTATCCTCTTGTATCTGTTGAGGCTTGCTTTGTGACCTACTATGTGATCAGTTTTGGAGAAGGTTCCATGAGGTGCATAGAAGAATGTATATTCCATTTTGTTTGGGGGAAAGGTTCTCTAGATATCTGTTAGATCCATTTGATTCATGGCATTGGGTAATGATGTTATTTCTCGGTTTAGTTTCTGTTTCAATGACCTATCCTTCAGTGAGAGTGGGGTGTTGACGTCTTCCACTATTATTGTGTGGGGATCGATGTGTGGTTTAAGCTTCATTAATAGATCTATTATCAATGTGGGTGCCCTTGTATTGGGAGCATAGATGTTCAAAGACACTAAACTGGTTAGAAGAAAAAAAGGGGAAGAATTTGGAACACATGTGCACAGGAGACAACTTCCTGAACAGAACACCAACAGCCCAGGCCTTAAGGTCAACAATTAATAAATGGGACCTCAGGAGGCTGAGAAGCTTCTGTAAGGCAGGAGACACTGACAACAGAACAAAGTGACAGCCTATAGACTGGGAAAAGATCTTCACCAATCCTACATCTGACAAAGTTCTAATATCCAAAATATATAAAGAACTCAAGAAATTAAACACCACCAAACAAAATAACCCAATTGGGAAATGGGGCGTGGAACTAAACAGAGAATTCTCAACAGAGGAAACACTTAAAGAAATGCTCAACGTCATTAGTTATCAGGGAAATGCAAATCAAAACAACTCTGAGATTCCATCTGACATGCATCAGAATGGCTAAGATTAAAAACTCAAGTGACATCACATGCTGGCGAGGATGTGGAGAGAGAGGAACACTCCTTCATTGCTGGTGGGAATGCAAACTAGTACAACCACTTTGGAAATCTATCTGGTGGTATCTCAGAAAACTCGGAAAAAGGCTTCCTCAAGACCCAGCAATTCCACTCCTTGGAATATACCCAGAAGATGCTCCAGCACACAACAAGAACATTTGCTGAACCATGTTCATAGCAGCCTTATTCATAATAGCCAGAACGTGGAAACAGCCTAAGTGTCCCTCAGTAGAAGAATGGATAAAGAAACTGTGGTACATATACACTATGGAATACTACTCAGCTATTAAAAACAAGGAATTCCAAAAATTTGTGGACAAATGGATTGAACTAAAAATTACCATAATGAGTGAGTTAACCCAGAAGCAGAAAGACTCAAATGGTATTTACTCACTTATATCTGGTCACTAGCCCAAGGGGCATGTCCCATGAAAATCTTCACTTACCAGGAAAGTGGGACAGAGGGGAAGACATCCTTTTGGGACTCTAGATAAGAGAAGCATGGGAGAATGGGGAAATAGAAGGATCCAGAGAGTCTTAGAAACCTACGAGAAGGACATTATGATGGGCGGATCTGGGCCCAGGGGTCCTGCTGAAGCTGTGGCACCAGCCAAGGACAATACGTGCAGTAAACTTTGAGCCCCTACACAGCTCTAGCCAATGGACAGGACATTCTCCACAGTTGAGTGGAGGGTGGGGACTAACTTTCACACGCACTCTGGTGCCTCATATTTGACCATGTCCCCTGGATGGGTAGGGCTGCTGGCACTCAGAGGAAGGGCAGCAGGCTACCAAGAGGAGACTTGACACCCTATGATGATATACAGGAGGAGGGGGTCCCTGTCAGTCAGAGCCATAGGGGAGGGGAGTAAGGGGAAAGTAGAAGAGAGGGAGGAATGGGAGGATACAAGGGATGGGATAACAATTGAGATATAATATGAATAAATTAATAAAATATATTTTTAAAAATCTGAAAACATGCAGTCAGGCTGGAAGACTGATGATGTGATGAAGTTTATGCTCAGCTACAGTAATTAAGACAACCTTGTGTTCCAACAGCAATGAATAAGCAAATACTTCACAAAAAATGTGGAGGAAAAAACCTTGCACATTCAATCTCAATAAAGTTCATTTTGTCAAATGAAAAAATGAATCCGGGCTTCATATAAGTCAATTTTTCAATAAATTAGATGGTGATTACTTACCTAAATTGTGAAAAATGAAACAGTCAAACACCAAAAGTTCACATCAAAGGCCACCTTCTCAATTGGAGGTAGATAAAGATTTCTAAGTGAGCAACTGCAGGAAGCAGTTGCTACACAGAAGGACTGAGGTACAGAACTGAGCAAAGTTAAGTGCACTGTTTGACCAAAGAAGGACACACATAAGATAAGCAAAGAAGTTAGAGTATAGGAAAAAATGTTTCTGTATGCAATGTTCACAACACTGGTTGAGCTATATGAAGAACTGAATTCAGGAGAGAGAGAGAGAGAGAGAGAGAGAGAGAGAGAGAGAGAGAGAGAGAGAGAGAGAGAGAGAGAGAGAGAGAGAGAGAGACACAAAATGGGCAAAATAGCAAAAATATATCCCAGAAAATGGAATCTTCAAATGGCCGGGAAGTACTAGAAAATACGCACGTCATTTGTATGAGAGAAGTACAGGACATGTCTTAATCTAACAGTAACCTGTCTCCATCATAGGGTCTAAAATGTAAAGGATCAGCAAGGATAATACCCAAGAAAGCGTGAGTGAAAGAAATCCTCATATATAGTGATTCAATCAGCAAAATTATGTTTTAGGAAAATGACACAAACGTGAACTAACAGTCAAGGTAACAATTTTTTTTTAACTTAAGGATTTTTTGTTTCTTAGATTTTGCTTGTATGTATTAGTGTTTGCTTGCCTGTATCTACCCATAGATACCATGTGCATACATTGCATACAGTCAGAGTTTATGGAGATCGTAAAAGGAAGTCAGATAAAAGGAAGTCTGAAGTTAATATAGTTTTCAGCTGCCATGTGTATGCTGGAAGTTAAACTCTGGAAGAGTAGCCAGCCCTCTTAAACACTGAGCCATCTCTCTAGGGCCCAAATACAATAATTCCAACACTATATAATTAAATGGTGAAATACCCCCGTTTGTGTGTGTGTGTGTGTGTGTATGTGTGTCTGTCTGTCTGTCTGTCTTCATTCCAGCACTGATTTTCATGGTGAGTAGTAGTATTTTTAGTGTATTTATAGAACACAAAGTTACACCTCTAGATTTAAAAAGTAAACTAATTCTATTGTGTCTTTCCAAAGGAGTCTTTCGTATGGCCCCAAAGCTTAACGGTCACTCAGAATGTTTGCATTGAGTACAAAGAAAATGTTGCAAAGTGTGTCATTCACAACTGAACTGTTGTGGCACAGGGCACATTGCCTGAAATTTCAAGAGTTGTTCCAGAAAAGACTGGACATACTGCGTTAAAAATTCCAGTCATGGTGTAGATTCATGACTTAAAAGATAGAAGCAGAGTGTACCTTTAACAAAATCAGAGGGATGTGTACTGACTGGGGGAAATGGGACTTTAGACTCTCTTCTCATGTTCCCACTCAGTGAACTCTAAGTTGCCATTTCAAAGTCTCAAATGTAAATAGGAATTCAAGAATATGAATAACTATAAAGAAATTCCCAAGTAGAGGGGTAAAGTTGAGTTTTGTTTTTAAAGAGAAAAAAGGAAGAAGAACAAAGGTAACAGAAACCTGATAAGCATGGTATAATTGGCCTGTGGAGATTTTATCTCTGAGGAGGAAAGTTCCTTCTTCCAGATCCCACATCTTGGGTAGACCTCATCTGCACCTGGGCAACGTCATACGCCTTCTCAGAGATGGGTGAGTGAAGCTGAGACCAGCAGCATGAAGCCAGGGTCTCCCTCCGTACCACACAGCCTCTTGCCTTGCTGAAGCCTCTGACAGTTGAACTGAAATTGGGTACTGAAGAGCTATGGGTCAAGTTCTGAAGACCTACTCTACAAAAAAGAAAACACACTTTCCTTGCCCAAACTGAGGAGCAAGTCCTTTCAGATACGTCTGAGACCACCAGGCATACAGCTTTGGTCATTTATGCAGGAAACAGTAGATCCTGCTTTCCTAGGATGTTTTGGGATCTGCTGAAAGGGAGCATAGGTTCGAGTATGTTCTGCTTTACTTGTGAAAAAGAAGAATAGCATTGGGGGAAGGAAAGACGGGGTTGCATTCCTTCTAACAAGCCCTTAGCTAAGACAGGTAGGGGGAGGAAAATATGGCCAACTTTAAAAGTGCATGAGGATGCCCGGCTATGGATTCCAGCACCTGTTTGAGATATCCCACAATTCTACAGTGATGCTCTCTAGAGGATGCTGCCTCTGAAGAACAGACTCCGTGTTTAGACGTTGTATAGCAGAGCATATTCGAACATGTGTAGGCATAAGGAAGTGTATATGGTTTTAACTTAGGAAATCAGATAACCTACTTGGTTGGGACAAGTGTGTATGTATGTGTTTTGCAATTCCTTCTGAAAAGGCGGGGTAAGATGAGAGGTTGAAAAGGCTTCGCTCGGTCGTTGAGGCTTTTAGAAACCGTTTGTTCCTTTAACGAAGTGTAAGCACCTCTAAGGCCATTTCTGAACACAGAACCCTTAAGGCTTCATTCATCAAGACTAGAAGGGTTGGGGATGTATGGAATAGTGAGGTAGTTATCCTCTCGCTGCCTCAGTTACCGTCGGGAGAGAAAAGGAAAAGCTTGAAAGGAGACAGGTTTCCGAGGCATTCGAGCACCTGAGTGTTTTAGAAGAAAATGAGAGCAAAGTAGCTGGGTGTCCTGGAGAATGCCCACAATCTGTGATTAGACAGGAAGGAGGTAGTTTGATTCTAGTCTGGGATATACCATAATATACATATACACATATATTTATATGTACATATATACGTATGTTGTGTATGTGTACATATATATGTAAATATAAAGTGTGTGATATATATATATATATATATATATGTGTGTGTGTGTGTGTCTGTGTGTGTGTTTGTGAGAGTGTGTGTGTTACCTGCTTGCCAATTGTCATCATGACAGTGAATGTGGTGAGCTGCAGATAGATAAGCTTTGGGAAATTTAACTTAGGGAGCAGACAAATTATGCATGGGCTTTTGGATATGAACCTTTCATCTGTGATTGAATTAAGGTTGATTAAACACTGTGTGTGATAGTTATACATAATATCAGCAAGAGAGAAACAGAAAGGGAGATAGGAGAAAAGAAGAAGAAGAAGAAGAAGAAGAAGAAGAAGAAGAAGAAGAAGAAGAAGAAGAAGAAGAAGAAGAAGAAGAGAGAGAAGGACTAAGAAGCAGAGGTAGTAACAGTTATGTCAATAAGCTAATTCGAGTGAGTTATTGTCCAGTTCTTCCTACTTAGCCTATGAACCCTACTCTTAGAAGTCAGGAAGCATCAACATAATCAGTGAGAATGTGCTACTAGGTTTCTGTGGTCCCATGGTTATAGGTAATATGTGTGGTGGGTATTGGTTCCCACGTTTATGAGAGAAGCTAGCTAGCACATCTCCGAATTTGACTTGTGTCTTCAAAGATACACTCTACTGTTAACCTCTTCTGTTGTACTGTTCTGGAGGAAGAACAGCACTGGGGATTATTTCTCATGCCTTTTAAGCCACAGAGAAAGTCATGTAAAGATTTTTAAGGTGAAACCAGTCACATCGGTTTTACTTTTTAAATTTTACCAACTCTGAAATGGAGCCTTTGAAATTTCATTGCAACTCAAAAACTATATTTGCACTTTCCATTTTATATGTATGTATGCATGTATGTATGTATGCATGTATGTATGTATGTATGTATGTATTTAAATAGAAACTGAAAATCCATGAGTAGATGAAGATAAAATTTGAACACCATATTTTTACAGTTGAGGAAGTCATTAAGAAAAAAGTAAATTAATAGACAACTGTTCATAACTGTTAAGTTATCTCAATGTGGGTTCTGGTATAGTAATGAGAGAGAAATTGGCATTCAACAAGGTCACAAACTCTATGGTTAAAACTTGCATGTAAAGAAGAGAGTGACATTTAATAGTCACACTCTTTAATTGAAACATCCATGCATTTTAACAGATTCTCCACTTAAGGAAGGTTCTGAGAAGAGTTTTGGTTTTTACCTAATATTTATATTCATTGACATATAACTTGGGCTTGCTTTTCAGGGAACTAATGGACAAAGAAAACCAGACATGGGTGAGTGAATTCTTGTTGCTGGGTTTGTCACATGACTGGGGGACTCAAGTCTCCTTGTTTGTTCTGTTCCTTGCTATGTACTTGCTGACCATCTTGGGAAACCTGCTCATCATCATCCTCATCAAGCTGGATAACAGGCTCCATATGCCCATGTACTTCTTCCTCAGCATCCTATCCTTTGTGGATATCTGTTACACCAACAGCACTGTCCCCCAGATGCTCGTTCATTTCCTGTCAGCCCAGAAGTCCATCCCGTTTCACAGCTGTGTGCTGCAGCTGTATATCTCCCTAGCAATGGGCAGCACAGAGTTTTTCTTGCTAGGCGCCATGGCCTATGACCGCTACGTGGCAGTGTGCCATCCTCTGCATTACATGGTCATTATGCATGGAGGGCTGTGCCTGGGGCTGGCTTCAGCCTGCCTGGCTGCTGGCCTCACAAATTCACTGATGCAGACGCTCATGATCTTCCAGTTACCCTTCTGCCGTAAGGTCATCGATCACTTTGCCTGTGAGATGTTGGCTGTGCTGAGGCTGACTTGTGTGGACATCTCCCTCAACAAGGTCATGGTGGCCATCTCAGGGTTCCTGGTGATCATGCTTCCTTGCATTCTGGTGCTCTTTTCCTATGCTCACATAGTTGCTGCCATTCTGCATATTCGCTCTTCCCAAGGACGGCGTAAAGCCTTCGGGACTTGTGCCTCCCACCTCACGGTGGTTTCTATGTGCTTTGGGACAGCTATCTTTACATACATGAGGCCCGTGGGCAAGTCCTCGGCAGGACAGGAGAAGATGGTTGCTCTCTTCTATGCTGTCGTGACCCCGATGCTCAATCCCCTCATCTACAGCTTGAGGAACAATGACGTGATTGGGGCTTTGAAAAGAGCTTTGGAGAGACTTAAGGAAAAAAAAAATAGATTAAAGTAATTTCTTCCATGCAACAGTTCAACAAAACATATTCCAGATAAATACAAAGCAATAGAGATGCACGTTCTTCTTACATCTTCTTACATTACTACATTGTAACATGTTATAGTTTTAAATGTTCATTGATAAGTCAAAAGCAAAATTAGAAACAAGAAAAAAGTGTCCTTTATTGTTGGCCTAGATTCTGCCTCTGTTCATGAAGTAGACTGTAAACATCTTGGGTGTTAGGATATATGGATCTTACCATATGTGTTTCCTATACATTAGAAATGATACTGACTTTTTTTTTTTAACACATTATAGTTTTAATTATGCATTGATAAGTCAAAAGCAAAATCAGAAGCAAGCAAAACTGTCCTATATTGTTGGTCTAGATTCTGCCTCTGTTCATGAAGTGGGCTGTAAGCTTCTCGGGGCTTAGGGTATGTGGATTTTACCATATGTGTTTCCTGAACATTCGAAATGATACTGACTTCTTGCTGCTTGCATGATTCATCATTTAACAGTTTCTTCACCATTTTAATTCTACTTTCTGACCTTACATAAAGGAATTACTTGTTCAGTTTTAGGGTATTACAAAATAAGCTGTTTCTTAAAGTTTCAGATAGGAAGTGAGCACACAGCCCCTCTCTTAACAAAGGAGTTGTTAGAAATTGATAAATACTGGGAGGAGAGTCCGTCAGTTTTCTCTAAGCTCTGGTAAGTGAGCCATGCCCTAGTGGAAGGCTACATGTCTGAGAACAGATGGGCAGCATGAATTGGTCTTGATGGGTGTGGTAAAAAGAAAAAAGATGAAACAGAATTGGGCTGGTAAAAAACAAAGAGGGGCTGGATGTTGAGGTGAATATGATAAGAACACATTGTACAAAATTCTCTATGAACTAATAAAAGTAATAGTAAATCTCAGGTGCATAGTTAATGGCTGAGACTCTTCAGTTTTTCAGACATTTCTTTTGTATGAGTGCTTTGTTAATTTTTAGGAATTAGCAAAATGTTTCATTACAATCTTCATTCTCATTTCTCTCTTGCCATTTTAGAACTACTTTCATGTGTCTAGTGTAGTGCACACTGTTATTATTTTATTCTATACATTAACTTTTATATTTAGCTTTATATTTGACAATTTATACATAGTTGTACTCAAATACCATAACTATTTAGGCTATCCCATAGTATTTCTAATATCCCAGCTCTAATTCTTAGTGCCATCACTCAATTCATTAACACTGTGACATTAGGCACCTAAGCCCTTATGTGAAATTTTCTCTGGAGCACACATATAGGGATCACGTTGCTAGAACCCAGATTATGCTGTCCAGAGTAAGATTTATGTCTACAGCCTTGCTTCAGTATACAAGCCTTCTTTATACATGCTCAACCTCACTAACACTTGGCACGCTTAGAACTTAAAAAGTAACTCCACTTATGACTGATTGCTCATCTCCCCCTGGTTGCTTGCTTAGCACCTCCAAACACTAGGAAAGCCAGTCCTCAGGCACAAGGCTTCTGAGTCAGTCCCAGAGGCTGGACACTTCTAAGAGCTGCCCCCCCCCAGAGTGTGTGGTGCCTTCAGCAATAGGGTCTCACCTTCATGTTCTGAGGGGCAACCACGGGCAATAGCAACAGTGTTTATAATTTTAGGAATCTCTTTTATTCCCCTGTCCAACAACTCCAATGGTAGTTTCCTATCTCACCACGGATGAAGAACTACGAGCTGTTAATGCCTGCTGAGAGAGGGAGAATCCGTGTCCTCATGGGGCAAGCTCCTGCATAAGATTTTCAATATCAACTGGTCAGCCTTGGAATCAGAAGATTATATTCTCACACACAAATGTACACACATTATAAATACACATATATCTATGTATACATGTAATCATAATAATAATTAAAGAAGAGACCGTGAAATTGAGAAGGGTGGGCAGAAGATAAAGTGGAAAATGGAGACAGGGAAGTGATGTAGATTCAGTGCCCATGATGATGATCTCGAAAAATAAGTGATTCAAAACTCAAACAATAGTTATGTTCTTATGTGTAAGTGAGAGTACCTGCTTGTATGTCTATGTATCATGTACATGCCTGATACCCACAGAAGCTAGAGAGGGCATTGGATCCCTGGGACTTGGATTACAGGTAGTATTGAGCAGCCATGTGAAAGGTGGCGACTGAACCTGGGACTGCTGTAAGAACAGCAAGTGCCCTAACCTCCTGAACTGTCTTTCTGCACCTTTGCTTTGAACTTGTATAAGACTAAGAAGCATGAAGTTATTTTATTTTTTACTACTGATAAATAGTTGGTATAGAATTATTTTCACACACCATAATGCTATAGAGCATGACTTTCATGCTTATTTGATATACAATGTTAATAATGAAAATCAGGATGGTGTTATGGGACAATAAATAAAAATAAATAGTATTTTCATACTCTACCAGCAATGAGCTAAAAATACTAATAAGGAATTCTCACAATAATAGCATGAACTATAAAAGAAACAGAATTCTAATGACATAGGTACAAGACTATAGTGAGAACACTCAAATTTCAAGAGAAACAACAAGAGACCGGAGAGGTGGCTCAGTGGTTGAGAGCATTGGCTGCTTTTCCAGAGGAGCTGGGATCAATTACCAGCACCCACATGGCAGCTCACAACTATCTGTAAGTCCTGTTCCTGGAGGATCTGACACCATCACACAGACATACATGCAGAAATAAACACCAGTGTACATAAAATAAAAATAAATTAATTAAAACAGCAAATAATTTTTACCTAAATACAGAAGTGTATGTTTTGGGTAAAGAATGATTAATATTTTAAAAGTCACGTTTCCCCAAATGTTTATCTAAGTTCAAGGCAAGAACAATACTAATGCTATGTACACAGATGTGTGTGTGTGTGTGTGTGTGTGTGTGTGTGTGTGTGTGTGTGTGTGTGTACATGCATATCATAGCATGTATGTGAAGGTCAGAGGACAACTTTGGGAAGTTGATTTTCTTTATCCACCTTGTTTCAACAGGATTTTTATTGTTCCCACCACTCTGCATACTGCAGGTTTGCTGGCCCATAAGCTTCTGTGAGATTCTGTGTATCTGTCTATCTCTGTGTAGAAGTGCTTGGGTTGCAGGTGCAAGCTACAGCATCTGATTTATGTGGGTTCCAGGGATCAAACTCCAGTTGTTAATCTTTCATATCAAGAGCTGTTATTCTCTGTATGATCTTATTTGCACCAGTACATATTTTTGAATGCTATACCAATTTAGTTGATTAAAATTTTTTTACTTCCCCTTGCCTGGCAATACCAAGTGGGAGCTTGGTGCTCTCCTGCTACACTGCTCATAGAGAAAAGCCACATCTGGTCTCTAAGCTAAGCGGCGCTCCTTGCCTCTAAGCCCACAGCTCCTTTGAGTGGAAGGCAGAACAGGCCCCTTAAAGGTGTAGGTCTGGAGGCCAGCCCTGCATTCCTCACCAGAAGCTGTATTCCCCTGTGTGGATGAGTACCAGGATGGACACAGGGCCACATATCCAAATTCCACTTGGAAAACTGGTAAGCTACCCAGTGTGGATGCTGGGGACAAACTTGGGTCCCATGGAAGAGCAGCAAGTGCTCTTAATTTTAAGAATGTTATGACTTGGGCCCAGGGGTCCCGCTCAAACTAAGGCACCAGCCAAGGACAATACAGGAGGTAAACTTTAAACCCCTTCCCAGATCTAGCCAATGGTCAGAATATTCTCCACAGTTGAGTAGAGAGTGTGATATGACTTTCTCACATACTCTGGTGCCTCACATTTGACCATGTCCCCTGGAGGGGGAGACCTGGTGGCACTCAGAGGAAGGACAGCAGGCTACCAAGAAGAGACTTGATACCCTATGAGCATATACAGGGGGAGGTAATCCCCCTCAGGAACAGTCATAGGGGACGGGAATAATGGGAAAATGGGGGGGGGGGGAGGAATGGGAGGATACAAGGGATGGGATAAACATTGAGATGTAACAAGAATAAATTAATTAAAAAAAATTAAAAAAAAAGAATGTTATGAAAGAAATGTTATTGACTATGCAAAGCACAGTTCTCAAGTTAGATGAAATGAGAGACAATTTATTCTTCGACTAAATATGGGTGACCGCAGACCAGGAGCATATATTTGGGTTAGGCTAAATGGCATGTTCTGATAAGGAAACTACTTCATAAAGTTTTACAGTTATATACAAGAAGGAAGTCATAAATCACCACTAGTATGAGGTGTATAGCTGGCAAATTGTCTTTCTCTGTTGGGTAACTTCATTGAGCTTTCATTTTTATTTGTATATGTCTATATTTTCAGAAGCATCTGTGGTCGTAGTTTTTCTTACAAATCTTTAAAAGAGATTTTAGTGTCACCTAAACCCACTCCATATTCTCACCTTTACTCTATGCTTCCATCTGGCGCCCTTCTAGTCAGTCCTTCAGCCTTGTAGTATTGCTAACACAAGCATGACTTTTCCTCCGGGAATGTCAGTTACCACTACTAAGCAAGAGTCACAAACTGGTTTTGTTCATTTCTTTAAAAAAAAGTTTTAAATAAAAAATAGTATGTCAAGCACATTCCCCTCACATGTCCCCTGTTCCTGTTCTCTTTTTGTGCCCCTCGTCCTTTAGACAGTTTTACTTCTCCATCTACATAATCTATATACATCCATGAAGCTGTGTATTTGTATGATTTCCAGGAGCCACGAATGATGGAAACAATACTTTTGTCTTTCTGAGACTTTCCTCCAACTGGTATAAACATTTAATTGGTGAAAAATTATCATTTCCATATATATCACACTCTCTTTGTCCACTAACACCCAGGATGATTCCAAAGCTTAATGATTGTGAATGGTACTTCAATAAAGTTGGTGTATAAGTTTCTCTGTGACATGTTGACTTGGATCATCTTAGGAAAATATGTATGTTTTGCTATTTTTAAACACCTCTAGTTTCATGGTGTCTGCCTTATCACATGTTCTTATTAGCAGTGTGTAACAGTTCTCTCTATACACATGATAGTCAACATTTGCCACATACATATTTTTAATGACTGTTATTGTAACTAGAGTGAGATATAATATCAATGTAGTTTGGGTCTCTTTCTTCGATGGATCATGAAGTTCACTATTTTTAGGTGTTTATTAGCTATTTTATTTCATCTTCTGGGAACTACCTGTTAATTACATCAACTCATATACTGATTATATTGTTTGATTTCTTATTCTTTGTATGTTCTCTTTATTAATCCTATATGCAATATATAGCTAGCAATGATTTTAATTCCACATTGTAGGCTCCCACTTTACTTGATTAATGGCTTGCTTTTCTGTAAGAAGCTTTGTAATTTCACGAGGCCCCCTTTGCCAATTGATGATCTTGTTTACTATGAGATTGGAGTCGTTCCTTGTACAGCCATTACGTTTTGTAAAAGAGTAAAAAATGTGATGATAAATTCACACAGTAAAGAGAATTATAAATAAATTGAAAGCATTTTTGGAGAAATGTCAAGGATGCCTTGGAAATGGGGAGACATTTTTTCTCTCTACCCTGCCCCTGCCTTTTTCCTTTCTCTTTGGTATCCTCTCCTTCCTTCTGTTTTCATGACCATAGGCTGACTGGCAAACTCTGCTGTGTTTCTTTCTCCAGATCCAGTGCTAGTGTGATGCCCTCTCTGTGCAGATTATGTTTTGTGTTTTTTTTTTAAAACAAAATTTTTGGACCACTGGCCAAGAGTGGATGTCCTTGATCTCACTTTCATGGAGAAGAAACCAGGTATCAGACTTCCTAGCACAGTCCTCATTTGCAGACCAGAGGATGAGAACAGCAATACCTACTCATGGAAGCCTCCACTTTTCTAAGGAAAAGTAAGGACAGAAAACTTCTTAGTTCTCTGGATTTCATTGTGCAGGGATTACCAGATTACTAGCATATGTCACATAAACTTGTTGCTCTATTATTAAAAATTCTGCTATGCTTGTAAACATGAGCCTATCATAACTCCTTTGAGAGGCTTCACCAAGCCAAACATTAGACAGAGCTCAAGGCAGTCCTATGGAAGAATTGAAGGAATTATTGATGGAGACAGAGTGGCCAAAGGCTCCACAAAGAGACCTACAAAGTCAACTAACCTGGGCCCATGGGGGCTCACTGATACTGAACCACCAACTAAGGAATATGCATGGATTGGTCCTAGGCCCTCTGCATATATGTAGCAGATGCACAGTTTGGTCTTCATGTGTGTTCTCCAACAACTGGAGATGGGGCTCTCTCTGACTCTGATGCCTCCCTTTGGATACTGTTCCCCTAACTGGGATGCTTTGTCTGGCCTCAGTGGGATAGGATGCACCTAGTCCTGCAGCAACTTAATGTGCCAAGACAGGTTGATACCCATTGGGGACCAACCCCATCTCAGAGGAGAAAGAGAAGGGACAATGAGGGATGGGTATGTATGGGGAGGGGGACTGGGAGGAAAGTGGAGCTGCTATCAGGATGTAAAGTAAAAAATTAATTAACATATAAACAAATAAAGGGGAACAATGAAAAAATATCAGAGAACTAAAGTTTCTAACTTTTGAATCTTGAAATGATCTGTCTTCTTCAAAGAACAGGCAAGGATGAATATTCTAAAGAGGTTTATGGGTGTGATAGTAGAAACCCAAGCATAGAGAACGTGTCAATAATATGCAACTAGGGCTAAGAATAAAATGGTCCATAGTCCACTCTTTCATCATCAAGTTATGCACAGAGAACATCTAGATGGACTCCTGGGTTCTCTAAACTGTACCTGCTGAACAAAGAAAAGTGGAGATGGTTGAACTGGAATGAGAAAGTAGAGGTTTCCTCACACTTCCATCCTCATCAACTGGAATACACTATAAGCCATCCAAAGTGAAAACTCTCAAGAACAAACACTGTTCCCTTGAGAAATTAAATTTTGGCAAGTTCCTTGCCTTGCTCCAGGGACAAGAACCGAAAACTTCTATCTGCAAAGTTGAAATGCTTAGTGTGTTATGGTGCAGAAGTAGACAGATATAGGGGGAGGAAAAAAGAGATACCTAATAAACAAAGCATAATTGGCCCCTGGAGATTTCCTCACTAAAGTTTGAGAAAGTTACCTGTTCCAAAGTCACTCTCTTCAAATTCCAAACATTCTCATCTTTGCCACCTTTCAAAGGCATAGGGCGGGCTGCTGAGCTCTCCAACGGTGAGTCTGCCTTATTTTTTATTTCCTTAACACTCATTTAGTAACATAATTTCAAGGCTGAAAGTGTGGTGGCCTGAACAATAGCCTCCTGCCCCATCAAGACTGGTCCTCAGAAGCTAGATTCTATTTCCTCAAGTTAGAAAGCCATACTTTGCTAGTGATTTAAGAGTTCCCAGACTGTGTGGGGTTTTAGCCTCAAAAGGTCTTTTCTTTCTAAAAATGTTTCTTCCAACTGCCCCATCAAGTGCTAGCCAGAATGTCATGTTCTCCTCTGGGAACAGTGTCCACTCTTGTAGGTCAAAAGTGCTACTTAATAGGTACACATTTTAACATGGTCTTACAGTTCCAAGGATGTTTTCATTTGTAAGTATCTTAATAAATAGTATTGTTGTTATCATCATCATCATTATACCATATGTTTAAACTTTGAGAGAGAGATAAATTTCATTAAATCTTGATTTCATATGTGTAAATGCAGACCTTTTGCCATTTTAGAGTAATACCTGGTTTTTCATAAGTTATCAATCCAATGGAAAAAATAGTTTTAAGTAAAGAGAAAGACATAAAGCCTGTCATGGCAACATTAAAATCATAGACATTGGCCCTTAAGGTGTCTGCCACTCAAGAATGAAGACATGAGGTTTATATTTTTAAAGCTAACTTTCGTGGTCCATACTTGCATTCCTTGTGCTGGAAATCCACAGGCAAGTGGCTGTTGAGGTGGCTCACTGACCAGATAACCCAGCATAGTTGATGAACTCCAGGTTTCAGTAAGAAACTGTGAAAAAAAACCACAAGCTGGGGCTGCACTGAATGACAAAACACTGAGGCTGATCTCTGACATCTCCGCAAATGTAAGCACACACCAACATACACACATGTATACATACACGTAAGGAAACTGGGACAGAGGGGAGGACATCCTATTGGGACTCTAAATGAGAGAAGCATGGGAGAATAGCAAAGTAGAAGGATCTAGAGGGTCCTAGAAACCTACAAGTAGAACATTATGATAGGCAGATTTGGGCCTAGGGGTCCCGCTCGAACTAAGGCACCAGCCAAGGACAATACAGGTGGTAAACTTTAAACCCCTACCCAGATTAAGCCAATGGTCAGAACATTCTCCACAGTTGAGTGGAGAGTGGGATATGACTTTCTCACGTACTCTGGTGCCTCACATTTGACCATGTCCCCTGGAGGGAGAGACCTGGTGGCACTCAGAAGAAGGACAGCAGGTTACCAAGAAGAGACTTGATACCCTATGAGCATATACAGGGGGAGGTAATCCTCCTCAGGAACAGTCATAGGGAAGTGGAATAATGGGAAAATGGGAGGGAGGGAAGAATGGGAGGATACAAGGAATGGGATAACCATTGAGATGTAACAATAATAAATTAAAAAAAAAAAGAACCGTATCTATTTGTTTTTGAGGTAAAATGTGGTACAGGTGCTATTTTGGCTGGAGACTGCTTAATGCTCACTCTCAAAGTATTCTGGGACAAATGGCAATTACCTCCGTGGTTTTATATTTTTAAATTTATTATTATTATTATTATTATTTTACAGTTGACCCTACGTATTTATTTATTTTTTTCCTTGTTTTCATATTCACTTTTAAAATGTAAAATATATATAATTTGATGTAATAAAAAATTAATTATATCAGTAGGTAGTAAGTCACTGAGAAATACACTGTCATGATTATATTATTGAGCAAATACAACCTGGCTTTAAATATGAAATTTCTCCTTTTAAAAATGTCTTTGAAATAGCTGGGAAAACATCATTTGTTTGGTTGCAGTTATATTTTAGTTCCTTTAATTCCAAGTTGTAGAAGCATAAATAGTTTAAATAAATGAACAACTGACCATTCTTTTTATATTTTTCTTAATAGATTTTGATCTTTGACAATTTAATACAAGTATACAATACATTCTGATTATTTCCTCTACTCTATCTCTTTCCTCCCTCCTACCCCTTCAGTGCTATTTCCCCTATACATTTGGTTCCCATGGTTATGAGTTTGAGTTTTGGGTTGTGTCTAATTCATGGGTTTGGACTAATTCATTAAAGTTTGCTGGCTTACCAGTGGGTACTATACACCCCCACCCCAGATTCTATTAGTTGTCAGTAGTTCAGCTGTATGGAGTAGGCCTCTTGAGTCTCATCTGAATTTATGGCTGACTGTAGACAGGGCTGACTTGTGTGAGCCTAGGGCTAGTAGGTGCAGCTCCTGTACACCCATGGTTATTATAGCCATGTTAGGCATTGAAAATGTAGAAAATGACATTTTTAAAGCCCTTCTCCTTATCTTCCAGCTCTTATTTTCTCTCTGTACAGTCTTTTACAATACCCCTAAGCTGTAAAATGGTGGCATAAATGACTTTTTTAGGGACAAATCCTTGAGTGACTTTATTCTCAGCATCTAGTGCAGCTTCGCATCTGAATTCACCTCCATTCACTGCAACAAACAGCTGCTTTGATTAATGCTGAGCGTAGCCTTATTCTGGGAGGTGTTTTGATGCCCTAGTAACTAAACTAAGAAGTACTAGTAAACTTAACTGCTGCCACTAAGGCCTAAGTACTCCTCAGTCATGGGTTGTCCATCAGATTTAAAGTACCAAGCATGGATCCCATCTTGTGGAGTAGCCCTCGTATCCAACCACTCTCTCTCTCTCTCTCTCCTCCCCTCCTCCTCGCTCTCTCCTCTCCTCTTCTCTCCTCCCGCCTCCCTCTCCCTCCCTCCCTCCCTCCCTCCCTCCCTCCCTCTCTCTCTCTCTCTCTCTCTCCTCCTCTCCTCCTCTCTCTCTCTCTCTCTCTCTCTCTCTCTCTCTCTCTCTCTCTCTCTCTCCTGTGTATACAAACATGGGATCATTGCTGTCTCAGTTACATTAGAAGTCCTCGTAGATGGGACTGATGGTTTATTAGAGCACATCTAACATACAAAATAGAGAGAATTGTTGCTATTCCTTTAAAGAACACTTTCACAATACAGACATTTTTAAAGTCATTTATCTTACACTAGTATAGATTACGTTTTGTGTTTTAAATTTTTATTTCAACCCTGTGGCAAAAAAAGTAAGCTAAAAATAAATATTAATTACTTTGTTTCCATGTTGTTAGCAATAAGTGCTCATATATTTCTATTTAAAAGAGTGAAACAATTTTAAATGGCAGAATGGCAGATGTCTGTAGCCGTTCTCTCATGAGAAAAAGATAGCAAAAAGAGAAACTAGAAAGCATTCTTATATTGAAGAAATACACTTCAAATCTTTTATTGCAAATGTTTAGGATGTAAATCAATGCCCCTAGACATGTTAGTTATAATTAATTTTTGGGAACGTTCTGTTTGCTATCAAATAGACCTAACAACATACCTCAGCACACACATTCTGAAAACTCTAAAAGAAATGGGTCATTTGTAGGAAATAAGGATGGACGGATGATTATTTTCATTAAGCTGTATTTTGCAATGTGGTTTCCTCAACTATTGACGGATCTGTCAAAATTATTAGAGTGTAGGAATTGACTTACATCTTCATAGGAAACCATTTTAAACATCAACAGCCAGCATTTGTAGGAGGACCAAGAAAATCTCTAATGAGTATAAGGATTATACAGTAAATCATGTTTGTGTCATGTAAAACATATAGTGGAACAAAAAGAAGTTTAAACATAAAGGGAAATGTAACAGAAATGTATAGAGTGAGCATTGCTGTTTTCATGATACTGTGCATTAATCTTAGGTTCCATAACCACCCATAAGTGATGTGATATCTAATGAGCATTCTAAAAGCTCATAGGCTGAAAGTTGGCATCAATAGATATATCAGTGTCTGCCTCGCCTCTGTAGTCACAGCGTGACTGGTAGAAGCTGTTGGAATAGTCACTCTAGTGTACTGCTACAGGACTCTCTCCAAGCTATGGGACATGATCTCCCTTCGTAGGAGATGGGTCACTTTCTCCCTTCTGTACATGAGCAAATGGAAAGGAAATGTCCTTGTACAGTCAAAAGTTGCCAGCAGTGTGAAGTAATGCATTTCACTAGTAGTGATGCTGACTCTCACATTCCTCTTAGCAAGTTGTCTCTCGCCTAAGAAAAGTGCACTGTGTTCTTAGTAATCGTTTGATTATAAGCTTTGGTTATTTTATGTTTCCTTTTGTTTTTGAGTTGCAGAAGGTTCCCTGAGGACATTCTGGACATTGAGTACATATTGGGGATGCTTTGCAGGTGCTGTTGCCCATTCTGTTCTGCTGACTGGTTTCACATTTCACTTGTTCTCTCCTGTGCCATACTCAAACTATCCAACAAGAGAAATTACTACCTTTTCGGTTTGTTTGTTTTTCTTACTGTGTTTTTAGAAAGGAGCGTACATTGTAGCCAAGGATGCCTGGGACTCATTAGACAACCAAGCATGTAACTCATGGAAATCCTTCTGCCTCAGCATCTTTAAATTGTTTGTATTACAAGCACAAGCCATGGCAGCTGGTAAGCAATATCGCTATTACATATGTGCTATGGTTAGTGCTGTATCTTCTACTCTTCTCTCTTCGCTGCTAAGAATGATCTCTTTCCCAGTGGAAATAAATGCTGTCACCACTGGGAAGATATTATTATTCAGCAGGAACATGATATTATGGGACACTTCTTTAAATCCAATTGAAAGCATATGTGGTTATTTTTCACTATTATCTAACACTGTGTCTTGAAATTGATAATTTGAAATGCAGTGGATTACCTGGCCCAGTGTGGTGTGATGTGGGTGACAGAGACCGCTATTTGACACTATGAAAGTAAAATTTATACAAAATAAACTTCACCTTGCCTAGTAATTGTGTATATTCCAAGTTTTACGGATGTATTCTATTGTGGAGATGTAAATAAGGCTCAGTCTGAGATCTCTACAGGAGAAATCCACTTAACAAAAAAGTTAAATGGAACTGGACTTCATTTATAATTCAGAGACTTATTGTTGATGAAACTTTTCTTACCACAAAGAGGCACAATCCCCTAAATACTACGCCAAATAAGATTTTGAATCTAAAATTACTTGATTTTCTTCCCATTTTAGGTTAGGTGTTTGGGAGAAGAAATGATGTTGCAGTAATTAGAATCATAAAGATCTAGGTCGTTTTCTTTTTAACATTAGAAGCACCATTACAGCTTACCATGGTCTTTAGTGAGGATGACCTTGAAGTTCAGAAATGTTGGCCTGCAGCATGGTCTGAAAAACACTCTTCCAGTCCTGAAATTCATGGGTGAGGACTCTGCCAACCAGACGTGGGTGGGTGAGTTCATCCTCTTAGGGCTCTCCAGTGACTGGGACACTCAGGTCTTCCTCTTTGTCCTCATCCTCGTCATGTACTTCATAACCGTTGTGGGGAATTCCCTGATTCTTCTCCTCATCAGACTGGACAGCAGGCTTCATACTCCCATGTACTTCTTCCTCAGTGTTCTCTCCATAGTGGACCTTTGCTATGGGAATAGCATTGCCCCACAGATGTTGGCTCACTTGGTTTCAACTGAAAAGCACATCCCTTTCCGCAGCTGTGTGCTCCAGCTCTACGTCTCCTTGGCATTGGGGGGTTCTGAGTTCTTCCTTCTAGGAGCTATGTCCTATGATCGCTATGTAGCAGTATGCTACCCATTGCACTACACCTTCATCATGGATGGAGGACTGTGCCTGGGGCTGGCTGCCAGTTGCTTGATGGCTGGTTTCTTGAATTCACTGATGGAGACAGTGATCACCTTCCGCCTTCCTCTGTGTCACAACGTCATTAATCACTTCGCCTGTGAGACTCTTGCGGTGCTTCGGCTAGCCTGTGTAGACATATCTTTCAACAAGGCCATGGTGGCCCTTTCAGGGTTCCTGGTGATCATGCTCCCCTGTTGCCTGGTACTGTTCTCTTATACTCGCATAGTCATTGCCATTATGCACATTCGCTCTACTCAGGGGCGTCACAAAGCCTTTGGCACTTGTGCCTCTCACCTCACTGTGGTTTGCATGTGCTTTGGGGCCACAATCTTCACCTACCTAGGGCCACGTTCTGCCTCCTCTGAGGACAAGGAGAAGATGGTTGCTCTGTTTTACGCTGTGGTGGCACCCATGTTGAACCCCGTGATCTATAGCTTGAGGAATAAAGAAGTCACGGCTGCTCTTAGGAAACTTGTTGGAAAATTAAGGTAAGAGAACGAAGATCTTAAGAAGTCCCTGCTGTCCATCTCAAGGACCAAACCTGAGACCAGCTAGGTGTAGGTAGAGCTCCTGCACCTCGGCGAGGAAAATCGATCATTGCGATCACATAGTCATGGTCAAAAAAGTTTCTACACACATGTTTAATGATTTTCATAGCAGGGAGCAACACAGACGATGTGCATGTCAGTTACCTACGAGATGCCCTCTTGAGATCCTGTTCTCTCTTACATGCAAGGTTTTGGAGATCTCTTCCTCCCACCTTTGATCTTGTCAGTCTGTTAGTGAGAAAGGGATGAACCTCAGCTTGTCCAAACACACCTGGCCTCATATCCTTCTTGTTTGGCCGTTCACTAGCTAAGCTCTCCAGTAAGTTTCTGAGCTATTTCATGCCAGAAGTAATCCATTTTGCTAAATCCGCAAAAGTACTACGTTCTCAGAGTGGCTGTAAAAATGAGGGGTAATTTATGCTAAATGCTAACCCACCATCGTTTGCAGGGAAAGTTCACTTTTCTCTCTTCTCTAAGTGTTTCCAATTGGCACCTAATGCAAAGACACTCACCTCCCTAGTTCAGAGCTAATGACTCTGTACCACCCTTGAAGCCATGATGAAATCAGTTGGACATTTTGAGATGTAAGACTGTGCTCTGGTAATTCTTGCCAAAGAAGATAATTGTACATCGATTATAAATAACAATTTAATTGCATGACTTTTCTTTCATTTCTATAACTTCAGTTCCTGCAGGTCTGGGCCCTGGGGTCCTCCTCAAACTATGGCACCAGCCAAGGAAAATATAGGCAGTAAACTTCAAGCCCCTACCCAGACTAGCCTATGGACAGGACATTCTCCACTATTAAGTGGTGAAGGAGATCTGACTTTCACACAAACTCTGGTGCCTCATATTTGACCATGTCCCTTGGATGGGGATGCCTGGTGGCACTCAGAGGAAGGATACTAGGTCACCAAGAAGAGACTCAATACCCTATGAGCGTATACAGGGGGAGGAGGTCCCTCTCAGTCACAGACATAGGGGAGGGGAGTAGGGGGGGAAGCGGGTGGGAGGGAGGAATGAGAGGATACAAGGGATGGGCTAACAACTGAGATGTAATATGAATAAATTAATAATAAAAAAAGAAGGCAAGAAGAGGTATATGGGGTTCTAGGGTGATGAAAGGGAAAGAGAAATTATGTAATTATAATATCAAATAATAAAAGAAATAATTTAATAAAAAAAGAAAAAGGTCACTCTTGACATCATTAAATAAATATCTTTGCAATGTTAAAAATTATTTAGTATAATCCCCACGCTCTTACTTATTTAAAGATTATCACTTATTTATGGAGAGACAGTTACCAAGAGTACTACTGAAACATAAAAATTCCACATATAAAATGTATTTGTTATCCTTTATTGTACTGAAATAAATACTGTAAAAACTTTTTTAAAAAAAAGTGAAGTGGGCTCTCTAGAATTTGTAATTTAAAAAATCTTTCATGTAGCTTGAAGAATTCTCAGGCAGTATAAGAAAGTTTTGGAGAAAATTACATTGTTCCCAAGAATATATGTCGACTTAATGTTCTATAAAATTTATATTTAAGAAGCTGGCGAGATGGCTCAGGAGGTTTCTTGCAGAGGTATGGAGGTCAGTTCTCAGCACCCACAATGCCTTACAAGCTCCTTTAGCTCCAGCTCTAGGGTATCAAACAGCCTTCTCTGAACTCTATGATACTGCCCTCACATGCACAGCACTGCCACAGCCACATGTGTACATAATCAATAATAAAAATAAAATTTTCTTTAAAATTGGTGTGTGTGTGTGTGTGTGTGTGTGTGTGTGTGTGTGTGTGTGTGTGTGTAGGTGTTTGTGTATGTGTGCCCTCCTGTGTGTCTGGGTTAAACAGCAGGGGTATGGAACATGAAACAAAATATAAAAATTTGTCACAGTAATTTATTTATAATGTAATGTTGAGTGACTTGAAAGTTGGAAACATTTCTTACAAGGTACAGTTTACTTTTGCATCAACTAGGGAAGCAACTTGGAGTGTATGCTGAGCTCACTGATGTACCCATGCTTTCTTTTAGTGCATTTCACACTTCCTCTTTTACTCTTAGATGGTCTCTACTCAACATCTTACCTTGTTTTAGTGTAGCTAAAATGTTCATTTTATGTGCATATTTTAAATTTATATGTATATTAGTTCACACATAAAACTATAGATATTTTCAGATGCTATCTATGCCCTATCTAACACTCTGCATGTGTGTGTGTGTGTGTGTGTGTGTGTGTGTGTGTGTGTGTGTGTGTGCGTGTGCGTGCATGTGTGTGTGTGTGTGTAAGCCAGGTACGCGTTTCAGGAATATCCTTTTTTCCTTACACCGTGGGGGTTCTAGTGATTGAACTCAGGTAGTCAGATTTGGCAACAATTGCCCTTACCCATTGAGTTCTATACATGATGGTTGCTGCTTTGGGAGATGAAGGCTGTGATATTGCATGGCAAAGGTTCCATGTTTATATTTTTCAAATTTAGTGCCTAGTCAAACACACTGTGTATAATGTTGAGTTAATAGACATAACTGACTAATTAGAGAATTGATATTTTGTCACTGTTCCAAGACTTCTCATGTAATATTTTAAAGTCCTTTCTTATTAATTTTATTTATTTATTTATTTATTTATTTGGGTTTTTGAGACAGGCTGTCTCTAGGCTTAGTTGTCCTGGACTCGCTTTGTAGACCAGGCTGTCCTCGAACTCACGGCGATCCACCTGCCTCTGCCTCTCGAGTGCTTGGATTATAATTTTATTTATTTTACTTCCCCATTACAGCTCCCTCCCCTGTGTCCTCCCTGTCCCAACCTACCTCCACCTTGCCACCTCACTACTGCAATAGTCTTCAGAAAAGAGGAGCCCTCCTCCCCTACCATCTGACCACAGACTATCAAGTCTCATCAGGACTGCTTGCATCCTCTTCCTCTGTGGCCTGGGAAGGCCAACCTGCCCGGGGGAAGTGATCAATGTGTGGACATCAGAGTCCATGTCAGAGACAGTCCCTGCTCCCCATATTAGGAGATCCACATGGAGACTGAGCTGCCTATTGACTGCATCTGAGTGGCCCTCTCTGTGCTTGGTCCTTGGTTGGTGCACCAGTCTCTGAAGGCCCCCATGAGCCCAGATTTTGTACATTTTGTTGGTCTCCTTGAGGCTCCTGTCCAGCCTATTTCTGTGCCAGTACCATGAAGTTTTAATTACTGTTGCTCTATAGTACAGTTTGAGATCGGGTATGGTGATTTCTCCGGAGGATCTTTTATTGTATAGAAACACTGAAAGAAATGCTCAGCTTCGTTAGTCATCAGAGAAATGTAAATCAAAACAACACTGAGATTCCATCTTACACCCATCAGAATGGCTAAGATCAAAAACTCAAGTGACACCACATGCTGGCGAGGATGTGGAGAGAGAGGAACACTCCTTCATTGCTGGTGGAAATGTAAACTAGTACAACCACTTTGGAAATCTCTCTGGCACTTTCTCAGAAAACTGGGAATGGGGCTTCCTCAAGACTCAGCTATTCCACTCCTTGGAATATACCCAGAAAATGCTCTACCACACAACAGGGACATATGCTCAACCATGTTCATAGCTGCCTTGTTCATAATAGCCAGAACATGGAAACAGCCTAAGTGTCTCTCAGGAGAAGAATGGATAAAGAAACTGTGGTACATTTACACTATAGAATACTATTTAGCCATTAAAAACAAGGAATTCCTGAAATTTGTGGACAAATGGATTGAACTAGAAATGATCATAATGAGTGGGTTAACCCAGAAATGGTATATACTCACTTATAGCGAGACACTAGCCCAAGGGGCATGTCCCATGAAAAACTTTACTTACCAGGAAAGTGGATCAGAGGGGACGACATCCTTTTGGGACTTTAGGTAAGAAAAGCATGGGAAAATAGGGAACTAGAAGGATCCAGAGGGTCCTGGAAACCTACAAGAAGAACATTATGACAGATGGATCTGGGTCCTGGGGTCCTGCTCAAACTATGACACCAGCCAAGGAAAATATAGGCAGTAAACTTCGAACCCCTACCCAGACCTAGCCAATGGACAGGACATTCTCCACCATTGAGTGGAGAGGGAGGTCTGACTTTCATACAAACTCTGGTGCCCCATTTTGACCACATCCCCTTGATGGAGAGGCCTGGTGGCACTCAGAGGAAGGATCACAGGTCACCAAGAAGAGACTCGATGCCCTATGAGTGTATACAGGGGGAGGAGATCCCCTTCAGTCACAGACATAGGGGAGGGGAGTAGGGGGGAAGCGGGAGGGAGGGAGGAATGGGAGGATACAAAGGATGGGCTAACAATCGAGATGTAATATGAATAAGTTAATAAAATATTTTTTTAAAAAACCAAAGTTAAGGGTTTATGTAGGATTGACTTCTGCTTTCTCAGTGTTTCTCAAAGCAGCCAAGATGGTTCAGTAGAAAAGAGCATTTGACACCAAGACTCAGTTCCTGAATTTCATCTCCAGAACCTTATAGTGAAAGGAGAAAAACTGACTTTATCCATGACCTCCCACATAAATGCCACAGCACATACTCATATGTATGCATGCACATACTAAATGAATGTCTTTATATTAGAGCTAGTGGGTTGTTTTTTTTTAAGAGAACACAACTTTGGAGGAAGAAGAGTGGAGGTAGATGTGGAAGGAGTCAGGGGAGGGAATATGATCAAAATGCATTGTGTGCACGCATGATATTCTCAAAGAATGAATAAAAGCATGATGGTGAAAAGGATTTCCATAGTGTAATACATACATTTTGTTAATAAATTACTTTATTTATTATGCTGTACAGTTAGGGATATTAGTATTAAAGTTTTAAGTGATACCAAAGGCCAATGGAAATCTTTTTTTTTTAAGCTAAATTCTGTGTAATAAGAGAAAACATCTAATACTTGGAAGAAGAAGAAATAATATTTTCAAAAGTCAACTATCATCCGGGTCTTTGTGGCTTTCCCAATGAATAAAACCACAGATTGATTACACAGTCTCTGTTTTCTTGACATTTCATTGTACTATTTTATTTTATTCCTAACAGGAAGATGAAAACTTGTTGCACTGGAGGTGTGGTTTCACCTCCCAGAAGATGGTTTTATCAATTCCCTGAAACTGTTGTTCTTCAATCACCAACTCCACTAAGAAGGCCAGGCCTATAGTAACCATGAAGGGTTCTAGAGGTGAAGGGCTGCAGTTTATTTTCTTTTCCTTTTCGATTAACAAATGATTATTTATTTATTTATTTACTTATTTACTTTTACACGTATGAGTGCATTGCCCACATTTATATGCCCACATATATATATGTAGACCAAATATGTGCCAGATTCCCACAGAGCTCAAAGCAGGCTATCAGATCTCCTGGAACTAGAGGAGCATGTGGTTGTGAGCTCTCATGTGGCCATTGAGAACCAAGCCTGCCTTCTCTTCAAGAACATCAAGTTCTCCCCACCCCAGAGCCATCTCTCCAGCCCTTTGGTTTTCTTTCTTACAGTAAAATAACTTTGGAAAACTTGCTACAATGACCTAAGTATCTCTCACTCAGACCAATCTTCAAACTTCAACTAAGATAGATGCTACCAGACTGTAGGCTAAAAATAACATGAAATTGGTTGAGCTGATTTATCTCAGAAAAAAAAAAAAAAAAAAGAAACACTCCATTACAGTTTAGGAAAGAAAAAAAAAAAAGCTTAGTTAAAACAGAAGATCTCATTAAACATTTAACAGGACCCTCTAAATGCAGAAGATGAAAGTAAGAAGCCTATTATTAGAGATTATGTAAATCCAGAATTTATTATTTCCCATAGCAGTTTTCATAACACATTTGCTCTTCCTGGAGAGAAAAATAAATGTAGGAGAACAGAGACTTTTTCAAGGCTTATGAGCTACACATGCTAATACTTAGCTGTCTTATATGCCCCAAACCCCATACTTTATTGTCAATTACATCTTCTGATTCTGTCATTTACACTGTTACCAACCCTTTTGTATTCATATGAGAAACAACAATATACCTGACCATTAAGCCACAAGGCTAGCAAGATAACATATAGATTTCCCCAAGCTCTAGAGATGAATACAATCTATTATGAGGGGACTATTCTGATAAAGTAGACACATGGCTCACTGTTGAAAGTCATTCTCTCAGAGGATTCTGCAAACCAAAGGCTGCACATGTTGCAGAAACTTGTTCATAAAGGTTTTAAGGGCTTCGTGTATCTAGACAAGTGCTAGTGTTAATTCCCCAACCATCTCTGAGACAGATTGCACATCCTTCAAACTAAAAGTCAGTTAAAGGGATTTATAAGATATTATGGAAGGTGGATCCATATGTCTTTGTTATGGTTCAAGCTTGATGCTAATTACCCAACTCATACAGAACTAAAACTTAGCAGCAAAATCTGAAACTGTGTTTAAAGAGACAAAAGATGTTCTGCCTGATCCTCCCACTGAAAGGGCATTCTGAGAACAAATGTCCAACTTCCCTTTGTTCATGAAACCCATAGGAATGAATCTGGAGTCATTCAGAAACACAGATACTGCCATGGCCAATTGGAGATCCTAGCTAGCAGAGAGTGCCTATTGCTAGTCGTTATCTCTCTGCACAAGAGCAACCAGGGCTCCTGTTAGAGTATTGCAGGTTGTAAATGAGATTACTATGGCTTCTTTATGCACATAATTCTATAGAAGGCTAATGAAATTCCCACAAAGCTTAGTGTTTATCTGCAAACACATTGAGATCTTATGAAATTTCTTTATTATGTCCTTCTAAAGTAACTAATATTCAACAAAATATCCTGAATCTCACTACTCTTGCTCCTCTCCCATCGAACAAAATTCTTCATATTCCATTCACAATTTTTAAAAATACCTAGGAATAAACATTATAAAAGAAGTGAAATACTTCTAAAAATGAAAATTTTAAACATTTAAGAAAAAAAGTATTAGTAGATGGAAAGACCTTCCATGTTGTGGAATAGCAGAATTAGTATTATGAAAATATCCCTATTAGCAAAAGCAATTCACAGAGTCAAGGCAATTTACATCATAATTCCAATAACATTCTTCATACAATATTCAAAACCATCTTGAGCAAACAGAATAATGCTGGAGGTATCACAATATGGTACTGGGGCAAAAACACACCTGTCAGTTAGTGGAAGAGAATAGAGGACCCAGCAAACAGGCAAAGCTACAGGCACCTGATGTTTGACCAGATGCCAAAACACACAATGTAGATCAGACATCCTCTTCGACAAATGATGCTGGGAAAGCTGAGTGTTCACTCACACAGTAATGACACTAGACATTATCTCTTACCCTGTACAAAATCCATTCAAAATGTATCAAAATCTATTGTAAGTGTTTTTATGAATTTAAAGGTATGGGTAAGGACTTACAAATTCCACTATCTCAAGAAATAAAACCAAGAGAAAAAAAAAAAAAACAATTGCATGAAAGTCAAACTCTGCTGCTCAGCAAAGGAAACAATTAACCAAGAGATTTCATAGAATGGGAGTAAATCTCTACTCACTGTGCATATGACTGAAAATTACCACATGTAATAAAAAGAGAACTCAGCAACTTTGAAAAGAAATTAATAACAACATGGGCAATTGAAATTCTCAAGATGAAATATTAACAGCCATAAGATTTTTTTTAAATGTGCACCATTCATAGTTAAAAGGGAAATGAAAATCCAAGATGCCAAAAGATTCTATCTTACTCCAGTCAGAATGCTGGTCATTAAGAAAATAAATGTCAGCTGGGTGGTGGCACATACCTTTAATCCCAGTACTTGGGAAGCAGAGGTAGGAAAATCTCTGTGAGTTTAGGGCCAGCCTCGCCTACAAAGTGAGTTCCAGGATAGCCAGGGCTGTTACACAGAGAAACCCTGTCTCAGAAAACAATAACAAACAAATAAACAAAAACAAAACCACACAGAAAGGAAGGAAGGAATGAAGGAAGAAGGAAAGGAAGAGAGAGAGAGAGAGAGAGAGAGAGAGAAAGAGAGAGAGAGAGAGAAAGAGAGAGAGAGAGAGAGAGAGAGAGAGAGAGAGAGAGAGAGAGAGAGAGAGAGAGAGAGAGCGCACAAATGTCAGTCTGTTCTTTTCCAAAGAGGGGCAGATGAGTAATGGAAGCCGGGAGGAGCGGAGGGAGGGAAAACTGTGGTAGGGATGTATTGTATATGACAAAATAATCTATTTCCAACAAAAAATAAAAGAAGGAAAACCAATGTCAGCCAATACTGGTGAGAAAATGGAAGAAAGAGAACATAAACTAATGCAATGACTGTGGAAATAAAAATGGAGGTCTCTTTCTATCTATCTTTATTTCTTTCTTTCTTAATACTTTCCTTCTTTCTTTCTTCTTTCCTTTTTTTCTTAGACAGGGATTCTCTGTGTGGCTGTCCTGGAATACACTCTGTAGATCAGGCTGGCCTCAAACTCAAAGATCTGCCTGCCTCTACCTCCTGAGTGCTGGATCAAAGGCATGTGCCATCATACTTGCCAAGATGGAAGGTTGTTTTTAAAACTAAGAATAAAACATCTCCTTTGGAATTCATCAAAGTAACTATAGTAAACATACTTCAGAGACACTTGTACATCTCTGAATACTCACAATAGACAAGCTAAATTGATAATAATCTACCTTTTGTTTTATTATTCCTATAAGATATCCCTATATTCCCCTTTCTTTCTTTTCATTCCTTTCTCCTTACTTAAGAATGAAAGGCAGAGAAAAGGAAAGGAAAGAGAGAAAGCCCTGAGTCTAAGTTTTTATACCTTGTTTTCTCGTGAATAAGACTATTAATAACTTATAACCAACCCCTTTGTAATGACAAGCAGCCTTTGCCCAAGAAAACAAGCAAAATTCTATCTTCCCCAACCTATGGAAATGGGACAACATTCCCAGAGTGGGAAATTCTGACTCACTACAAAAATAACTCATTGGATGTCAAAACCTGTCTGAATGAATTATTGTCTAACTGAAAAAAAAAATCTTTCAACATTTAGGAGAAGTATCATGAAGGTAGAATGCTACACTATAGTGGGGGAGTTGAGGGCATTTAAATATGCTCATGTCTCACACTGGGAAACCATCAAGATGATGGCCCATCCTTCTGGAGGAGGACCAATGTGAACATCATTCTCAAAGAAATTTGACTGACAGCTTCCATTTATCAAGCTAACTAAGGGTTCTTGCAAGGACTTAACCCTGGTTTTCATGACTTGAAGTAATCTCAAAACTAGAGCAGCTTTCCAGGTGAAGGTGACTGAGTGCAGTGTGCAGGTGTGGCATAGAGAAGGCGAAGGAGGCAGATTTACTAGGGACTGAATCCAGAGCTTTGCATGCACTAGGCACATCTCTACTGAGCTATATCCCCAGCCCTCTATTTAGTTTTCATGTTTTAAGATATGGTCTCACTAAATTGCCTAGGCTGACCTTTAACTTGTTCTCTCTCCCCTGAGTCTGATGAGTACACTGAGGTACAACATGCAGCCAGGCTGACTACCAGCATTTAAAGAGAAATTTGTAGCAGCCTCTGAATGAGAGCTGGGACAAGCAATGGACAGATAAAAAAATATTTGGCAGAAGGTAGTTGTGGAAGAAGATACAATGGGGATTTGGGGATTATAATAACTTAATGTGGTGCTTGCTTTGGCAGCACATATACTAAACTCAGAATACAGCAGGAAAATTCGTACGGCCACTCTTCAAGGATGATATGCAAATTCATAATGTTCAAAATAAAACTAAACAAATCTTGGTTTGGGTGTTTGTTCAAATGAGGCCTAAAGGAATCCAACGAGTTCACCTCCAGGTGACCTTCAGGCTTTGTTCAATAGCAAGAGAAGGTTAAAGTAAATTTTCAAATGGCCAAAATCTTGAAAATATATCCCAAATGGGAATACAACCCCACCAGTTTGTAGACAAATAAACTATGTCACACTCATATAGCTGGAGAAATAAAAAGACTCTGGCCACAATGCAACAACAAGATGAGGTTATGAAAAACAAGCAAACAAACAAACATCCAAGAGCCACAGAATTTGAGGAGCTGTATAGTGAGTTCCACTGTCTTCATTATTGTCCCATATCTCATGAATCAGAGAACACCAGCCTGGAGCCATTGGGAGGTATACAATAAGCTCCAAGGAAATATTTACTATTTAAACTCTTGATAGCAGCATGTCAAAGTGCCACCACATGTACCCAATTGTACCTAACAAATTTCTCAAATCCATTTAAGATTATTTGGATGAAATTTTGACCTCAAGAATTGCAGTTATGACAATTCATGGGATCCTTTCACAATAAAAGGAGAAGAGTGCCCTGCCTAGCATATTACTCATGCTGCAAAAGCGACATATCTTGGGAGAAATACTGTCATTTTATATTTACAAAATAGTTTAAATTCATGATGGAAAGTTATGGTTAAATGGCACATTTTAAGTGACATCAGATTATTTCTGGAATACCATTTTACCATTTTATACAATTTTTTTCTGTATTTCAGTCCTATGAAAAAAATCATAAGACTGTTCTTTTAGTTGCTATCAGTGTAAGTGGCATCCCAGAATGAACTATTTTCACTTACTGTTTTATGAAACCACAAGTAATCTGTCAGCTTTTCTTTGTTGGGAAGGCTGCTTAGGAGTTCTATACATACAGGGAAGGGATATGTGCAAAACTGTAATTTTGTCTCAGCATGTATAATATTAGTCAAATGACATCCTGTAGGTGAAAGTGGCAGTCACCTGTCATAAGAAATTCATTTAGCATACTTTATGACATAATTGATGACAAAGACTTCCATTGAAACCCTTACTAAATTGTCACAATACCAGTATTGTGACCAGTATAGCTCAGCAGTCATGGTATTCTTTGGAGAATTGATGTGGTCATTCTGTTTCCCAAAATCCAAGATAATATTAAGTAACTGAAAGTAGATAATTAAATGCATCTCTCCCCCCTCCTCTCTTTCTTGTCTCAAGTGTGTCCAGTACATCTAAGGCTACACAGAGAAACTCTGTCTTGAAATTTTAAAAAGTATGATTCTTATTAAAGTATATGGGCATAAGGGATTTCCCCCCGTGGAACCAATATCACATAAAACAAATGAGATGGCCACTATAGGCACAAATTTCCTTCACCACCACAGGAGACTTGGACAGCTGTTGTCAGTGTTCTTTCCTCTTGGGTCCTGGGAGAGATGCCAAGAAGATCCTGATGCTGTATAAAGTCCTCAGAAGAACAAAGACATTCACAGCTTGATGTGCCCTGGGCAAGAACAATACTCACCAGAAGGCCATGGGAGGTCTGGCCTCAGAGTGCTGGAAGATCCAGCCTGGTGCTACACTGGACACAAATGTGGTCTTAGTTTCCAGGGACAGCCTCTCATATAGCCCTGGCCATCTGCTGGAAAGCAGTGGGGTAATCCGTGCCCATTGGGTTGTTCTAGGTTTAGGGAGTGGGTTCCTCATATCTATTCAATACCTGAATCTCTTCTTTGTACTTCTTATTTTAGAGTCAGTGAGGAATTTCTTTTCACAATCTACCCCATCTAAGGCTGCTGAGCCAAGGTAAGTGGTCCCTCTTGAAGCATCTATAATATATAGACAACTCTTAGGGGGCAGTGGTACTTAAAATCTAAATGTTTCGTGTCTTTCCTTTCCATCCACTGTAACTCCAGCAGCTGGACAGAATGATAACTCTCATTTTCTGAAACCTATGTTCAGAGAACTGTGCAACACACCAAGGGACTAGGCTTCGCCTATTGCTTTTGAGAAGTGTCTCCTTATAAATAAATAAATATCCCAATGCATGACCACTGACCTTAGATTCCTACATGCCCCTAGCCTCCCTATGCCACAGATCCCTTGGTCTTCCTTATGTGAGCAGGTAGAGCTTGGTGTTGCTTATGTAGCTAGAGAGAGCTGAATATGTTCATCTCAGTTTAACAATCAATCTTTAGCTATGACTTTCCTCTTCCTTGTTTGTGTCCCTGGATGTTTGCGCTAGGAGGGAGACTTCCAGCTTGCCCATCAACTTCACATTTGATGATTGTGTTCTACCAGTATATCTTCTTTTTTAAAATATATTTTATTGATTTATTCATATTACATCTCTATGGTTATCCCATCCCTTGTATCCTCCCATTCCTCCCTCCCTCCCATTTTCCCTTTACTCCCCTCCCCAATGACTGTGACTGAGGAGGACCTCCTCCCCCTGTACATGCTCATAGGGTATCAAGTCTCTTCTTTGTAGCCTTCATATCTTCTAATATCAACAGCCAGGGTGAAGTATACAGCTAATTACAATCCTCCTGACATTCAGACATTATTTGTTGTTCTTCTTATGGATGGCTCTTCAACTCCTTCCTGCTGTGTGTGCAGCTCCCCGGGATCTGGATCCTGATGGGTCTCCTTTTTCCTCATGCCACACATCCCTTTTCAAGCCATTCCTTCTCCATTTGTCAAACAACAGCCATTGAGCTGGTACGCTGTGCTGTGTTGACCTCTATGCCTTTTCTCCTCTGATTCATTTGCCTGCAATAGCCCATCTTCTCCCTGAGAGATCTCAAGATGTATTCCATGCTTCTTATCTCTATAACATGTGACAAGTGTTTCTATATTCTCCTCTCCATTGTGAGTGTTTCAGGTAAAAAGTATTCTTGTGTCATATGTTCATTCCATTTCCAATGGCCTGCGCTTATAATTAAATTTCAGTGGGACTGGAAAACATTTTCTAAAAGAACCATATGTTTTAAGAGTTTAAAAGTGGTGAACTCTGACTTTGCCTGTGGGTTAATGAGCTTAGTATTTGATGGGGTGGTTCAGACAGACCCAGGCTTCCATATAATTAATTCCAGCTGCATCCCTCTTTAGTTAGGAACTGTTACTTCATGTTTCTGAGCTACAGTGCCTCTTCTGGGAAAGTCAAGTGCTGTGTTCCATCAACATTAGTTTATGGGTTAAATGCTGCATTTTATGAACCCTGGAAAGCAAAGTTCCTGGCATCTAGTGAGTGCTCCCTGGTTTCTTCTTAGAGGATGCAGTGGAACATTATTGTTCATCAAACACAGCAATGTTCAGCCATTTGCGCCTCTTTGGTTATTTGGAGAACGCCTATGAAAACACCCACCTTTTCTGTGTTGGTAAATGGCAACACATCTACGTGATATCCTTCTGTGATTTCTCCTTGTTCTTTCCCCCCACAAACTTCTACATCCAAATTCACTAATTTCTGTTAAAGATTATACCTCTCTATCAATCCAGTCTCCAAGGTCATTGGCATCTTCTCTTAAAGCCTGCCACACCACTCTTACAGATCACTTTGCAATGACAGTTATATTTCCATGACACAATCACGTATGTCCCTTTAACCTTCTGCTTGCCTACCATTGCAATTTAGCCACTACTCAGATCATTTTTTTTTCTATCTTTGGGGGTCTTGTCTACTTGGTCACCCCTATTTTCCCACCACTTCCTAGCTCCTTTTCTATCCACCACAGTGTAGCAACAGGGGCCTCATTTTTCCTTGAGCCTCTTTCACCTCAGGTCTTCAAACATCTGGACTTGGAATCCTGTGCTTAAATGTCACTTCCTCAGAGATCAGAGGCACATCCCATTTCAGATCATATGCTGTTTCTTTCTGACTTTTAATCATGAGAAAATATTTAATGCATTTCCATTTTAGCTTCAGTAATTACATCCCCCAAGACGCTATCTTCATCCTCAGAAATGGAAAGCCTACTGACCAGGGTCCCACCTTTCTGCTTCCCACCACTGACTTGGATTACAGCCATGACACTATCCCGTACCAATATAGATATATCTTTACTTACTTAGTAAAGAGCAGGAGCTTCTTCCACATTCATTATCACTTACAGTTTATATAAAACACCATTTCCTTGATTTCAATTTCATTTTAATCCACAATGACATCCACTGAACACATTAATACTCACATCCACAAGAGAGGAAAATGGGTTGCAGAGAGGGCATGGTTTTGAGAGCAGAGCAACTACATAGAATACTTGGGACTGGAATGAAGTCCAGAGATTTCACGGGGATGAGCTTAACTCTCCTCATGCCTCCAGTCACTGCTCAGATGGTGACAGACTCTGTCTACACTGATGGTGGAAGAAAAAGAAACAAGTGGCATGTAACAGTCCCCCAGTTATGAGGAAGAAACTCCAGAATTGTGACCAGATGACAGCTCAGGAAGGCCAGTGCATCTTTTCAAACTGGCAGCTGTAACACAAAGCGGGTTTTGCTACCTTACTTTGAGGGTGCTCATGAAGGCAGATGAGGATATTAGCTAGATGTGGCCTCAGGCTTAGACTTGAATAGAATCCTTACCTTCCTGTCAGTGAGACCATAGAAATGCACATAACATTTCTCTAATGCCTTGTCATTAAAATGGAAATGATAGCATATAAGTAAAGATTCTATGTGGGAAATTGAATTTCAGCATGTTATTATAATACATGAATCTCTCTAACCTACTGGTTCTCAATGTTCCTAATGCTGAGGCCCCTTTAATATAGCTCCTCTTGTATACAGTTCCAGCTGTAAGATTATTTTGTTGCTAGTTCATAAGTGCAATTTTGTTGCTGTTACAAATTATAATGTAAATATCGAATGTGCAGGATATCTGATATGTGACCCCCAAAGGAGCCTCAATGCACAGGTTGAGAACCACTGAATTCTAATCTATAATATGCTATTAATAAGAAACTGTTTCTGCTGTTGTTATTCAAAGAAGACAAAGATAAAAGACATTGAGCAGACCATGGACTCTGATCAAGTGATTCTTTTCTCTCAGGAAAGTTAAATCCTGTATGTCTGATATGGAGGTGGAGAACCAGACCCAAGTCACCAAGTTCATTTTAGTAGGTTTTCCTGGGAGCTTGAGCATGCGAACAGCAGTGTTCCTGATGTTTTTTTTGGCCTATATTCTGACTGTAGCTGAAAACGTGATCATCATCCTCTTGGTGCAGCAGAACCGACCACTGCACAAGCCCATGTACTTCTTCCTGGCCAACTTGTCTTTCCTGGAGACCTGGTACATTTCTGTGACTGTGCCCAAGCTGCTGTTCAGCTTCTGGTCCATGAGTAACAGCATCTCCTTCACCCACTGTATGATACAGCTTTACTTCTTCATTGCACTTATGTGTACGGAATGTGTTCTCCTGGCTGCTATGGCCTATGACCGTTATGTAGCCATCTGCCGCCCATTGCACTACCCCACCATCATGAGCCATGGGCTCTGTTTCCGCCTGGCTCTTGGTTCGTGGGTCATTGGCTTTGGCATCTCTTTGGCAAAGATCTACTTCATCTCTCGCCTCAGCTTCTGTGGTCCCAATGTCATCAACCACTTCTTCTGTGACATTTCTCCAGTTCTTAATCTCTCCTGCACAGACATGTCCATTGCTGAGTTGGTAGACTTTGTCTTGGCTCTCATCATCTTTCTCTTCCCACTGTCAATCACTGTTTTATCATATGGATGCATTCTGGCCACTGTGCTACGCATGCCAACAGGAAAGCAGAAAGCCTTTTCCACCTGTGCTTCCCACCTTGTCGTGGTCACCATCTTCTATTCAGCCACTATTTTTATGTATGCCCGACCCCGAGCTATCCACGCCTTCAACATGAACAAAGTTATTTCCATCTTCTATGCCGTTGTCACCCCAGCTTTCAATCCTTTCATTTATTGCCTAAGGAACAGAGAGGTCAAAGAAGCTCTAAAGAAACTGATCTATTGTCAGGCCATCCGATCTGACTAGCCTATTGTGAGTTATTAGAAAGAAAAGACTATCTCCTCTGTTGTCTTATGTCTTTTCTCTTCCAATGCCCCAGCTCAAGATTGATTGGGCTAATATGATGTCACTATGTCCACACCAATCTTGGGTACTTATATGTATTTGTGCATAAGATCCATGCTAAATACTATGTAGATGTCTATAGAAAAGTAATTCTCTTTGACTCTAGCTCATCATGGAGGTTATAAGACTGTAGATAACTTAAACAAGATATGATATCACATTGTGTGACTTGGGTTGATTTGGGTCCTGCAAGCATGAACGGTTCTGAGATGGAAAGATTCTGTGGTGTCTTTGCTTTCTCACTTACCTGACAGGCAAAGGAAGTAGCTTCCTCAACAATCCTGTTGTCCATGTTCCCCTTGGGGAAAAGTGGAGAGAGAGGTGGAGGATCCAGTGTTGGGTGCAGAGGAGTTGGGACATCCCCAGTGGTAGGAGGATATTCGTCTGTCTGCCCTTGCAGGCTGGTTTGTTCCTGGCTTGGGGAATGCCAGGTTCATCAACCTGACAGCCTCATGAGTCAGTGTTTGTGGCAGAGGCTAGACAGCTATTCCCCAAATCTTTCCTAAACCTTCCTCCAGAACCAACTGACTGGTGTAAGTGCCGCTCCTTGAGTGGCTCTCTTTCTGCCAGCAAGAGAATGCTTTTATACATCTGTGAGTGAATTGCACACTGTACAACCTTATCTTTTAGTCTGATAAAATTTATGCAGTTGCTTTTTCTTGAAGTCCATATGTACCTTTAGAATATTTGTTTATATCCTCTAGTGGATTAGTGTAAAGTAGATGATGAATAAATCTTAAATAAGTTCAATGCTGATTCAACTAGCCTTATTAGTCCCCTTGTCGTCCAGACCCAGTATTTTCTCATCCATCCTCCTTTTCCTGTCTTTCCATATACATGTACCACCTGTACACAGTTACAAGTAATACCACAATTTTAAACATTGACATGATTATTCTTTCATGCCACTGTCATCCTCAGCTGTTTATTCAACATCCTATATAAAACCTTTTTTATTAGCTCTGTAGATATGCTCTGTTTTACAGTCTTGGCAATAGTGAAGTGAATTCTACTGTAAGCTACATTCAACATAATGGCTCTAGAGGTCTGAATTTAATTTTTCTTATGATCAGTTTTAAACAAGAATCTTTATTACATCTGTTACAAGTTTCACCTAAATAAACACGTAGAAAGTAAAGAGTATTTAGGGAGGATTAATTTCTTATTTACAAACACCTAGGACAGATATTCAAGGAAGTAAATAGCATTCTCCCCAAAACATTGACTAGAAAAGGTCAAAAGCTCAGGTCTCTTGGTTCAAAACCCTGGGCCTTTGCTCTATAGTGTGTTAGCCTCCCTAAGGAAACCACGCTTCTTCAGAGGCCAGGTGTGGAAGCTAATTGCAAAGGGATTGAGTGGATAATGAACTTCTACAGGAAGAGACAGCTAATAAATATAGTGGACAAATGGGAATCCAGACCTTATGGAAGGAAAGGAACAAAGAGAATAAACATATATTTCACATTAGGGAATAAATGTGCAAAAGCAAATGGTGCTCATATAGAAATGGTTTATTTCCTTAGTCGATAAAATGTGGTTATGAGTGTTTTTATATTTTAAACTCCAAATATATAAGATAAATATATAAAAATTATTTTCTGAATAATTCATATAAATCAAGCTATCATGGTATAGTACAATTGGAATATTAAATGTGGGCCTTAAAAATAGAGAGAGAAAATTCTGTAGAGATCAAAAAACAAAACCACAACAAAACAATAAAAAGTCAGAGGCTATAATCTAAGTTCTCACTTTAGATATATTTTCACCATAAGGCCTTGGGAGAACTATTTATACTTTCTGGAACATTGATTCCTTATATAAAAAACAGAAGTAATTGTGATTGCTCTGCTTGGCTTATACAATGGTTATGAAGTTCAGATAATATGAGCCAAAGCCTTGACTATTCAATGCCTGGGATAATCTGAGATGTAAACAAGATGTCCCTTGGTTGGGGTGTATACGTAGAGAAATGAATAAGAAGGGATACTCTTCTTCACATGTCTAAAATTATCCTATACAGACGATTATGTCCATGGACATAATCTGAGAGTTAACAAATATAAGGGAATGTCTGTTTATTTGTGATTTCCATTATGTTTAAATAACGGAGTGGGCATAGTGGGGTGGGTTTGGGAGAGATGTAAATTTTATTTGAACTGTGTTGCAAATAACAAGTGAGGAATGGTAATACATCCTTGACCTGTTTGTGAAAAGAATCCGAGGTCCCCCTCAGTCATAGACCTAGGGGAGAAGAATAGGGTGAATGCGGGAGGGAGGGAGGAATGGGAGGATACAAGTGATGGGGTAACAATTGAGTGGTAATCTGAATAAATTAATAAAATTAAAAACAAACAAACAAACAAAAGAATCCCTAAGGAGTACAGAAAGAACTTGGAGGGTATAATTCAGAGTAATACAGAAATTTGCTTCAACAGAAAGAATATACCAGAATTTACAGGACACAATGAAAGCAATTCTAGTAGGCAAATCCATAGGAGTAACTGCCTACATTGAAAAACAAAACAAAACAAAAAAACAGGAGAAATCTCACACTAGTTGATTAACAGCATACATGAAAGCTCTAGAAGAATTAGAAGAAATTACACCCAAAAGGAGTAGGAGTCAAGAAATAATCAAACCCAGGGATGAAATCATAAACTAGGACAACAAGAACAACAACAACAAAAAATACGAAAAACTAATTTTAAAAATGTGGTTCCTTGAGAAAATCAATAAGATTAACAAACCATTATCCAAATTAACTAAACGGTGAAGAATAAAGATCCAAATGAAGACAGCTGGAGATGAAGAGGGACAGAACAACAGACACAGGAAACCCAGAGATCATAGGGACGTACTTTAAAAACCTGAGTCTACCAAATTAGATATATATATAAAAAAAAAAAGAAATGGGTATTTCTCTCAATATGTAAGTGGTAACACTTACTAAGGTTCAATAAAGATCAAATAAGCAATTTAAACAGCCCTATAACCCTTAGTGAAATGGACTCAATAGCTAAAGTCTCCTGTCAAAACAAGCCTAGGGACAGATGGTTTTAGTAAAGAATTTCACCAGACTTTCAAAGAAGAGTTATTGCCAGTACTCTCCAAATTATTCCACAAAATAGACAAGGAAAGGACACTGTCCAATTTATTTTATGAGGTCATAGTTTTCCTGATACCCAAACCACTTAAGAACTCAACAAACAAAAAGGATTACAGACCAGCTTCCCTTATGAACATATGCAAAGTTTTCCAATAAAATATTTGCAAACCAAATTTGGGAACACATAAAAAAGATCATCCAACATGATCAAGTAGGTTTTATTGTAGGGATACAGGGATACAGAGATGCAGGGATACAAGAATGGTTCAACAGATTTAAATTGATAAATGTAATCCACCATATAAACAGACTCAAAAAAAACAAACACTGTATGATCATCTCATTAGATGCAGAAAAGGTCCTTGGAAAAAAAATCCAACACACCTTCATGGTAAAATTCACTGAGAGATTAGAGGCATAAAGAAAATATCTCAACATCATAAAGACATTTTATACAAGCCAATAGTCAACATCAACTTAAATCAGTGCTTTTCAACCTAATACTCCAACAGTTTAATGTAGTTCCTTGTGGGATACTTCATAACTGTAATTTTGCTACTGTTATGAATCATAATGCAAATATCTTATATGCAGGTTATCTGATATATGACCCAGGGGGTCAAGACCCACAGGTTGAGAGCTCCTGACTTAAAAGGGGAGAAACCCAAAGCAATTGCATTAAAATCAGGAACAAGTTAAGGTTGCCCACTATCTCTAGAACTAGAGCAATAAGACAGCTGAAAGGGATCAAGGGGAGACAATTTAGAAAGGAAAAAGTCAAAGTATCTTTATTTGAAGATGATATGATAGTATACACAAATGAACCTAAAATTTTACCAGGAAACTTCTAAAGCTGACAGACACTTTCAGCAAAGCGGATACAAAATCAGTAGCCTTCCTATACACAAATAACAGACTGAGAAAAAAAAAAAAAACTTACATTTCACAATTGACTCAAATAATATAAAGTATCCTGTGGTAACTATAACCAAACAAGTGAAAGACTGTTGTGATAACACTTCAGGCCTCTGAAGAAAGAAATTAAAGAAGATATCAAAAGATAGAAAGATCTCCCGTGCTCATGGATCCATAGGAATAAGATAGTAAAAATAGCCAGCGTACCAAAAACAACCTACAAATTCCATGCAATTCCTATTCAGATTCCAACACAACTATTCACACATCTTGAAAGGACAATATCCAGCTTCATGTGGAAATTTTTTTTTAAAAAATTTCAGGGTATCTTGAATAATAAAAGCGCTACTGGAGGTGTCACCGTCCTCATACTCAAATTTTACTACAGAATTACAGTAACAAAAATTGCATTGTACTGGCAGAAAAGAAAAGACATATTGGTCAATGGAATTTAATAGAAGATACATACATAAATCAACACAACTATGGACACCTAGTTTTTAATCAAGAATCCAGAAATACATGCTGGGAAAAAAAGACAGCATATTCAGTAAATGGTGCTGGTCAAACTGGACAGCTGCATGTAGAAGAATGGAAATACATCCATTCTTATTACACTGCGCAGTACTCAACTCCACATGGCTCAAAAACCACCACATCAAACCAGATATACTGAACTGCATAAAAGGGAAAATGGAAAAAAAAAAAAAGAGAAAACGGGAAATAATCACGAACATATTCGCACAGGAAGACTTTCTGAATCAAACACCATTAGCACAGACACTAAGATCAGCAATAAGTGGTGTCTCATGCAACTGAAAAGCTTCTCTATGCCTAAGAACACCATCATTTGGACAAAGTGCCAACCTATAGATAAAGGGCTAATATCCAAAATACATAAAGAACTAAAAAATATAGGTCTCAAGAAAATGGTGTACTGATCTAAAAAAAAAAATTCTCTAAAGAGGAAACTCAATGGCAGAGAAAGTTAAAGAAATGCTCTATATCCTTAGTCTTCAGAGAAATAAAATTCAAAACTACTATGAGATTTCATCTTAACTTCCATCAGATGGCTAAGATCAATAAACAAGTTGCAGTTCATGATGCTCAGCCTCTACTTTCCCTTTTTTTAAAGAATTATTTATTTATTTATTCACTATACATCCTGGTCAAAGCCCCTTCCCTCCTCTCCTCTCAGTCCACCTTCCCTCCTCCTCTATTTCTCAGAAAGAGGAGCCTCCCTACCCACCCACCCCAGCTCATCAAGTCCCTTCAAGATTGAGTTTATCCTTTTCCCCTATGGCCTGGCAAGGCAGTCCCATCACGGGAAGTGTTAAAAAAAAGTAGACAACAGAGTCCATGTCAGAGACAGCACCTGCTACCCTTACTAGTGGATCCACATGAAGTCTGAGCTGCCCATTGGCTACATCTATGTGGAGGATGTAGGCGCAGTCTATTCATGGCCATTAGTTGTGCCTCAGACACCACAGGAGCCTCTGGACCCAGGTTAGTTGGTTCTGTCACTTCTCCATCTTTGATCTCTTAGCGTCTGAAGAACATCTATCCAGAACCTTCTGGCTTTTGGAGTCTCCATTGAGAAGACATTTGTAATTCTAATAGCTCTCCCTTTTCATGTTATTAAACTTTTTCCCTTCCAGCTTTTTGTTGTTGTTGCTTCTTTTATTGTTTTGTTTTATTTTGTTCTGTGTTTTTTGTTTGTTTGTTTGTTTTTGCTTGCTTTTCAAGACAGGGTTTCACTGTGTTGCCTTGGCTGTCCAGGAACTCACTCTGTACATAGGGCTGCCTTGGAACTCACAGAAATCCACCTGCCTCAGCTTTCAAAGTGCTGGGATTGAAGGAATTTTCCATCATTGCTTGGCACATTATAGCTTTTACAATCATTTCTATGTTTTGTACATTTAGTGTTTTTATTATTACATGTCAAGGGAACTTTCTTTTCTGGTCTAGTCTATCTCTAGTACAATGTTCTATATGCTTTTTCTACCTCTATAGACATCTTCTTTATGTTAGGGAAATTTTATTTTATGGCTTTGTTGAAAATATCTCCTGTGCCTTTGAACCATGTTTCTTCCTCTTTCTTTCTTTATATTACTCTTAGATTTGGTCTTTCTATAAAGTCTAAGATTTACAAGATATTTTGTGCCTGTAATTTTTTCTATTTAACAATTTCTTTGATTGAGGTATTCATTTCTTCTATTGGGTGAGGTTTTTTCTTTCATCTTTTGTATTCTGTTATTAACCTTCCCTCTGAAGTATCTGTTCAAAGTTCCTAAATTTTCCCTTAGTTTGGGTTTCCTTTATTGATTCTATTTCCACTCTCAGGTCTTAAACTATTTAGTCATTTTACTCTACTGATTCTTTGTTGTTGTTGTTGTTGTTGTTATTGTATTTTCATATATTTCATTAATGTATCAATTAATCTCCCCTTTAGGTACTTCTATAATAATCATAATGGCTGTTAATGTCTTTGTCTTGTGCTTCCTCTACATTGCAATCTCAGGGCTTCCCGTGGTAGGGATGCTGGGCTCTACTGGAAACACTGCCCTGGCTGTTACTGACTGTGTTTTTACACTACAGTCTAGGCATCTGGGTTTGGGAATACTGTAATTTTCAGTGCTGATAGCCGGTCTTTCTTTGTTGGGTGAGTGTTTTATTCCTTGGTTTCTGTTGTCCTCTCTGCTTCTTAGGAGGGTATGTGGCTGTGTATCGCTTTACAGTAAATGCTTCTGGGATCCTACCAGGTGTGGTCACTGGAGCTCCTGAGTAAAATGTCTTTCACGGTATTGGGAGTTGACACATAAGAATGGGGATGGACGAAAGAGGCCTGGTGAGGATGTAGGGGAGGAAGGAAAGTGGGTGTTCCACCAGGACCTCCTTTATTTTCTAGGAATGAGAGCAGGCAGTGAGGAGAGACCACACAAGATAGTCTTCTACAGAGCAGTGGTTGGGACTGGGGGGATTAGACTTGGAGGAGAGGAGAGCAAGTAAAAGTCTGAAACTAGCCAACATGCTTCCCTGTCTTTCTTGATTCTCTGGAAGGTTCGGCTGGTGTGATCGCAGGGAACGCCTGCTGGAGCTAGGGACTCAGATAAAGGGATAACTAAGAGTGAAATTGGATAAGAAGATCAGGGCAATCAGCTGAAAATGGGGATGGAGAGGGGAAGGATGTAGCAAGTGGCCTGCTATAGAGTTGATGGTGAAACTGGGGGACTGCATTTGGAGAAGAGGGATAACAATTGAGATATAATCTGAATAAATTAATTAAATCGGAAAAAAAAAGAAAAGAAAATATCCCTCACAGATGTGCCCAGCCATTTGAGTTTTAGTTAATTCCAGATGTAGTCAAGTTGACAACCAAAAATAGCTATCACAAGTTCACCCTTGTCAATTTGTGTTGCAGGACATGTGGAGTCAACCAGATGCTGAATTTGTTCCTGGGCTTCTTACCTTCTTCATTAAAGGGCTTTCTGACAGCCTATCAGCCATCTTCCTTAGAGCTAAGGAAGAGCTTTAAGATTCTGCAGGCTCTTTGGACCTTAATTGCCAGAGCACAGTAGCATCTGCTGGTCCAGGAATACCCTTCTCTCCCTCTCTCTACACCAGCATCCTTATCATCATGATCACCACCACCATCATCATTATCATTATTAGTTTTTGTTATTATTTGCAATAACCAATTGGAGAGAACTCAGATTGGGATCCACTGTTTTTGGGTTTGTTTGTTTTTTGTTTTTTGTTTTTTTTTTTAAACAAAATCTCAATCCTTCTATTTACCAATGAAGACTCAGGAACCAGATGCTGGGGTGAAAGCCTGCCAGCTCTGAGAGGCAGAGAAAGCACCCAGTTGACCTTTCTCCTCATCCAGTGTCCCTCCCCAAAATTTCTTCCTCTCTACTCCATGTCAAAAACCCATAAAACTGAATTTCCCTCCCTTTTACTTCCTGTGCATCTCTCTATCCTGTCCTCCTGACTTCCTCTTACTCCCTATGGTTTCTCCCATGTTCACTCACTGTCCACTGGATGCTTGTTCCACCTCTTAATCTAAGGCTTACTTTATTTAATCCTGTTTGAAATATTCAGCAGAAAGCTTTTGGATTAAAGGTGTGTGCCAAGGTTGACCACACCACAACTAGACACAGATTTTTTTTCAGTAAATAACACAATCTCAGAATTCACAGAGTGATCTAATATCCTGCAACATGTCCCCTTTCTTGTCTGAATAAAAAGGAAAGATTTTTTTAACTTTAACACCATAAACCTCTTTACAATGAAGAAGCTATTTCTGCCAAGCTTTCCCCAATGTCCAGCTTGGTTGTATTTGGCAGTACTAGTATTACGTATCTTTGAGTTCACTGATAGATAGTAAGAAAAAGTATACACATGCATATCCTGATATTGTGGAAACACAAGGGAAATTCTTGAGGAAACAAACACATAGCACCGATAAGAAGCAGGACTCACACTCCAGGGTCAGATCCAAGGACACAGAGCGAGTGTGTCAGAGCTTGGCTCCCATGCTCACTGCAGAGCCATTCACAACAGCCAAGAGATGGGAACCTGCAAGTGCCTGTCACTGGGGAACAGGATGGACATGGAGCAGCCACACAGTGGGAAACAGCCACTTCAACTACAAAACAAGATGCAGTGATGGTGTCAGTGACTACTGCACATGGTCTATGCAGGGAGAGCAGTGACTTCTGCTTCTCTTGTGTGTCCTAGTGACGTCCCTATTGCTCCTGTTCAAGTTCTGATGGCCACGATGCTTCTAGGGGCTGTTTGAATGCAGGTGTGTAGGGTACCAAGGCCTCTTTTAGAAAAGCAACTAAGACAACACTAGGTTCTAGCGAGAGGGTGATGGTTAGGGTAGGGTGGACATTTCCTCACAGTAATGAAAAATACAAGTATGTGTGGCCAAATATTGCAATATACAACCTGTGTTCCATCCTGGACTGTCAGCTAGAGCCACAGTGAACCTGTGCAGGAGACAGCACATGCCGAGGCTCACGACACAAAAGGATCAACCCTTCACCTGCTGTAACACCTGTCCTTCCACCAGGCACTCTAACTTCCCACAGTCTCTAAATGACACCAACAGAATCCTCATGTTCATGAGTCATGTTACAAGGGAGGCTCTCTGAATGCAAAGACACACACACAGACACACACACACACACACACACACACACACACACACACACACACAGTGTGACTGTGTAAAATATTTTCTTGCCTGCAGCTGGACTTTCTGTCTCTGAAGACAGAATCAGACTAATTCAAATTGAGCTTTAGAGCTTTTTACAATTCAACACGAAACTTTACAACATTCTGGGCCACTACATAGAATGCATGGTGGCACCACAGGCTGGGTGTCCAGCAATCCCCAGTGTTGCATGTCTCTCATGTTTTACATCTGCAGCCCCTTCATGAGAAAGAATAGAAACCTGGTGCTTGAGAGGATGCAGCTGCAGCATGGGGGAAGCTTGGAGTTGACAGAGTCTCTGGTCAGAGTAGGGCTAAGAAAGCTAGCCCAGCACTGCAAGACCTGCAAGCACATGGGAGACAGAGGCTCTGAGCAAATCTGGGCAGCATGGCCATTCACTCACACAGTTACTCTGGTGAACAGTCCCCTGAGGATGGACAAAAAAGCAGATGCTCCCAGGAGTCTCTGCCCCTAACACACTGGGCTCTGCCTTCAAAGAGATGTATTGTGACTTATCCACACTCTTCACCTAAACTTTTTGAACTGTTGCCTCCAAAACTAAGGGTCACAGACATTGACGGCAAGTACTCAGCTAATAACACAAAATACCAACTCAAGCTAAAGGATTCATGGTGCACAGAGGTGAGATAGGAAACAAGGTACAGTTACTGTTGGAGCAGGCACAAGGGGCCAAGGATGGCAAGCTGCCCATTGTGATTCAGCGAGTGAAGTGAGGCCAGGCCTCTGTGACATCACAGGGTAAACCCCTGCTCCAGGAGGAGGAGCGGTCTTAGGCAGAGGACAACTCAGAGTCCAGCAAGGAGGGCAGGGACTCATAGAAGTCCCATGTGCCTGCCTACCTTAGGACTTCTGGGATGAACCCTGAAGAGGCATGTGCCCTAAGAAGAAGAGGTGCCTGGGCCTGGGCCTGGGCCTATCCCTAACCCTAACAGGCCTGGGCCCTAAGGAGAAGAAGGGTGGGCCTGGGCCTATCCTGAACCTTGAAAAGGCCTGGGTCCTAAGAAGAGGAGGTAAGGGCCTGGGTCTGTCCCCAACCCTGAAGAGGCCTAGGCCCTAAGAAGAGGATGTTTGGGCCTGGGCCTATCCCAAACCCTGAAGAGGCCTGGGCCCTAAGAAGATGTGTGGGCCTGGGCCTATCCCAAACCCTGAAGAGGCCTGGGCCCTAAGAAGATGATGTGTGGGCCTGGGCCTATCCCAAACCCTGAAGAGGTCTGGGCCCTAAGAAGATGTGTGGGCCTGGGCCTATCCCAAACCCTGAAGAGGCCTGGGCCCTAAGAAGAGGATGTTTGGGCCTGGGCCTATCCCAAACCCTGAAGAGGCCTGGGCCCTAAGAAGATGTGTGGGCCTGGGCCTACCCCCATCCCTGAAGAGGCCTGGGCCCTAAGAAGATGATGTGTGGGCCTGGGCCTATCCCAAACCCTGAAGAGGCCTGGGCCCTAAGAAGATGTGTGGGCCTGGGCCTATCCCAAACCCTGAAGAGGCCTGGGCCCTAAGAAGAGGATGTGTGGGCCTGGGCCTATCCTAAACCCTGAAGAGGCCTGGGCCCTAAGAAGAGGATGTTTGGGCCTGGGCCTATCCCAAACCCTGAAGAGGCCTGGGCCCTAAGAAGATGTGTGGGCCTGGCCTACCCCCATCCCTGAAGAGGCCTGGGCCCTAAGAAGATGATGTGTGGGCCTGGGCCTATCCCAAACCCTGAAGAGGTCTGGGCCCTAAGAAGATGTGTGGGCCTGGGCCTATCCCAAACCCTGAAAAGGCCTGGGCCCTAAGAAGAGGATGTTTGGGCCTGGGCCTATCCCAAACCCTGAAGAGGCCTGGGCCCTAAGAAGATGATGTGTGGGCCTGGGCCTATCCTCATCCCTAAAGAGGCCTGGGCCCTAAGAAGAGGATATTTGGGCCTGGGCCTATCCCCAACCCTAAAGAGGCCTGGGCCCTAAGAAAAGGATGTGTGGGTCTGGGCCCATCCCCAACCCTGAAGAGGCCTGGGCCCTAAGAAGAGGATGTGTGGGCCTGGGCCTCTCCCAAACCCTAAAGAGGCCTGGGCCCTAAGAAGTAGAAGAAGGAGATGAGGTGGGGCCTGGGCCTATCCCAAACTATGAAGGGGCCTGAGCCCTAAGAAGAGGTATGGGCCTGGGCCTATCCCCACACTTGAAGTAGCCTGGGCCCTAAGTAGAAGTGGTGGGGGCCTAGGCTTGGTCCTAAGCATGAAGAGGCCTGGGCCTTTGGAATAGAAGGTGTGGGCCTGGACCTTTCCCCAACCCTGAAGAGGCCTAGGCCCTAAGGAGGTGAAGAAGAAGAGGTGTGGGCCTGGGCCTATTCACAACCGTGTGGAGGCCTGGGCCCTAAGAAGAGGATATGTGGGCATAGGCATATCCCCAACCATGACGTGGGCTCAGCCCTAAGAAGAGGATATGTGGTCTTGGAGCTTTCCCCGATCCTGAAGAGGCCTAGGCCCTAAGAAGAGGATGTGTGGGCCTGGGCCTATCCCGAACCCTAAAGAGGCCTGAGCCCTAAGAAGAGGATGTATGGGCCTGGGCCTATCCCCAAACCTGAAGTGGCCTGGGCCCTAAGTAGAAGTGGTGTGGGCCTGGGCCTGGTCCCAAGCATGAAGAGGCCTAGGCCCTAAGAAGAGAAGGTGTGGGCCTGGGCCTGTCTCCAACCATGAAGAGGCCTGGGCCATATGAAAAGGAGGTGTGGGCCTCAGTCTATCCCCAAGCCTGAAGAGACCTGGGCCCTAAGAAGAGGAGCTATGGGACCCAAGCCTATCCCCAACCCTGAATAGGCCTTGGCCCTAAGAAAATGGGGTATTGGACTAGGCCTATCCACAACCCTGAAGAGGCCTAGGCTCAATGAACTTGAGCTTTGGGCCTACCAACGCTGAATAGACCTGGGCCCTATGACGTGGTACTGACATTGGCCTATCGTAATGCATTACTAGGCCTAGGCCTGAGGAAGAATGATGGGCCTGGGCCAAACTTGAATCATGATCAGGCTTTGACCCAGTCGATTTGTGGACCTGGGCCTATCCACAACTTTGAACAGGCTTGGGCCCTAAGAAGTGTGAGCACTGGCCTATTGTGATGCATTAAGTGGCCTAGGCCAGAGACTATTTCTAATTATGATGAGGTCTGGGCCCAAAGAAAATGTGTTGGCCTGGCTGTATCCCCAACCATGAAGGGGCATATGTCCAAAGAAGATTTGAAGTCTGCGTCTACCCTTAATTCTGAAGAGGCATCGGCCAAAGAAGAGGCGTGGGTCTCGGCCTATTGAAGATCAGGAAGAGGCCTGGACCTTAAGAAAAACAGATGTTGGTCTGTGCTAATACATTCCCTAAAGAGGCCTGAAGCAAAGAGTACAAATGTGAGCCTGAGCCATTCCTGCGAAAGAAAGCAGCCTTAGCCAATCAAAATGGTGTCTTCTGGAAAGCCTGGCCATGAAGTGTTGAGTCTTAAACATCTGCGTGTGTGTGTGTGTGTGTGTGTGTGTGTGTGTGTGCGTGTGTGTGTGTGTGTCTGTGTCTTTGGGTGTGTGTGTGTGTCTGTGTTTGGGTGTGTGCATGCATGTGTGTGCGTGTGTGTGTGCCTCTCTCTGTGTCTTTGGGGGTGTGTGTGTGTCTGTGTTTGGGTGTATGTGCATGTGTGTGTGCATGTGTGTGTGTGCGTGTGTGTGTGTGTGTCTGTGTGTCTGTGTTGTGTCTATGTATGTGTCTGTATCCATGCCCACTGACTAGACATCGATGCCTTCGATTCCTTCTGTCCTTGCCAGAACCTACAAGAAGGATCCCAGATCGTAACAGCTTTTCTACACAACTCTTAGAAGTCCTGAAATTTATCATCTTCCATTATCTTTCTGGTACACGGCTTGTCCTAGCTCTGTATATAATTTTAAATAAATGAAGTCTCATTGGCTAACAGGATTATCCTGAAATGCTTAATTTATCCCTTTCCTTCTATTTCTCAATGATCTCTTCACTCTCTGATTGAAGTCCTTAGGAACAGGCTGAAATGGTCACACACAACCAGCAAGGGTAGGAGGCTCCATGTGGAGACCAAGATCTGTGCTCAGAGCTCGTCCTCCAGAGCAGTGTGTCTCTGTCCATGGGTTGTATCTTTGCCCTTTGTTACAGTCTTAGAAATCAGACCAGATAAAAAGAACCAAGTCCCCCACAGAAGACAAGGATGTATCCTGAAATCAAAGGTGCCTGAGGGAAACCCTCAAACACAAGGACCCTGGCATGAGACACCAGCCTTTGAGTTGCTGGACATCAGGGTACAAAAGACCCCAAAACAATAGAGATTGATGCTGCCACCTTTGGTTACTTCTGTGATCTCACCAACAAGGCCCTATTACTGAACACACCAAGCACATGGGACATGGGACTCCAAGATGTGGGCTGGATTGGACACTAAAGCCTCCTCCGTGAGGCCTAGCTTTCATAATCCTGACAGGTGCCAGAGAGTCTACCAAGGGAGAGAACTGACTGTCTTACTGTCAACCAGAAATCATCAACCTGGCAGGGTGTCTTAAAGGCTGCACAAGTGGACTCTTACCTGGTGATAGATGATCTATGTCATGGGACTTGTTTATAGCTTTTTCAACAGGAGCAAAATCATGCCTGGTGCTAGAATCCTAGGCAAATACCCATGGCCCCTGATTCCTGGACCTTATGGCAGAACCTACTACTGACAATTTACAGACCCAGCTTTTCCATATTTATCCTAATATTCACAGGGCCAACTGTCTCCTACAAACAACATGGAAGCTGATGCGAGCAACCACAACAATATGGCTGTCTAAGTTAGACAAGGACAACACCAAGGGAAATGTTAGTGTTGTTGGGAAAACATGACACGGACACATTCTGAGACACTGGACAATCTTGTGTAGATGGAGAACCTCACAGGGACTCATCCTGAGACACGGACAGTCTTGTATAGATGGGGAACCTCACAGGGACTCATCTTGGGACAAAGACCTATAAGCAACTAAGCACTGCTGAGAGATGGACTGTTCATTGTCTGCACAGATGATCTCATAGCTGGTTATCCAATATCTACAATAGAGACCTGAAAACAACACTCGCAAGCATAACACCACAGAGAGGGAAATGTTGGCTGATTTGAAGTTTTGATTTTAGGCCATTTTCTTGGGCCTAAAAGACCAAGATGGCTAAAAGATGGGAGATAGGATAAGAAGGACACTTTCTTATTTATGTGTGGGTGTTTATAAGATATTCTTTCTAAATCTGTGATCCACATGATTGTCATGATTGACCTAGTTGAAGGGTGAGTCCACCTTTCTGTGTTTACTGGAAAGTAGGAGAGATTTTCTAAATACAAGCAAAGAAAGTTTTTATCAAAGGATCTTTGGAGAGTTGAGTAGGAAACACTTTTTTAAAAAATAGCCTTTCAATTTTTTTTAGCAATTTACGATGACAGCAAAGTTGAGAAAAAGAATAAATTTTCTTGTTTTGTTTTGTTTTGAAGACAAAGTTTCTCTGTGTAGTCTTGGATGTCCTGGACTCCCTTTGTAGACCAGGCTAGCCTGGGACTCACAGCAATCCGCCTGTCTCTGCCTCCCAAGTGCTAGGATAAAAGGCATATGCCACCATGCCCAGCACAAGAATAAACTTTTCTTACATGCCCCTGCACCCTCTCTATTACAGCATGCCCCAGCAACCTTTTCCATGAATCTTCATTGTCACACTGTTGCAACGAGAGATCTATAGCAGAGATCACTCTTGGTGTGTATCTGAGACACTGGACAATCAGTGTAGATGAGGAGCCTCACAGGGACTCAACCTGGGAAACTGGACAAACTTGTATAGATGGGGAACCTCACAGGGACTCATCCTGAGACAGGGACAATTTTGTGTAGATGAGGAACCTCATGGGGAGTCATCCTGAGACACAGACAATCTTGTGTAGATGGGGAACCTCACAAGGACTCATCCTGGGACAAAGACCTATAAGCAACTAAGCACTGCTGAGAGAGGGAGAATTTGTTGTCCCCACACATGATCCCATAGCTGGTTATCCAATACCTACAATACGGACCTGAGAACCTACACCTGGAAGCATAACATTGCAGATAAAAATTTATGTGGCTATCTATAAATGTGTATCAATAATTTTAAAAAATGTATGAATTTGACGGAGGGTGAAGATAAATGAGAAAAGTAGAGCCTAAAGGAAGAGAGTGAAAATGGTCTGATTTTAAAGACTATTTAATGAAAGTCTTTGGCTGGGTCAGATACTCAAGATTCTGATACTGATGTAGTAAAACTTTCTTGTTTTTATTTGTGACACGCTTGCCTCCACCCCTACATCTCTCTTCTCACAAGGAGTCATGATAAAAACATCACATCATCATGTTGTACAGACAGAGCTACTTTCAGACTAAATCAGCTGACATCCCAGGGTTTACTGCTCTACCCTCTCTACAACCCCCATGGCACCCACACATTTCATCAAGCCCCATCCCCATTCTAAACTACACCCCACTGTGCTGCCTTCACAGAAGAGCAGATAACAGGCACACTCAGGCTCTTCGTGGATCCACAGAACCCATGTCTGCCTTTGTCTCACATTATAACAGGGCATCGAGTCTGTCAGACTCCAGAAAACCAGGGATTATCTTACAAATATCTTAAAATTCCCACTTCAATGACTTAAGGAACTATTTTCCCCACACTTTATATATGTAATATTTTTGGACTATATGTCCATATTAAATCATTTTCAAGTTTTATGCAAATAATATAGTTAATTGTTCCATGTCAAGAAAAAAGCTATTGAAATATATGTCATTCACTGAGGAGAAACCAAAGAAAAAAGCAGTGCTGCTTCATCAAGAATTCATCTATACTACTTTATGATATATGCCAACTAGATCCTGGAGGGCAGAATCAGAAGAGACTTTTTAACATGAGGTTTTAATAGGCAACACTTCAAATATTTCAATCTCTATTTTGTCCTTTTCTAATGTTTGCTTGGAATATGTGACCCAGTATTGCTACACAGGTAGTCCTGGCCTTGAACTCACATCACTCCTCTTGTCTCTGTACCCCAAGTGATGAGATGCAGGGACCACCACACCTGGCTCTATTCCTAAAATCTACAAAGAGAGCTACTTCTTCAGGTGGAAGCACATTAACACACAAAGTTTCCATTCTTGACACTTGACCTCAATGTAGAGGCTGCTGGAACATTCTGTGATGACAAGGGGTATCAAGAATAAGTAGGATGTGCATCAGGATGCCAAGGTTTTCTGCCCATCTCCCTAAACATCACACTGGGAAATGATACTTGTTTATTTTATTTTATTTTTATTTTTCGAGACAAGGTCTCTCTGTGTTAGTCTTGGCTGTCCTGGACTTACTTTGTAGACCAGGCTGGCCTCGAACTCACAGTGATCCACCTGCCTCTGCCTCCCAAGTGCAGGGATTAAAGGCGTGCGCCACCACGCCCAGCGGGAAATGATACTTGTGTTGGACACTGAAGACGAGAATGGTCCAACAACAAGAATAGTCACTAAAATTTCATAAAACAGCCTGCTACAGCTATTTTTTATAAAACAGTGTTTGTTTTTCTTGGTTCTGTCTTAACCCAGCTTCCACATCAATAATTGACTCTTTTTATATTTGTTTAGAAACGAGCTTCACAAGACAATCTTGAGCAATTTAAATCTTTCTTTCTTTTATTTATTTATTTATTTTCTGTGTAGCCTTGGCTGCCCTGGACTCGCTTTGTAGACCAGGCTGGCTAAGAACTGAATGAGATCCCCCTGCCTCTGCCTCCCGAGTGTTGGGATTAAAGGCGTGCGTCACCACACCCGGCTTAAGTGTCTTCTTAACTCTGTGTATTATTCTGATTCCATCTCTGCCTCAATCCCCAAGTTACTTGCTTTTTAGTTCTTTCTCTGCTGCAGCTGAATCTTCTTCACCTCTCCTGCACCTCTGCCTGGGGCTGAATCTCAGGTTGAATCCCCTACTTCCTCTTCTGACTCCTCCTCCCCTGGCTGGCAGGAAGTCTGGCCCTATTCTCTTCCCTGCTCATTGATTGGCTGTAAGATGCTTTATTGACATATCAGGGAGATAGTTGGGGAGCAGAGCATACAGAACATTTTGACAGGAAATTATCAGAACAAGGCTTGCAACGAGAAGTGGAGGAGGGTGGGTACAGACATTAGCCTTTGAATTACACAAGAACTCAATGCCACAACAGCCAATACAAATTAGTAGCTTCTAAAGTTAGGCCTGATCTAGAAAATGGCTCATAATTCATTCTATAAAACTGATCCTTTTACCTGTATTTTCAATAACTATACTGATTCTAAAAGGAAGGGAGGCCTCTATTTGTCATTTTGCTGATCTCATTGGCAAAGGCATATAATTGCCTTATTAATAAGACTAGCCTGTGTTGGTTCTCTCCTCTCACTCTGCCAGGGATGTCTCATGGAAATTAGTACATGTGTGAACATCACACATTAGTGATGGAATGTAGTGCTATATAGTCTTTTAAGGCCAACAGGGTGCAGAGAAGCAAAATCGGGTCTTGTAAAAATTAAAGAACTGACTTTTTTTTTTCATGGTTCATTTAGGGTCCAGGGTACTTCATCTATAAGGTATTTACTCCCAAGCACAGAAAGAAAATGAAATGTCAATTAAGACTACCTTTTTCACAAAGATGATAAAAATAGTTGTCAAAAGCCTAATTTCAAACCACAGGGCAATATTCCCATTTCCTGAAGAAAAAGAGAATGATTGAAAAACATAAGTGAATTAGCTGAGTCCCACCCATCACCTGCCTTTGTAGCCAAAATCTTCTAAATCAATGCACATACCATTGAATTCAGTTAGGGTTGCTTTTTCAAACCTTTCTTTAAAAGAAAGAAGCTTTCATAAGAATTTGAACAGCATTAAACACAGAACTTTTAAATGACACATATTACCTATTTAAGAACTTCATACACAAATATATTGAATTTTGATCATATTCTCATTTATTTCTCCAAGATACTCACTGATCTCACACTCAACCAACGCAATGCGGTGTCCTCTTTTTTAATCACCTACCTCACAAACATTTCATGTCCAAATTCTCATGTGTATAGAGCCATCCACCAAGTTTTACTCAATCTGCCATGCATGAGCCCCATAAGGAAAACTGATTCCTCCTCCTCTAGAGTCCCCAACTGCCAACAGCCTCTCAGATGGGGTTGGGGCAGGGAGCCCCTGTCCCTTCCAGGCCAGAACACTCACTGCCTCAGTCTCTCACAGTGAGACTAGGTGCAGCAGGACAGGTATGTCCAGGAGACACTTTATTCCAAACTCCCTAACCCCTGGAACTTAAAACCTTTGCACCCTCTTGCAGATGGTCTCTAAGACTAAATGGAAGATAGAATATAATCTCCCATAGATCCCTGGGATATATGAGTTAGTTGTTTGAGAAAATCAGTATGATTGAAAAATTGTCAGCCAATTTCATTAAAAGGGAGAGAGAGAAAGAAGTCCAAACTAACAAAATTAGAGACGAAAATGAGTACATAGACCCAGGGCAGCAGTTCTCTGCTGTGGTCCTGCCTGCTTCCCCCTGTCCCTTGTAGCATGGGTCTGCACAGTGCATTGTTTGCAGCCTTCCCCTAGCCTGTGCAAAGTCGACTCCCAACACCTCCCATGCCTGTCGTGCTCTGCGCAGTGTGTGGGTGAGCTTGCACCTTTTGTAAGGTGGGGAGTCTCTGTACACCTCTCACAGACTGCCCTTCTGACAGCAAAGGCATCTGTGTCCCTTACAGTAACAGTCCAGAAACAAACAGATCACTTCAAAAGAGATTAATTTTCACTATTCACTAATACTGCATTTGAAAGCATGACGTTAAGGACTACATTTAGTATCACATAAAACTGTTCTACATCATGATTTCAGAGAAGTGAGTGGCTAAAAGGATGTGGGGAAATTCACATTTTAGACAAGCCTGAGCTAAATCATATTAAACAAGCTTCTCTCCAATGGAACAACCTTCTCTTTTGGATGCTCATACTCAAACTAGCCTCATTATTGTACATTTTACTAAATGTTTCTGTGCTGTGCATTCCAAGGCACTCGTATTCACCAAAACATGCTGCAGAAATGCTGGTCCAAATCTTTAAGTAACGAGGACAGATTAATTCAATGCCATGTTCTTGTTCTATTAATTATACAACTTTGCTTTATGCCTTCTCCTGTACCTTCAGTTGCAAATACACTAAACTTAGCTCCACTACATAGAAACAGTCAATGTATAAACAATTTGAATATGTGTCTATCTATCTTTTAGCTATTTTTAACTCACACGTAAAACCTTTCAATATATATGGTCATCATTTCTTGACATTAGAACTCATTGTATACTGTACATCCCACAGATGGCTGATATCCAAAATATACAAAGAACTTAAGAAACTAAACCTCAGCAAATCAAATAAAGCAATTAAGAATGGTATACAAGTATAAATAAAAAATTCTCAACAGAGGAATCTCTAATGGCTAAGAAGCTTTTAAGGAAATGTTCAACATCCTTAGTCATCAGGGAAATGAAAAAATAAATGACTGAGATTCGTCTCAAACACTTTAGAATGGCTAAGATCAAGAACTACAAGATGTGCAGAGCAAAAGACAAAATAGAGAGTGAGGAAATAATCATCCAATATTTGGCACAACTTGAGATCCACCCCATAGGGGAGAGCCAAACTCTTGCACCATTAACAATACTCTGCCATGTTTACAGACAGCGGCCTAATGTAACAATTCTCTGAGAGGCCCCACACAGAAGCTGATCAACCAGATGCTGAGACTCACAGCCAAGCATCAGGAAGAGCTGGAAAATCCTGTGGAAGAGGACAAGGAAAGGACAGAAGGAACAGTATGAACAAGAACCCTGTAAGAAAACAAACAGAATCAACCAATTTAGTCCCATGGGGAATTACAGAGACAGAAGCACCAACCAAAGAGCAAGCACGGACTGGACATAGGCTTCCTACTCATGTGTACCCCATGGGCAGTGTGATCTTCATGTGGGTCCCCTAGAAAGTTGTAGGGTGCTGTCTGTGACATGGACTCTGTTGCCTGCTTTATATTACTTCACCCACATCGAGGTTCCTTGCCTGGCCTTAGTGGATAAGGAGGAGATAAACCCTTATTCAGTTTAACCTGCTGGGGTAGGGTGGTGGGAGGGAGATTTCTTTTTCTGAGGACAAGTGAAGGGGGAAGGGAAGAGGGTGGGAGGTAGGGACCAGAAGGAGAGGAGGGAAGGGACTATAATCAGGAAGTAAGGTGAATATATATAATTAAACAAGAGAACTCAAGCTACAGCACATGCTGACCAGGATGTGGAGAAAGTGGAACACTTCTCCATTGTTGGTGGGAGTCCAAACTTGTATAAGCACTTTGGAAATCAATCTAGTGGTTCCTCAAAATTGAGAAGACTTTTACCTCAATACCCAGGGTGCCACTCCTGGCCATATACGCAAAGGATTCTCCACCAAACTATAAAGACACTTGCTCAGCCATGTCCATAGCAGCATTATTAGTAATATCCAGAAACTGGAGACAACCTAGATGACCCTCAATGGAAGAATGGATAAAGAAACTGTGGTCCATTTACACAATGGAATACTACTCAGCTATTGGAAACAAGGACATCATAAAATTTGCGGGCAAATCGATGGAAGAAGAAAAGACCATCCTGAGTGAGGTAACCCAGTCCCAGAAGCAAAAACTTGGTAGATACTCACTTCTAAGTGGATTTAGCTATAAAGTACAGGATAACCATGCTAAAATCCACCTACCAAGAATGCTAAGTAACATAGAGAACCCAAGGTGGGAAGCCTGCATGTGTGTTTTAAAATTCATTTTTATTTTATGTGCATTTGTGTTTTGCTTGCATGTATGTCTGTGTGAAGGTGTCAGATCTTGTACTTATAGACCGTTGTGAGCTGCCATGTGGGTGCTGGGAATTGAACCCAGGTCCTCTGAAAGAGCAGCCAGTGCTCTTAACCTCTAGAACCATCTCCCTCTTACTCCACTGAGGAAATAGAATATATATCAGAGATAAATAAAGGAAGGAGACTTGGTAGTGGAGGGTTAGGGAGGAGAGCAGGAGGTATCAAGTTGGGGAAGGACAGAGGGAAAGAGTACTGGGTAAGAGTCCTGGATTCTGGGCAGAACATTTCTATGTGACAAGCTAGAAACCTAGGACAATGGGAACTCCCAGGAATTAGGAAGATAACCATAGCTAAGACCTTGGCATTGGGGGTTATGGAACCTGAGATGGCCATCTACTTTAACCAGAAAGACTTCCAAGAGAAGGACTGAGGCACCTACCCAGCCATAAACCTTCTACCCACAGTTTCTCCTGTTATAAGATATACAGGAACACAAACCAAGGGAATGGCCAGCCAGTGACTGGCCCATCTTGGGACCCATGCCACCAAAGAGAGCCCACCCCTGACAGTATTAATTAATAATATTCTGATATATTTTCGACAGGTGCCCTGCATAGTTGTTTTTTGAGAAACTTTACCCAGCAACTGATGGAAAAACAGATACAAAGTTCCATGTGGAAACATTAAGTGGATCCTGGGGAATCCTTTGGAAGAGGGGGAGGAAGGATTGAAGGAGACAGTGGGGTCAAGGACACCACAAGGAAACCTACAGAATCAACTGCCCTGGGTATATAGGGGCCCACAGAGCCTGAACAGCCAAACAGAGCATGTGTGGGATAGACCTCTGCATATGGGTAAGAGTTGTGCAGCTTGGTCTTCAAGTTGTACCTCGAACATAAGAGTAGAGGCTGTTTCTGACTCTATTTCCTGCCGTTGGCTCCCTCTTCCCTAGCTGAGATGCCTTGTCTAGGCACAATAGGAGAGTCCTACTGTAACTTGATATGACAAGGCAGGTTGATTTCCATGGGAGGCCTCACCTTGTCTGAGGAGAAAGGGAGGATGCAAGGATGGGATGGTGAGGAGTTGAGAGAGAGTTACTGGAAGGAGAGGAGGGAGGGCAAGGTGCACTTGAAATGTGTATGAATGTATATATACATATATATGTATATATATATATATATATATATATATATATATATATATATATGCCCTAAAAAAGGAACATAATGTATAATATTCAAATGTAAATGTATCTCCTCAAAAGTTTATCACTTCTTTATATTCAACCATTCAAAATGCTCCTTAAACAAGTACAGGACAGTTTTAATCAATACAACCTGGAATTATCTGGGAAGAAAGATATTTAACTGAGAAATCACCACAATGCTTGTAGACATGTCTGTAGCAATATTTTCTTAACTGGTTACTGATGTGGGAGGGCCCAATACACTGGGGGTGGAGCCTAAGCTGGGAAATGGCCCTGGGTTGTATAAAGAAGCAAGCTGAGCAAGTCAGTAGGCAGCCTTCCTCCATGGCTCCTGCCTCTGCTCCACACCTAGGCTGGTTTTGATCTATCTTTTGTCAAAGCAACATAAGGCAAACCAAGAAAACCTTTAAAGAAAATGACCAGTGTATTATGTACAGCAACCCCACAGTGACAGAGACACAAGAAGTCCTAGCCTTACCTTAGAGCTGTTCACTACCATTTGCTGTACTCTCCCTCCACCTGTGGCCTTTGGTATTCATCAGCTTGATTTAAAGGCCTTGTTAAAACAGAAGCTAGACTCGCTCCCCACGGATCCTGAGTCAGTAAGTCTAAAGTCCTGCCAAGATTCTCCATCGCATCATGGTCCACATGGACCCTGAGGTTGCTGCGGCATGAATCCCACTGTTATGTGGAATTTAGTAACTGAAAAAAAGACAGAGGAGGAGGAGAGGAGAGAGAGAGAGAGAGAGAGAGAGAGAGAGAGAGAGAGAGAGAGAGAGAGAGAGAGAGAAGAGAGAAGAAGAAGAAGAAGAAGAAGAAGAAGAAGAAGAAGAAGAAGAAGGAGAAGAAAAGAGAAGAAGGAAAGGAAAAGAAAACAGACTAGAACATGCTATGCTAGAAGTAATATAATCAACAGTTTTACCCATCTGTGAATGCTGATAACCAGAATAATTATAGGCTTTGCAAAGCATGTCCACTGGTGCAATAATGCCATTAGTGCCATGAAAGGAATCAGTCACTTTGTGGTTAGATTTAAGTCCTGTTCCACAAGAAGAAATCCATACCTTTCTCTGATATTATGGTCAAAAGAAACTATTTTTAAAAATCCCAAAAGACCCACTTGCTTCTCTCTGCCCTCAGATCCATCCTAAATTCATCTTTCTCATTAAACTGGTGATGGTCTGATGTTTTTTTTATCTGGCCTACTTACCTGTCAACCTTGCTTCGATAAAGGTAGGAAAATGTCTGTCCCACAACATAAAAGGCATTTTAACCAGCTGGTATGAAACATTGTGAATACTGTCATCATTGTTGTCTGAGAAAAACTTGTTCTCACTGGCCACCATCCAATCTCATTGCAGGCAATTTCCCTTTAATGTCCTATTGCTGCACCTGTTCCTGGTACAAGACTAGATACAGAAATATAAATCTCAGATTAAATTGGCTAAAATAAGAATAAGAATATACAGTCCCTCATATCTAGATAGCTCAGATGCCACAGGTGTACTGGTTTCCTTATTTAGACTATCAGGACAGCAGCATGTGATCTGGTAAGCTTCACTCTCATGCATCAGACAAAGGTACTCATTACAGGCCTCACTTTCATGAAGAGGAGACTCCTTGAGTTTTCTTTACTCTGCTCCTAGATTTCTTCCTCCATGTTATTTTTCGGCCCCAAATCACCTTCCTTATTCAAACTCTCTTACCTGTGTTCTGTGTTTCAGATGGAACTGTGGACTATAAGGTGCAAATGTCTGGGTTTTTTTTAGCTCAGAGGAGACCCTACAGTGTAGAGCACAAGTGGATGTGACCACCTGGCCAATCCATGGAAAGTTCCCAGATCTGAACCCAGGTGACCTGCCTGAGCCACAGAAGGGTTCCTTGATCCCCACAGGTGAGGGGTCATAACTATAGCCACTCACCTATGAGGTGCTCTCAATGGCCAATGAAGGACACCAGAAACTACCACCCAATGCCAGAGACAGCAAGATGACTAAGGGCCAGCATAAAAACAAAAAACAAAAGCCAGAATAATATGGCATCTCCAGAACCAACTTATCCCAAAAGAATCAGCCTTGGAAACTCAAACACAAGAAAATGACCTCAAATCCTTAATAATGAAGATGATAATGGAGGAAATGAATAAAGTCCATAAACAAATATAGGAAGATAGGGCCAAACTGATTGAGGACTTTAGAGAGGCCATGGCAGAGGCCTAGAGAGAGGAAATGAAGAAATTTAGGAAAATACAAGCAATCAGTCCAAGGAAATCAAGAAAATGGTTAAAAATACGAAGATGAAAAAGCAAACAATAATAAAAGCACAAACTTAGAAAACCTTGGAAAGAGAGAACTTAGAGAAGAAAGCATGAGCTGCAGAGGTAAGCATCAACAACAAAATATAAGAGAAACAGGAAAGAGTCTCAGGAATAGGAAATGCAATGAAAGAATTTGATGCAACCATCAAAGAAAATGTTAAACCTAAAAAATTCCTTAGACAAAACATTCAAGAAATCAAGGATACCATGAAAAGACAAAGCATAAGGATAACAGGAATTGAGAAAAGAAAAGATGCCCACTTCCAAGGCTCAGAAAATATTTTTAACAAAATCATACAAGATAATTTTTCCCAATTTAAAGAAAGAAATGGATATAAACATACAAGAGGCCTAGAGAACACCAAATAGAGTAGACCAGAGAAGAAAATTCTCCCATCTCATAATCAAAAGACAAAATGTAAAATACAAAGTATATGATACCCTATGAGAATATATAGGGGGAGGTGATCCCCCTCAGGAACAGTCATAGGGGAGGGGAATAATGGGAAAATGTGGGGGGGAATGGGAGGATACAAGGGATGGGTTAAACATTGAGATGTAACAAGAATAAATTAATAAAAAAAAGAAAAGAAAAAAAATAAAAAATAAAATAAAATAAAATACAAAGTATAAATATTAAAAGCAACAAGGGGAAAGGCCAAGTAACAAAAAATGGCAAACTTAATAGAATCACACACGACATTTCATCAGAGACCATAAAAGCCAGAAGAGCCTGGCCAGAGGTCTTGCAAACCCTAGGAGAACACAGATGCCAGTTCAGACTACTATACTGAGCAAAAGTTTCAATACCAATAGATGTAGAAAAAAGATATTCCATGAAAAAAGAAAATTTAAACTGTACCTATCCATAAAACCAGCCATACAGAAGATAGTAGAAGAAAAAAATCCAACCCAAAGAGCCTAACTACAACCAGCAAAACACAGGAAATAGATACCTTCACCCTAGCAAAACAAAAAGCAGGCAAACACACTATCACAACCAACATCAAAATAAAAGGACCTAACATTGAATGGTCATTAATCTCTCTTAACTCTCCAATAGAAAGACACAAACTAACAGATTAGATGCATAAACAAGACCCAAAATTCTGCTGTATTCAAGAAATACATCGCAGCCACAAAGATAGATATTACCTCAGGATAAAAGGCTGGAAAAATATCTTCCAAGCAAATGGACACAAGAAGCAAGCTGGAGTAGCCATTCTAATATCTAATAAAATAAATGTTCCACCAAAATTAAAAAAGATAAGGAATGACAAGTCATACTTATCAAAGGAAAACTTAACCAAGATGACATCACAATTCTGAACTTCTATAGCCCCAATACAAGAGCACCCTCATTTGTAAAAAAAAAAAAAAAATTAATTAAAAAAGCCACATAAGTGATCCCCAAACAATAATAGGGAGAAACTTCAGCACCCTCTTTTATCCAAATGATAGATCAAAAATCAAAAACTAAACTGAGAAATAATGACACTAACAGATGTCATAAATGACCTAACAGATATCTACAGAACTTTTCACCCAAACACAAAAGATTATACCTCTTTTTTAGCACCTCACAGAATCTTCTCCAAAACTGACCATATAGTAAATCACAAAGCAAGCCTCAACAAATACAAGATTGAAATAATACCTTATATTCTGTCAGACCACCATTGACTAAAGCTGGACTTCAATAACAACAGAAATAAAAAGAAAACAAAAACAAAAAACCTACACACACATGGAAACTGAACAACTATCTATTTACTGACAACTAGGTCAGGGAAGAAATAAAGAAAGAAATTAGAGACTTCCTAAAATTCAGTGAAAATGAAGGTACAACATACCCAAATTTATGGGACACATTGAAAACAGTTTTAAGGGGAAAGTTCATAACACTAAGTGTCTTCATAAAGAGATTAGAAATATCTCATACAGGCAAATTAATGATGCATGTGGAAGCCCTAGAAGAAAAAGAAGCAGAAACACCCAAGCGAAGTAGATGGCTGGAAATAATCAAACTCAGGGCTGAAATCAATAAATTAGAAACAAAGAGAACAATTTAAAGAATCAACGAAACCAAGAGCTGGTTCTTTGAGAAAATCAACAAGATAGACAAACCCTTAGCCAAACTAACTAAAATGCAGAGAGGCATTATCCAAATTAAGAAAATCAGAAATGAAAAGGGAGACATAACAACAGACACTGAAGAAGTCTAAAGAATCATTACGTCTTACTTCAAAAGGCTATATGCCACAAAATTTGAAAATGTTCACGAAATGGGCAATTTTCTTGATAGACTTCACTTGCCAAAGTTGAACCAAGATCAGGCAAACAAATTAAATAGTTCTGTTTCTCCTGTTGAAATAAAAGCAGTCATCAAAAGTCTCCCAACCAATAAATAGATAAATAAAATATAAATAAAAGGCCAAGGCCAGATGGTTTCAGCACAGAATTCTACCAGACCTTTAAAGAAGTACGAATACTGGTACTCTTCAAATTACTTCACAAAAAATATGGAATGAACATTACCAAACTCATTCTATGAGGCCCCATTACCATGATACTTAAACCTAACAAAGACCCAACAAAGAAAGAGAGTTTCATACCAATTTTTCTTATGAACATTGATGCAAAAAAATACTCAAATACTTAGAAACAGAATCCAAGAACACATCAAAAATGTCACTCATCATGACCAAGTTTTATCCCAGGTATGAATGGATGGTTCAATATATGAGAATTCATCAATGTAATCCATAATATAAACAAACTGAAAGAAAAAAGAGACACATAATCATCTCCTTAGATGCCGAAAAGGCATTTGACAAAATCCAACATCCTTTCATGTTTAATGTCTTAGAGAGATCAGAGATACAAGGCACATATCTATACATGATAAAGGCTATGTGCAGCAAGCCAATAGCCAACTAAATTGGGAGAAACTAAAAAAAAAAAAAAATCCACTAAAATCAGGGACTAGACAACACTCTTTATCTCTTAAATATAGTACTTGGAGAGTAATAAGATAACAAAAGTAGATCAAGGGGATTAGCCTCAGAAAGGAAGAAGTCAAAGTATTGGTATTTGCAGAACCTTGTCATCTGCCCCATTTACTCCCCTTCCCCACCACACTCTTCCTTTCATCTCCAATGTTTAAATCCATCTAAAATCTGGGGAGCTAAGTAACTCAAGACATGAAGATAACAGGAGCCAGCCTCCTAACCATAGAAAGTCTAAGACCAGACCTAGACAACAAGAAAGAGGGGGGAGGGCAAATAGAGAACCAATGGCAAGAGAAGAGCTGTGGGGATTTCTTCAAACACCATGGCTAGCAGGGTGTCAACACCTCCGGGGTGTTGCCTCCTTCAAGAAGGAAGTCAGGTACAACATGGCCTCATATCTAGCTTTGGGAAAAACTTCTAGAGTATGACCCCAGATAATTTCTTTTAGGCACAGCACAATCTGAGAAAAAAAAGGTTCTCTGATGATAATTAATTAAGTCTCGTGTGTATAACAAACCTTAAGTCATGAGTACATTGAAATTCATGTAAAGTTCAAGTAACATATTCCTTAAAGATGGCTCTGTAGCTTAACTGAGAGAGCAGGCTCAAGGGTATATACAATGCTCAAGAGAAAGGAGGAAGGTAGGGCTATACATTAACTGGGACAAACAAGTTCAAGATAAGGATCTGAGGCCTGGCCATCCAGAAAGCACACAGGTCACCGGGCTATTAATTACCCCTGCTCCCAGCCTTCCAGGTAGAAAACAGGATATACATCTTTCTATTTTAAGAGAAAACCCTATGTGCTTATCATTCCTGGTTTCCAGAGGGCTGATGTGTGAGCACAGGGACCTCCCTGTCTCCTACAGTGAGCTTCTGCCTTCGGCTCTCTAGGAAGAGATGTCAAGTGCTTCTGGGACTGAGGCAGTCTCCCTCTCCAAAGTCTAAGGAAGAAGAAAGGATGGTCATGAAAAGCACAGAAGAAAAATGAAACAGCACAGGCATTGAGGCTGGTTTGAAAAAAATGTTCCAGTTACATACAGTTACATTGTGGTCAAGACTAGAGGAGCATGGTCTATGAGAAACACTAATAATGCTAAAAATAAAGCTAATTCAAGCTAAAGATGGTCTTCCAGTGTATATATTTAAGTTAAATATTATGCATACAATTTTGTAAAAAATAACAGAGACATTTATTATGATGTGTCAGAAGATGGGTGAGGCAGAATGTTGAAAAACAGAATGATGGAGTAACATCTAGCAATTCACTGGAGGGCTTAGGAAAATGATCCAAAGTGTTTCTGATTTTAAAAAATGGCATAGAAAGTGTCTCATATTATTGAATGATCAATGGTTTGTAAATAAATAATTACGAAAATGATGTACACTGCAATCCCATAAAAGTATATGCATGTAGAAATTATCATGTGGACTTGATACCCTATGAGAATATATAGGGGGAGGTAATCCCCCTCAGGAACAGTCATAGGGGAGGGGAATAATGGGAAAATGGGGGGGGAGGAATGGGAGGATACAAGGGATGGAATAAACATTGAGATGTAACAAGAATAAATTAATAAAAAAAAAGAAACAAACAAACAAAAAAAAAGAAATTATTATGTGCTTATAAAAGGGGCTTTTACAGTAAGGGTGAAGAGGTGAGAGTAGGTGGGCCCAATATTAGAGAGAGGGTTAGTAGGCTGCAGGATTTGAGAGAATAGACCTGTTTCTGTCTGTCTGTCTGTCTGTCTGCCTGTCATTAGTCTGTTTCTTCTAGTGCTATGGATCTCACATCAAGTCAGGATAGTTAGTGGAGAACTATGCATAATAAATTTTTGCTGTTTTATGCATGTTTCCTTTCAGATTCACTTAGAACATCCTTGGACTGAGCCACTTCTAACCTGATGAGTAACCATATAGGTAAAGGACGAATGTTACTTCTAAATGTAAGGTTGAGATAAAAAGATTTTTATAGATAACACAGATGGAAAAAAAGCTGGTTACCATTCACTTGATATTACGAATTATGAAGTATAAAATTATGAGACAAAGCTCCTAGGATAGAGAAACTTCAGCAAATAAGAGTTATGGTAGAAATTTAATGATCTTTTAGAAGGAGCTTGTGTTTGACCCCTTGATTGATTTGAGGACATCATTGGTGTCCTCAGAAATCTGTAATTTACCTCTCCAGTGAAAACAAGTAGAAATGACAACTGATCCGTGCATGGTACTTCTGTCACTCATTTAAAAATAGCTTACTTCACCGTTCCTTTGTGTATCTATTTTACTTTTTTTAGATGCCTGTATTCTGATAAGAAAGAGCAAGAAAAGATATAGATTGATGAAAAGAGGAGGGTCTTGGTGGTGTTTGGGGAAAGGGAAACCATAATCAGAATACATTATGTGGAAAAAAACCTCTTCTCAATAAAAATAAATAAATAAAATATTGGGTTGATTGCTTCCAAGTAATGTTTATTTGCTCTTGGCTCCATCTAGTGGTCAATGTAGGTAGTGCTCAGTTTAAGGAGAATTTGGACAGTACAGGGCTCCTCCCCTGGTCCAATATTCTCTATTATACAGGGAAATATATCAAAATTTGAAACTAAGGATCTTCTTTTGGTCTACATTAGCCAGAAAACCTTTTATGTGAAATCCCCCTTCACTTTGAATGCCTAGTATTATTAGACACGATTTCTCACCTCTTGTAGCCTACTACAATAAATTATAATAGTTTTGAATAATAAAAAAGCATGGGTTTTGGTGGAGCTTTTTGTTCGTTTATTTGTTTTTTAAGAGAGGCAGATTTTTTCCTTGGGGTTTGAATGCTCTGTAGGGTTTGCGTGGCTAGAAAATCCTTGACAGAACATTGATTGTGAAGAAAGGGAAAGGAGAAGGAACATGTCAAAGAAGAGAGCACACAGGACAAGATGAAACCAGAAAGCAGGCTTAGGTCACAAGTAAAACGACAATTGGCTACAGGAAAGGCTTTAAATATCCATAGGTAAAGCATTGTGTTCAGCTAGCACCACACACGAAGTCGGCGGCAGAAGCTCTGAGCTGACCACTTCAGTGCTTTTAAGTGAAGGGCCCATGTTAACAGGACCCAGGGACTTCTGCTCAAACTACTGTACCAACCAAGGACAACGCATTCAGTAAACCTAGAAGCCCTATCCAGATCTAGCCAATGGACAGCACATTCTCCACAGCTGTGTGGAGAGTGGAGACTGACTGGCATGAACTCTGGTGCACCCTATTTGACCACTTCCCCATGGTGGGGAGACTTGGTGCCATTCAGAGGGAGGGGAAGCAGGCCACCAGGATGAGACTTGATAGGCTGTGATCAGATGGTGAGGGAGGAGGTCCCCTTCTGTCACAGACCTAGAGGAGGAGAATAGGGTGAAAGAGGGAGGAAGGGGGAAATGGGAAGATACAAGTGAGAGGATAACAATTGAGATATGATCTGAATAAATTACTTAAATAAAAATAAAAACCAGGGCCCACATTAAACGCAGTCAGACTCCATCCTGGTAAAGGGCTACCAGACTCCATTGGTATCACAAAAGGCCTCCAACTCTGGCCCAGAAATCATTCCCTGGATGAGGTCAAGCTGAAAGAGCTAATGCTTATGTTCTAGGGAAAAACTGTTTATGCCTCCAACTCTGGGTAAAAGTCCATGCACTAGGTTACTTCAACCACAAAGCATGTTTATGACTAAGCATATCTTATGGCCTTGGAGGTCAAAGAGAACTTCCCAGCCACAGATGCAGCTGTCCACGACCAGACTGACCCGAAGCAATCAAAATGGAGTCAGCAAAACTTGCTTTGTCTAAAAGGTAAAAAAAAAAAAAAAAATTAGTTTGAGTCATAGCCAATCACCCTGCTGACCACCCCGTTCCCTGGGCAACCCTTTGCATGAGCAAATTGTGCAGTTTGCCTATATAAACGAGCTCTGGCTGAGGCTGGCTGTCACAGTTTCAATGTTCTTACATTGGACTGTGTCTCTGACATCAGTATTTGTTTTTCTTTCTGCCTGGAAATAAAGTGGGTTTTTTTTTCCTCACCACTCTCACTAGTGTCCTCAGTGTTTCATTTGCCCGACCCTAGACCCAACAAAAGAATCACACCCAGATGTGGAAGTTATAAATATGTATCAAAAGTAAGAAAAAGAGAAATTGCATAAGCTACGTCTGTAGGTGCTTCTGACTTGTTAAAATACTTCCACTGAGATCATAAACATGGATTTTAAATGCATGATAGTTCAAATATCTTGAAGCTATATGAATGACCACACTGTTTGGGGAGATTGTTTAGATGACTCATAAAATGTCTGTATATGGCAAGACACCGACACAGGTGAAGTGGATCATTGTAGCACAGCATTGAGTTGGGAATGATAATTACTAAGTAATTTGTATTACATAGCATTAGCTGTGCTTATTTTTAAAGATATAGCCTTGCTCTGTAGTCCTGGATGGCCTGGAACTTGCCGTGTAGACAAAAATAATCTTTACCACACAGAGACCCTCCTGCCCCTGCCTCCGCACGCTGAGACTAAAGGCATATGCCCCTATGCTTACTCAGCTATTACACAAGTAAATACAAGGCCAACATACAAAGGAGGATGCGGGTAACCATGCCGCTTGCTTTCTCTTTACATCCTTGAATCACGTTTACTTTGTCTTGCCTAATCTAAATGCCTAATCTAAATTCTCAAATGTGATTCTTTCAAAGCAAGAAAACCCAGCACCAAAAAGCTGAATACAGAAGAGAGATCTTTACAACAAATTGATTTTAAATATTTGGGTATGGCATGGTCTATCCTTGAAAGTGAGCGGGAACACTCCCTCCCCTTGCTTCTGCACCCCTGAGAACAGCGCTAGATTTCTGTGATACATAGTTCGCCTGCTGTGACACAGGCTGGGCGGAGCGCTCAGTTCCACTCGAGGCTCTAGCTCAGCTCAGCGAGCAGTTCTGCCCAAGACACTAGCTCAGCTCAGCGGGCAGTTCTGCGGCGCTGACGCATGGATTCATCCCAGAGGCCCTAGCTGAACTTGCCATAACATAATTTAAAACTGTCGGCAGAGCTAGTGTCTTTGTTATAGTCCTCCTGGAATCCACCCTGGCCTTGCTGACTTCAGTCTCTAGTTGAACCATAACAGTACGGATGATACTGACTTAGTTAATTTGAAGTCTTTTTATTATGATTGGCTTATCATGTGTCAATCCAGCCACATATCAGTAACTTAGTATTTAAATCATGATAATTTTATGGTGTCTGAAGTGATAACAAGGCCAGAAGGCCAGGCTTAAACATCATACTTTTCTGGTAGAATTTTCATGTTGTTATTCACTCTTTGTACTTTTCTGTATGCTTTTATCACCATCTTATGTATGCTAAAAATAAGCAAATCTTGCTGCTGCCTACAATGGTGTTGCATGCTGTTTGCTGAACTGCTTGTAGGGAAAATGCTGTGTTTAAGATGTTAGTATTCCTATTACAGAAATTGGAAGGTTTGCTGCTTGGCTTCTCTAAAGAGCATCTAAACATTTTCCCCATACATTTATAAGTTTTGTTAAGCTGGAAAGTTTAAGATACTTAAAGTTTTAATTCTAACTAAATTCTAAATTCTAACTCATTGCCATTTGATTTTTAAGCTGTGGAGAGGAAAAAATTATACCTGTTTTTTTTTTCTATTTTTGCAACCAGTTTTATGTAAGGTTTACTCTCTGCCCTTCGCTTGGCTTTGCTTGGAAGCCCTTGTGGTGTTTGACAAGAAGGTTCATTGTATTCTGGGTTCAGATTCTCTGGAACATTCACCTGATTTTCTTGTCTTTTCCACCATTTGACTTTCCACATATTCACTTTCCCTGTGGTCTGATATGGGTGAGAAAAGTGAATTACATTCTATAGGCAGCTGTTTGCTTGCTTGTTTGTTTAAATTGGTCTCACTATGTAGTTCAGACTGGCCTTGAACTTGTGTTCCTCCCCGATGTGAGGCTGAAAAAAATCAAGAATTCTGTTATCATTTTCCCCCGGGAACAAGAAAATGATATACCCTTTTCAGGTAGCACAGGCTGGTGCACAGATTAAACAGAGGGGCAAGGCCTAAAAAAAATTACCTTGCAATCAAGGCAGGAAGCTTATGGAAGAACTGGAGAAACACTTGCCGAATGTTATGCCAGTGAAAATGTTTGTGTGGAAGATTAGGTTTTCAAGCCAGCAAAACTGGCTTGTTTTGTAAGGATATCAGCAAAGGAACCTACATGGTGAAAACGCTTTTCAGTTGATGAAATTCCTGAGCAGAAATGTGTAGGAGCCTAAGCGTATATTTCCTGTAGTAGAAGTTGCGTGGCATTTGTTAACTTATGCTGTACAGAGCACAGCGGCCAGAGATAACGGGCAGCCAGTGCATGGTGGCTCCCTTCAATTGTCTTTGAAGCTGATGATATATTTATAAATAACTGTGATGAGTTTGTGAAACAGAAGAGCCCAATTTGTAGCACTTTTCCTTATAAGGCAGTATTTTATGTGATTCCGAGCTGTGCTCATTCAGAGACACAAGGGGAAGGAATCGGTGTGGGTTGTTGTTCCAGTGGAAAGGATCCACTCCTGGCCTTTCTCCACAAAGACCCTCTTTGGGCATGTAAGACTTTGCAGTCCATATTCCATCCATCTTTTCCACCTCTCATATTTATGTGAAGTCCATGGGTGATCTTGCAGCTCGTATGCCTGTTGAGCTCCATGATAGCTTCAGCTCGGTGCTTGAAGATATGGATGGAACCAAAACAGAGCCTAACAATCTATGAGTCAAGGAAATAGAGTTCAACCTCCTGGAATGCTAAGCTGGCTAGCATTAGCAGGACCAGAAAGAGAAATGCCACAGAGAAATGAAAAGGAAAGCTCCTACGAGCCATGGATTTCTCTAACAGGTAGCCAAGTACTGATCAGCCCACCTCTAAGAAGCCTAAATGGCTGCAGGAAAGGAACAGCAACACCACCAGCTAGAGCAAAAATGCCTCTTAATGTACACTCCACTGTGAGGAATCTTAAGAAAGTGGAAATGAATGAGAGAATCAATCATTGGACTCAATAATGGGAATAAAAGTCTATGCTTTTATTACATTTTATTTTCATTTTATTTTATTTTTTTTCTATTCCTTTTTTTTTATTAATTTATTCTTGTTACATCTCAATGTTTATCCCATCCCTTGTATCCTCCCATTCCTCCCCCCCCCCATTTTCCCATTATTCCCCTCCCCTATGACTGTTCCTGAGGAGGATTACCTCCCCCTGTATATTCTCATAGGGTATCAAGTCTCTTCTTGGCTACCAGCTGTCCTTCCTCTGAGTGCCACCAGAGTTAACCCAGAAGCAGAAAGAATCAAATGGTATATACTCACTTATATCTGCATACTAGCCCAAGGGACATGTCCCCCGAAAGCCTTCACTTACCAGGAAACTGGGACAGAGGGGAGGGCATCCCATTGGGACTCTAAATGAGAGACACATGGGAGAATAGCAAAATAAAATGATACAGAGGGTCCTAGAAATCTACAAGTAGAACATTATGATAGGCAGATTTGGGCCCAGGGGTCCCGCTCAAACTAAGGCACCAGCCAAGGACAATACAGGAGGTAAACTTTAAACCCCTTCCCAGATCTAGCCAATGGTCAGAATATTCTCCACAGTTGAGTGGAGAGTGTGATATGACTTTCTCACGTACTCTGGTGCCTCACATTTGAACATTTTATTTTATTATGAGTTGTTTTTGTGCTTAGCAAATATTGCTAGGTTGCTTCAAAATAACAGGTTATCACCACATGCTTAATTGCTTTCCAATTAATACTCAAAAAGTATTGTGTAGGAAATTTGAGAAATCAAGCCCACAGCCATATGAAATTTTGTCTTTAATGCAAGCAAATATTTTCATAACATGCACAAAATGTGATTTTAAAAATATGACCCAGAAGTCCATTTAACTGGATGCAGAATGCATCAGAATGTGACTTTAAATGACAAGGATGATAAGACAAGTGTCACGAATTTTAAAAATGTCTTCAGGACAGTAGAAGAAGAGTTGTGGAAGTGGCTCGATGGATAAGAGTATTTTCTGTGCAAGCAAAAGGGTGTGAGTTCAAATCCCCAACATTCATACAAAAAAAAGGTAGATGTAGCTACAAACGCTTGTAACCCCAGTATGGGAGGCTGCAGACAGGGGGTACAGGAAGTCCCTGGGTCAGCCAGTCTAGATGCAACCATGAGATTCAGGTTCAATAAGAGATCGTGTCTCAAGGGAATAAGGTGCAGAGTGACAACACCAGACATCTAATGTCCCCCTCTTGCCCCTGCACACACCTTACACCCATGCGTGTACACAGCTGCACACAGAGAGAAACACGTAAAGAAAGAAGTCAGGAGAAGCATGAACATCAACAGACGAGCAGGAAAGTGAAATAAACAAAGTTCATACTTACAGGCCACAAAAATGACATGGGCAGTTCACTTCATAGACCCTCTACTCATACTTGAATGGACCTAAGCCTAGCAAAACGAGGTTGCTTTACCTTCTGAATATAATTACCTTTATTATCAAGCAGAAATTAAAAATTACCGGACCATCCTGATAAATTAAACAAATGTTCTTTAAGTTCACATGTGACAAAATGTCTCATAAAAGTAGGTGTAACTGTGAAATACTACTCAGCTATTAAAAACAAGGAATTCCTGAAATTTGTGGACAGATGGATTGAACTAGAAATGATCATCATGAGTGAGTTAACCCAGAAGCAGAGAGACTCAAATGGTATATACTCACTTATATCTGCATACTAGCCCAAGGGGCATGTCCCATGAAAGTCTTCACTTACCAGGAAAGTGGGACAGAGGGGAGGACATCCTTTTGGGACTCTAGGTGAGAGAAGCATGGGAGAATAGCAAAGTAGAAGGATCCAGAGGGTCCTAGAAACCTACAAGTAGAACATTATGATAGGCAGATTTGGGCCCAGGGGTCCTGCTCAAACTATGGCACCAGCCAAGGACAATACCTGCAGTAAACTTCGAACCCCTACCCAGATCTAGCCAATGGACAGGACATTCTCCACAGTTGAGTGGAGAGTGGGGTCTGACTTTCACACAAACTCTGGTGCCCCATATTTGACCACATCCCCTGGATGGGGAGACCTGGTGGCACTCAGAGGAAGGACAGCAGGCTACCAAGAAGAGACTTGATACCCTATGATCATATACAGGGGGAGGAGGTCCCCCTCAGTCACAGTCATAGGGGAGGGGAGTAAGGGCAAAGGGGGAGGGAGGGAAGAATGGGAGGATACAAGGGATGGGATAACAGTTGAGATGTATTATGAATAAATTAATAAAATATATTTTTTACAAGTAGGTGTAAATGGGAACATCTTCAAATGTTCAAAGCATCAAATAATACCCACTTAAAACAGGAAGAAGACAAACCATCAGCTCTATCACTTATCCAGAACACACAATCATGGTGCCTGGAGGTACAAACAGGCTTCTTTTTCATTTCCAAAGTAAATACTTCCTGTTCGTTTTTTGTTATCCAGTGTACTTCCTGTGTCCTTATTACCCCCCTGAATTTAGATAGTGATGGCATCTTTGCATTCTTCTTGTTCCTAAGGGGAAATTCTTTAGTATTTTGTCGTCTGGATAGTTCCTATCTTTTCTTAAGATGAACAGACTGCTAGTCACAGCAAATTAATTCCTATTTTCTTCTTTTTATAGAATTTTTGTATAGATTAATAAATGAACATTCATTTCATTCTCCTATATTTCATAGTTTCTATTATTAACACAATGACATAATTATTATTTATCACTTATTTATTTTGCTTGTTGCTTTCTCATGATGGGTAGAGAAATACATTACATACATGAGAAAAAGGTGTATACATACCCACCTCCCAGAAAATACATGGCACTATTCAAATTTTTTATTGCTGTTGACCAATGACAGAAAGTTCTCTAAGTATTTACTGAATGGGCAGCAAAGATAATGCTAAAAATTCTACAATACATAAAAGTTCCCTCCATGCAAAAAAGAATTATCCAGTCAATGTGTTAATTATGCTTACATTGAGGAGGGAACTGTATTTGTGGAGTGTGTGTCTGTGTGTCTGTGTGTCTGTGTGTGTGTGTGTGTGTGTGTGTGTGTGTGTGTGTGTGTGGTGCGTGTGTGTGTGTGTATGTGTTCATTTAAAAATATGATTTAGGAGCCTAAAAGCATTTGTCCCACAAGTTTGACAACCATGGCCTGAGTATAATCTCTGTAATTTAAGGTTGAAAGAGAGAATCAGGCTTTCCATAGTTGTCCTCCTCAGACCTCCTCACAGTACTTGGGCATACACACAAACACACGCACAGAGCGCGCATAGCCCCCCTCATGGCATGCACTCCTCCATCTTCTCTCTCTCTCTCTTTCTCTCTCTCTCTCTCACACACACACACAAAGCCCCCTACAAGGCATGCACTCCTATATTCACACACAGACACCCTATAATAACAAATGAAATTTAGAAAAATATAATTTAGATATTGCAAAACTCAATATAATATGTGTAATAAGCTCCTCTCTTCATCTGTGGATAAAGTAACCGGTATTTCCCAAGAACAAATATCAGACACAGTAAACAAATACAAATAACATACATGAAATTAGATATTGATGAAGCAATATCACCCAAAAGTGGCTCTTTGAGGTTAGTTTCCAGTTCAGTATCTAATCAGAATTACTCTCCTCTGTTAGCCTTGCATTTGTTTAGTCTCATTTCCTCTTGAGGGTTCCTTAAATCCCTTGTCTGTTATGTCTTTGACATCCTTTGACGATTCCGGGCTGTGTGTGATGTAGAATATCCTGGAGTTTGGATACCTCTTATTTTAGATTAAGATATAATTGGGTTTTGGTGAGGGAAGAACTCTACACAGGCCATGCTATGTTCCTCTCTGGTGTGCCAGTAGGCGTATGACGTCAGTGTCCCATGACTGAGAACATAAAGATTGGTGTTTTGGTTTATGACTTCCATCAGATTTTTCCATTGGAAAGGGAAATCTCCCTGCCTTAGCAATTAAACACTTTTCAGCATGGCACCAGTAGTCTTCAAGACCTTCAAGATACTAGGGTCCTGTCTCCTAATTTCATGGCCTACTTGGATCTGTCATTAAGCAAGCTGGTAAATTATGGGTTTTTTTTTTTTCTTTACATTTTACATTTATGGTGTGGTGTTCTTTTTTGCATATCCATCTATACTCTTCCACTCTCTAACAGTCTTTCTTCATTGTGGGAATAAAGTGTGAGAGCAAAACGGGGCTGTGCTGCCCTGTGGCTGCTCCAGCTCTCTCCCCATTTTCCTTCATGATATCCCCACAATAAATCTCTTGTTCATAAGAGCTTATCATGACTCATGATTACCAGAGGACCTATTCACACTCTATGGCATATTAAATCCAAATATGTCCTGTAGCATGAGCTACAGGGTGACCTGGATTAATTGGTACCAGTTCAGTACCTGTATGATCAAATAGATTCTATTATATTAGCAGATTGTCAAAAGGGCTTAAATGGGACATATGTCAGGAGAAGGGTAGAGTTGGACCTGGAGTTAATAGCAGCTGGGGTAGGCATATGATAAGAGCATGAAATGTTAAATGTGGAATAGTGCTAACTTGAATAAATTATAGCTTAATATCCTGTACATACATTTTGTGTTAACATCAAAAGGACGCGGAAAATTGAATTTCTGACACCTCCCTATTCGCAAAGGAAAAGCGAGTACAGGAAAGTTTCATAGTTCTGGCATTTACAGTTGATGCCAAGCCTTCCTCATTTCTCAGCTGGAAGGCCAGAATGAAGGCAGGCATGCTCTTCACCACTACACCCAGTTCCAGGAAAGCACATGAACGTGTTTAAGGTGTGTGGAGACATATTTAATATATTATCCTGTAGATAAATGTGTGTGAATGGGAAGAGTTTCATTCATTAATAAGAGGTTGGGATCTCAGGTCCCTCGGGAAGGGCAAATGCCTACTCTAGTGCCCTTTGTCTGAGTAACCCAGATATTCCCCTAAGGCTGAGGTCCCCTGGTCTCCTGAGAAGATGGATGGGGTGTAGTGCTTTTGTAATTAACAGTGGCAAAGTTTTAATGAATCCCTCAAGGAGATATTTTTCCTGACACTTACTTTTTAAATCTTGCCACGGCTTCTGTTCCTTGGAGATCAATTAAAAAGTTTTTTTTTTTCTTTTCGTCTTTTCCAAGAAGCTAGAGACAACTTTCCAGTTGTGTGTCTTTAATGAGTTCTCTAAAGGGCTTCTAAGCCAGGAGGGGACATAAAAACCAGGGGAGCCAAAGTTGGCAACCTCTGAGAATCCTGAAGTTGGTTACCGTGAGCCGACTCAGAGACACATGTGCCTTTCAACAAGAACCCACAGCCACCCCACCCCCTCTGATCCAGCCACAGCTTCATAAGGGGTGGCAGTCATGCAGAGAAGTACAGGCTTGTATGGCCTCTTACAGGAAAGGCTCTCCCCATTACTGTTGTGACTGGAGTGCAGACTCTGGACCACTCAGCTCTATCCTGTGAGCATCAGAAGGTGCTGCAGGACTGACTGACCAGGTCTTCAATCAGCATCATCTTCTCTGTCTTGTGGGTCCTGTGGCCAGACTAGGGCTACCTATGACTTTATTAACTCAATGGATATGCTGCTTGAACTTTAATCTCTAGAATACCAGGACTCAAAGAAAGCATATATAAACCTATCCCCCATCCCCACCCCACCCATCCACCCACTCACCCACATCTACACACCTACACACACAGACACAGACACAGACACACACACACACAGCAGCAGCAGCAGTAGATAACAATTTGACTGAACTGATTTGTTACCTCATGATGAAAAGCATTTCATTCAAGCTGCCTTGTAGAATAAAGTTTTCATCCCTGAGGCCAGTGAAGTAATGTAACTTTACAAAAGTCATGTATTTAGTAAGGAGAGGGGGCTCTTGAGTGTCATGTCTTCTCTATAGAAGTCAGAAGGCAACTTTCTGAACTTTATTCTTTCTTTATGCTCTATAAATAACCCCCTACCTGTGCTTATAACAAACAGCAACACTAATTAAATGCAATGGGTCAAAAGAGGGGGGTGAGTACATGAAAGTAAGAGAGAAATATTTGTAAAGCAGAGAGTTACAGGAGTGGGAGGGGTTCATAGAAGGTATTACGGGGTGAATATGGTGTGTGTGTGTGTGTATGTATGTGTGTGTGTGTGTGTGTGTGTGTGTGTGTGTAATAATGATATTAAATTAAACCAAATGTCCTTTTAGTAGCAATATGATTGAATACTATAATTTAAGTTTTTGGTATTTTTAAGAGCAACTGTGAACATTACAGAGCATGTCTTTGTGTAGACATAAGCCTTCAATTTCTGATAAATTTTCAGAAGTGTTATTTGCTATTTCACCAAGAAGTAAGATTTCTGGGTCATGAGTGAACACATATTTTACATGACACTGAATATTGTTATCTCACTTTACACATTATACTGTCTCGGTCAGCTTTCTGTCGCTATGACAAATAACTGAGATAATTAACTTACCAAGATTAGGTTTAGGGGATGGAGAGAGGGCTCAGTGGCTGAAACTGTTTTCTGCTCTTACAGAAGACCAAAGTTCAGATCCCAGCACCCATATCATATAGCTCACAGCTGCCAGGAACTTCAGCTCCTATGGATCTGATTACCCTCTGGCCTTTAGGGTATCTGCATACATGCTATGAATACAAAAGCACATAAATGCACATACACATGTAATTTTTAAATCTTTTTAAAAGGTTAAGGTTCATTTTAAATCACGTATGCAGAAATTTTGGTCTGTGACTGGTTTTCCTTGCTTCTTTTAGGCCTGTGGCAACACAGCACATCATGGCAAGATAGCATGGTGGAACAAATCTATCGACTTTATGGCCAGGACGCAAGAGAAGAAATCTGTAGTCCATGCCATTCAAGGACATGTTTTGAGTAACCTAAAGACTTCCCCTAGGCATCGTTTCTTGAAGGCTCCTACGCCTTCTGTATAGCTACACTGAGATCCAAGCCTTTAAGAGTAGAGCCTTTGGGGCATGTTCATGCAAGCACAGCTCATACGTACCTAACAGCACATGGGGTTTCACATGATTGCTTTCCTTACCACAGTTGAGCGTGTTACTTTTAACATCAAGAATGGCGGTGTATGTTGGGGGGGGGGAAATATGCTGCCTACAAAAATGAGCCCTCACTCTTCCAAAAATCATAGTACTTGGGAGATGAGGGGGCAACAGGACCAGAAGTTCAAGGCTAGTCTCAGATATTTCACAAGTTTGACCAGCCTATAGGAAACAGAGAGATAGTACAACAGGAAGAAAGAAGAAAAAATAGGGAGAGGGGAAGGGAAGAGGATAGGAAAGGACAGAGATAAAGAAAAACACAGCAAACCACAAACATTCCTGAGTCCATGTTGATTCAAATCAATATAAAGCAGTTGACTTGCAAAAAGCTCCTCCTAACGGGAATGAAAATCATAAATGCAAAAGCAACTGTGGAAATGAACATGTGTCACTTGCCGCCTCTACAGCGGTGATGTTTGTAGATCATCTACCAATAGAGTTAAAGCTTGTGATGAAAATGAAAATACCAACATAGTGTGTGTGTGTGTCTATCACAAGCCATAAGAAATTACCAAGAAAACATGATACTTTATGGCAAATAAAGTGCCTTACAGCACCATGTATCAAAGTTAAAATGTTGCCTGAGGTAGGTGGTTCAATGCCACTTGGCCCTTGATGCTGTCAGTCAACCCTAACTGACATCTGTTAGGAAATGTTGGATCATATAGAGGCACACATTACAAAACGCAAGGTCCATACTCCTGAAAATTGTTGAAAGCATGGAAATAATCAGGAAAACATTAAGGTGACTAGAAGAGAGTGAAAATAGATAAATAATGCAAGCTCCTGGCTAGGGTCCTGGATAAGAAAGTAATAGAGTCCATACTGGAAGCTGGCGAACTCCCATAGGCTCTGTATATTGAGACCATGGTTTCAGAAATGGTTTGTCATGACTGAGTGTATTACATGGCAGCTATGTGAGATTGTGTCTTCGATCGTGTGAGACTCTCATCGGAGAGTTGAGTGGTGATGGGGAAAACTGCTCTGCTGTTTGTTTTTTTTTTTTAATAGTTCAGAAAAATATACATTAAATGAGCATTAGATGATAGGGTAAAGGGGCGGGGAGAGCAGCAGGCTAGATGGCTCACACCACGTTAGCAGGGACGTGAAAAGATCTGGGAGGTTTAGGAAGTGGTTTTGCTAATTTTTCTGTAAAGTGCTTGAAAGTAGTGATTTATTAAAAAAAAAAGAATAACTAGAAAGGAAATAAACTCATCTTCAAAGCAAAATCATCCTTTACAATTTTCATTAAAAATTTGAAGTCTCAACCTAAAATACTGGATTTTTAAGCTTTTCAAAACTGTCTTTGCCAATAAGCAAATGTTTAAATGCCATTGGCTTAATCATATTGGAATTATCCACGTGAGCTAAGTTTTTTTTTTTATTCTACTATTAGTTAGATTGGCTTAATTTATTTTCAATTGAAAACAAAAGGAATCCTGAACATAAAATATGATTGCATGAGTTTATAAAGTATAAAAGAAGTGAAAAGGCTAAGTTACAAAGGTTCTTCCATAGAAGCTCAAATATTAAATGGAAAATTTAATTACAGTAAAGGAAACTTGGCATCTATAACCTTAATAAAAATAGCAGAAGTGGATGGAGCTGGGTATGGTGGTGCACACTTGTAGTCTCAGCACTTGGGAAGCAGAGAGACAGGGTCTGAGACCAACCTGGTCTACAAAGTGAGTTCCAGGACAGCAGAGAAGTCCTGTTCTGCCCCACCCCATCCCCAACAAAACAAAACAAAAACAAACACTAAAGAGAGGCATCAGCTATCAAGGACACATTGTTCCTGAAGAGGATTCAGGTCCACTTCTCAGCATCCACATGGTAATTCATAATCATTTATAACTCCAGTTCATGGGGATTGGATGCCCTTTTCTGACTTCTATAGACACCATAGACACTAGGCAAACATATGCCGAACAGATATACATACAGGCAAAACATTCACACACATATAAGAATAAATAAATATTTTTAAATGTAAAGATACTAATAAAAGTAAATTAATAATACATACACAGCTCTGAGCCAGCCTTTACTCTCTCCTTCTATCATTCTCTTGTTCCTTCCTTCCCTGCATCTCTATTCTTCTCCCATTCAATCACTCATTCATCAAACTTTCAGCGTTTCCTGCCTGCTAAGCCCCAGGATACACATTATAGACAGACAGATGAGTTAAATGAACAAGGGATGTAGACATGCAACTCAAGAAAGATGAAAACCCAGTGGCCAATTATAACATAAAACTGTATTCAATTTTGCTAGGATTCAGATATATACAAATACATATTTTAAACTCAGAAATGGTTAAGGAAAATATAGGAATTTTATACATACACATAGAGAACTGTAAAGCAAAGAAATCCAAAGAGAGTCCTGAAGACTGAAAAGCAGAGGTCAGAGCAATGATATAGCAGCTAAACTGCTCTTGTAGAGAGCCCGAGCTTAGCTTCCAGAACTCACTTGGTGCTTCATAGTTATGTGTAATTTCAGTTACAAAGGATATGATGCCCTTTTCTAACCTCCACAGGCACCAGGGATGCACAGGGTACAGACGTGAAGGCAAAAATTCATATAAATAAAATAAACATAAATACAAATTATTTTAAAGTTTTGCTGGGGTCCAGCCTGAAGCCGGGTAGATGCAAGAGCAGAGATGAATAAATCAGTCATGGGAATGGGGGGAGTTTTGCAGCCTGGCTGACTGGCAATCAGAATGCTTCTTTATTAATACAGAACTTAGTAGTCATGTGTAGATGCATGTTGTTCCAAAACAGGCATTTTTGTCCCCAGGCATGTGTGTTAACTTCCTCTTGGACATAAGTTCAGTCATCATTGATAAACAATGACAGAACAAAGTTATCTTTTACAATCGCTTTCTCTCACTAACCCCACAATTCAACTTTTAACATCTTGTAGTTTGAAGGGAATATTTTGCCAAAGCATGACAGCCTGCTCTTAGGCTGATAGTTCCTGCGGTTTCAAGGGCACTAGGCAGAAAGAAAATCTCCAAGCCAGCCTGGGCAGACTGTCATGTCCCAAGCAGTGTATTATCAACTTTTAATATTCAGAGTGCTAATTTTAATTTGATCTCCTTCCAACTCCTCTAGCCCCTAAATCTTGTTTACCTTTTAAAGTTTACTTTGTTTTTGATTATCTTGTTCTTGAGTAAGTGCAGAGACAGAAGTGCTACGAGGATCCTTGAGTCAGAGCCTCTTAGGGAGATCTCCGGCATCTTTAGTTGAGTCACAACCTCCAGGCTGTAAGGAAGTCTTTCAAGTGAGACCAGATCCTTATCTCCCTAAAGGCAGGAGGGGTATTATGGTCAGGGTTTTCCTGGGGAAACTTAGAAGCAGTATTCCTGGGAGAAGGCATAAATGATTCAAAAGAAAATTTCCATTGATCTAATATCTCCAAGTTGTACAAATAATAAAAGCCCCCCCCCAAACATTCAACATGTGGAGATAGAGGCCACTTAGCTCAGCTTTGCTGGATATTTGTCAAGTAGTTGTGCTGGCTTAATGACTTTCACTGTTCCCATTAGATATGGCTGTGCCAAAAATTGAAAAGTAAACTAAATCAATCTTTTGAATGTTTAACTTTATAACTTGGTGTAGTAATTTATTCATCCTTCCTACTTCCTCCAATTAGGACTCCCAATATTGGTTGATATTGTATACAGTATACAGACGAAGAAATTATTCAGACACATTAGACACCCAAAGTCATACAAGTAATAAGCATCAAAATAAGACCCATGATTACCTACCTCTACCTACTCAAATAGTGAATACAAATGTGTTTCTAATTTTACTCAGTAAGTAACAATCTGATTATTAAAGAGTTAAGCCAACATACAAAAAATGCCTTTGTTCACAAAAAACACTATTGTTTATTACATGGAAAAAAGTAGCTATCTAAGAAATACTTCAGTTAATTATGCTTTGTTCTCATAGTGGGATATTATTGTATTTATATGCATTGGTAGATTTCCTAAATCATTATGGTAAATGGTAAATATTGTAGAAAATGTTATATATAGTATAAATACCATTGTATTAAAATCTGTAAAACTAACAAATTTAGTTTTGAGTGGTGATTTCCTTTTTTTTTTTTTTTTTCTACCATGAGCATATATGCTGAAGTGCTTTACAAGATGTTCTATGTAATAAACATACGGGTTATTGAAGCTGAGCAGGCTGCAGAGTGTCTGGCCATATGGCTTGTACATTAACACGTCTCTGAGGCTGTCACAGTGCAATGTGCCATACAAAGAACAAGGCAATATTTAAAGGCATGGAATTTACAGTTACTGACACTCAAGTTTAAGGTCCAAGATTCCTTTAATCTCTTAAATTCTTAACTTTTTCATTCATATGCAGTCATGTCATTTTGAGTATATATTTTCCAATTATTGTATAGAACTCATATAAACCTTTTTCACTTTGGAAGCTACTAACCTGCACCTCCTATTTACTCAGGTAATTAATTTTATTCATTCTCAAGTCTCTGATGGGGTTGAAGACCAGATAGTTTAGTTTTACAATTAAGCTTAGTTGTTTGGGGGTTAAGATGTTTTTAGGTCTAGATAGATGCTTTAAGTTGATAGAGATGAAATATGATAGATATTGACTTACATTTACAATATTAGACTCACCAAGATAGGAAATATGTTTTCTTCAAGGTTTTCAAATATAAGGAGACAAAACACTAAGAATGTAACATTTATATAATGCCTGATTTTTTGTGGTTCTTCTTGCTGTTTATAGTTTATTTTATATATGTGTAATTATGTAAATGTATATGTAACAATAAAATATATTTTTAAAAAGTTTCTCAGCCCAGCATCTGATAGGCTCTAGGCACTGCACCTGTTTCTGTTACCATTACTTGTTAAGGGTTTTAACATGTGGATTCTCTTTCCATAATTGAACATGAACCCAGGTCAAGGTTTTCATATACAGAAATCAGCAAAACATGCATCACACAGAGAATATACTAAGGAAAATATACAAGTTTAAATTTGTATATTCTATTCTATACCAATCCATCCATCATTGACATATCAACCTCTCACTGTAATTGATAATGCATCTCATCTGTACTAGTTCCAATGATGATCAGGTAAGCACATTTCAGAATTTTGACTTTCCCTAACCAACCACGGCGAGGAATTTCAGAACCTTGAGGATATTTAAGATTCTATGGGAGGACATTTTCATACCAGACATTATTAAATAATGAATATTTTTACCTAGATCTTAATATGGGCAGCTGAAGAAAAAAAATCTCACTCTCGACATTAGCTTCCCGTCTTACTGGATTTTCCTTTGACTATCCTTATTCTGGTTATTAAACGATGAGACCTTTTAAACTTATTTCACAGATGATGAATGTGAAGATATCTTGTGTGTTTTACAGAGTAACGCAAGTTGTTACTAAGGGGGGAAAAAAAGAAAGAAAAAATCCCCTGGGTGCCCTGAGACTAAAGTAGCCACGATGTTAGATTGAGAACACTTGGCAATGAGAATTGTGGATCCCTTGCAAGGAATTCACTGTTAGACTTTTAGAAAAAGCAACTTTGTAATTACTAAAGATCAAACTAATAGCTATTTGTCAAAAAAGGGGGAAAGGATGAATTAATATTATATTTTCTGAAAATGAACCTTCTTCGGTAAGGATGGACAGCTTCATCCCTAGCCTCTGACTTACCCACTGCACGATTCTCATTTCTCAAGATGAGGAAGGCAGAGGATCAAGGGGCCCTGTGAATTAGCTAACACTGACTGGGCTTCAAAATAATAGGTTTTTACATTTTTTTCTGGTCCTGTTTTATTCATTTGTTTTGTTTTTGATTCATCTATCTTTGCTATTTTTAACCTTGTTATCAAAATTCTTTTGTTTGAGATTCTTTATTAACTTGTCATTGACTATGCCTGAACACACTGTGAAATACATACTTTTTAAAAACTGCTTTTGTGGGTATGTCAGTTCACATCTGTAATCTCAACACTTGGAAAGCTAAGGTAGAAAAGTTGCCGTGATTCTTAGGCAATCCTGGGCTACAGGGTGAGAACCCTATCTCAAACAAAAGTATTTTATGGAAGTAATAAAAGTTGACATATGAGGGAAAACTTAGAAGAAAAATAAGCATCTCCTGTTGACTATAGCAGATTTGAGACGCCTGAGTTATCTTAAATCTGTCTTTGTCCTTGAAGACTACATCTAGCTCTATAATACATATCATGAGTGTGACAGCCTCTCTATGGTTCTTCCTATGTAGAAAACTTTTTAAAAAATATAACTGTATATACCATTAAGCTTTATATTTTGCAAAATATTTTTGATTCGCTCAAAAAGAAAGCACCGTCTTTGGACCATGCTTTGAGAAACGCTCCTACATTATGTATAAACCTCACCAAATGCTTAGTAATGGAACATGGTGGAAGTAAGACTGATGGGAGAATTTAATGGTTTTAAAAAAAAAAAAAAAAAAACAAGAAATGTACAGACATACAATTTGTCTTTGGTAATCATATTTATTAATACCCATTAATTCTTAAAGTATGCAATTATTATTTTTCTTTCCCTTTGAGTCTACTATGATCCTGGAGTATATAAGACATTGAAGGGACTTTGGTCTCATAATTGGAAAAAACATGAAGTGTAAAACCTCATGATTTCCTTGTCTCCAGCCCACCTGAACATGTGAGGAATTAATGTTTGAATTGCCAGGGTGCAAAGTGTGCTCCTGGGAGAGTGCTAGATGCTCTCTTTTAAAATTTGATTTCTGCCAAGGAGAACTGTCAGTAATCTTCCTTCTGCAATCTTTGATTATCTACTGATCCACTTCATGGCCACAGAATCTTTCATTAATTCTTATTTTACTTACCTGGCAACAATTACGTTTAATTTTCATAGTGAGTTGTTGCAAATTTATACTGAAACATTGACTGACAGCCTAATGGCAGGCTCTCTGGAAACTCAGATTACATGTTGCTGAAAAAAAAAATCACTTTGTGAAGGTCAATAAAAATGGAAAGTGATACTAAAATATACTATATTTTTTTCCTTTGGGGCAATGATGGTTTCAAGCAACTCCAGATTTATTTTACATTTATTCTAACATTTTATTATTTATATTCATATTAAATATATAAAAAATAAACTCAATAGTGAAAGTGAAAATGCAGTGTGAGCTCCACTGCTTTAAAGTGGCTATTCTAACTGAATAAAACTTCACTGAGAGGCACAGACTGTGAGTATGGTTAAGTTCAGTGTGCAATATCTTTATTTGTAAGTTTTTATAGTAATATTTGCAATTAAAATAATTAACTCCAACCTACTTTTGTCCATGAAAGGATTCTCAATCCTGAGAAGGCAGCCAACAGTGAGTGATCATGAGCACTAAAGTGAGCATTTTATTTCATGTCTCTTGAGCATTAGTCATAGCTTTAACAACCAAATACATCTCTTTTATCCAGGTATCTTTAGTGAACTCCTAAATAGTACAGCTAGTTCCTTGTTCACAAACCCTTGTATATGTCACACAAGCACATCACGCCCATCATGGTGAAACACATATTCGTCTTAAAGCCCGTCCTTTAGATACGCTCTTTATTGCTGAGATGCATGACAGATGCAATTCCTCTCATTTCTTGTTATCAGACTACGTGGCTCACACATTAGCATCATGAATTTCTCTCTACTAAGAATAAACTGCATTCTGATTAGTGGATCTTGGTTATTTTGCTACAAATTTTCACCTAAACAACACACACACACACAAACACACACACACACACACACACACACAGAGTAGCTTCATGTATACCTAAAAGAAAATCAGAAAACATTACAGGATCCTCCACTTATGCTTTATTCCATAAATATGAATACAAGCATCACTCAGTCAAAGGCATTATTGATCACCAATATCACTGCACATCATGGTCATTTTATCAGCATGCTGTGGGTCAAATACATTCCATCCCCTAAATATCAGAGGACTAAGCCATAGTATCTCATGGCAAGCCTTACTTTGGGCTCTGTCTTTTCTTTCTTCTTATATCTTATCTTATATCCAATTCAAGCACTAAAAGGAATGGCCTGAGGACATATGCCACTATGTGAGAAGGTCAGTATATATGTTTTTTTTTCCCCTTATCTACCAAAATCCACGTTGGAATTATCTCAGGAGTAAGCATAAGAATGGGCATACTCTGTCACTTGAAAGCCCCTACTTGATCCATTATGAGGTAAGATGAGGACTCATAAACCCACCATCATCCAGAAACTTTGTAAATATAATCTGCAGCATGACCCCAATGACGTGTATGTTCCTCTTACTGGAAGGAGTTGCTAGGTACTGATTCAGTTAGGTATTACATCATCACCTGCCAGCTCTTTCCTCTAAACATCCATCCTTAACCCCATAGAAGTGTAAACAGAACTATAAACAGCACTTTGTTCTCTTGATAGACATTAAATATGAGCTTTGTGTATTAGTGTCCCCTTGAGAATAATTAAGGAGGGCCTGGTGAAGATGAGCTCACCATAAAACCTACCCTGCAGATGTTTCCACCATCATGTATGGCCCAGACCCTGCAGGAGTTCCTGTCAAGAGAAAAGGGAGAACCCTCTTATGTGGAAAGTCTCTGCAGAAGTCACTAGAGAAAGTAAGACTCTCAGATCTGACCTTCAAAATCTACTCTGTTCTCAGTGCAGCTTCCTCTAAGTGCGATCACTTTTCTGAAGCAAGGCCAACTCTCAGGTACAGCAGTGAGCAACAAATCTTTTGCAAAGTCCAGCCACTTAGTGGTGCTAGGTCTGAAGGGGGGAGAAAGGATTCCAAAACTAAAACTCTGAGTGGGAAACACAGGGTCAAACTCTGAGCAATGAGTTTTCTGTGTTTAAGATGGAATTGGCATTTTTAGACATTGAGTCATAAACTTCGCATTGGTACTGACCCACATTGGTACTGATCATTTACTATTTCTGTATTTGTGTGGAACATTTGGTCTTTCCATTCCTGTAGTTCCTATACCATATTTGTGGTAGGATGGAAACCAAATTTTTTTTTTTTTTTTGGAAACCAAATTTTGATTTGAAATTTTGATTTAATATGCAGTATAATTTCTTCATTTTATTCTTTTGTATTTTATTTTTCAATTATTATTATAAATTGATTCTTCTCTCATACAATATGTCCTGGCCACAGTTTCTCCTCCCTCTACTCCTCTCAGCTTCCCCCATCTCCATCTCCCCCAAGTCCACTCCCCCTCCATTTTTACTGCAGAAAAGAGTGGGGTTTCAAGAAATGACAGCCTGAACAGGACAAAACAAGATCCACTAAGACAGGACAAAGCCCTCCTGCTGGGGCTGGACAATTTTATTCTTAGTGCAATACAAATTCCATCCATCTATCCACTCACTGCATTAGATACTAGATTTTGTAGATTATTGTTTCAGGAACAACACCCAAGAACAATGGCCTCGAAAAGGGGTTGGATGATGTAGGGGGTAAGATAATATTGTTTGCTTAAATAACATTTTACCTTAACACAATCTCAAGAGCTACATCTATTACTTATGGCCATATTAACAATGTCACTCTTTGCTCGTGCTTCTGAAGTAGAGAACCAGAGTTGGAGGATAACATCAAGAAGTAAAACCATTAGAATAAACTTTATTTGCTGAAACATTAATACTAGTAAACACAGAGTAAGACAGACTCTCCTTGAAGTTGCATTTCTAATCACCTTTTAATTAACTCATTTGCATATCAACTCTTTAATCATTTGTTGCGATACTGCTGCGTGAAATGTACTCTGCATAGTTCATAAAGTAGGAAAGACATAGTTGAGAACATAGAAGCAAAACATCAAAACTAAATAGAAAGAAAAACACATGACATATGGCTACAGTCCCACCTTAAAAATTATATAACTAGTAGTTCTGAAGAATAAAAACTCTGGGTTGTCACTATGATACTAAAAATGAAGCTCTTAACGATCAAAAATAAATGTAGACATGGAAATATCTCATGACATCTTGTGGTCATATCTATGTGTTACCTGTAATGGATGTGCATTCTTTGTTACTATGAGTTAAATGATTTGACATTTCTGAAAGTGATTGCTGACTGAAAAGGCACCCAGTGTGCATAATGAAGCTTCTATCTGTGTGGCAAGGAACTAACCCATATCCACCTTTGCTCTTCATCATATATTTCGCTGCCCACTGCAGTGACCTCCTTGGGGCCCGTCACGAGGGCATGACAGAGAACCAGACATGGATCCCAGAGTTCATCCTGCAGGGATTCCCACTCAGCCCAAAGATGCAAATGCTCCTCTGTGGCCTCTTCTCCCTGTTCTACATGTTCACTCTGCTGGGGAACGGAATCATTCTGGGTCTCATCTGGCTTGACTCCAGACTGCACACCCCCATGTACTTCTTTCTTTCCCATCTGGCCATCGTCGATATTTCTTATGCTTCCAACAATGTCCCCAAGATGTTGGCAAACCTTCTTGATGAGAAAAAAACTATTTATTTTGTCCCATGTATAATGCAGACATTTTTATACATGGCTTTTGCTCACACTGAGTGTCTCATCCTGGTGATGATGTCCTATGATCGATATGTGGCCATCTGCCACCCCTTACAATATTCTGTCATCATGGGCTGGAAAGTGTGCACCATCATGGCTGCTGCTTCCTGGACTTGCGGCTCCCTCCTAGCCCTGGTCCACGTTGTTCTCATCCTGAGGCTGCCCTTCTGTGGGCCTAATAAAATTAACCACTTCTTCTGTGAAATCCTGTCTGTCCTCAAGCTGGCCTGTGCTGACACAACACTCAACCAAATTGTCATTTTGGCAGCTTCTGTGTTTATCTTAGTTGGACCACTGTGCTTGGTGCTGGTCTCCTACACACGCATCCTGGTGGCCATCCTGGGGATCCAGTCAGGGGAGGGCCGAAAAAAAGCCTTCTCCACCTGCTCCTCCCACCTCTGTGTGGTTGGACTCTTCTTTGGCAGCGCCATCGTCATGTACATGGCCCCCAAGTCTCGCCACCCAGAGACACAGCAGAAGATCCTTTCCCTGTTTTACAGCCTTTTCAACCCCATGCTGAACCCGCTGATCTACAGCCTGAGGAATGCTGAGGTCAAGGGTGCTGTGACGAGAGTGTTGTGGAAACACAGATCAGGGTGAATACCCAGGGGAAGATGGTGAAGATATACCGTGTAATTTCTATGAGATTGTGGGACTGGAAGTAAAAATGTCTTACCGTCTGATCACATAGATTTCGGAGGTCATGAGTTTATGCTGATTAGAGTTTGCCCCTAAGCACTGATACTAACCAAATCCCAAAGCACAATCTGAAAGGCATAGATGGTACAGGCCACAAGGACTCGGGAGGCAGCAAAGCAAAGGAGTAAGGAGCCATGCATTTGTCCCATCTCTTTCAGAGCCACCTAGAGATTTGATTTCTCATTATCTAAGGAGTAGTTCTCTGTGATTTCCCATTAATGTAATTTTCATCTTCCTCATTGACATAAGCTTATGCTAATGAGCCTATACATTATGCTGCTCCAATATATATCTTAAAGTAGGGTAAATACTGGTCTTGATTAAGCAAACTTTACTGAGCATGTACCAAGGGCCAGGAATGAAGGGAGTACCTAATACATGGCTTTACGAGGAAAATCACCCAAATGAGCAGATAGTTCCAGTTCTATGGAAAGCAAGTTTAATTGTGTGTGCTCTTCCTTTTTCTTTAAATGAAAGGCAAAGAGCAGTCAAGATATTTGTTTAATTTCCTCTCATTCCACACCATTTAACTGGAACAGGTTTGCAAAGAAAGTGTGTATAGAATAAACATAAAAAAAGGTTTTTGAGGAATTCAGATTGCAAAGTGATATGAGTGGGAGTTCGCCATTATTGGAACTGCATAAAAGCTGCACAAGGGTGAAAAGCATTGCATGGGGGAGGGGGGGAGCACCAAGGAAAGCAGGCAGCTGTTTGAATGCTGTAGGTCACTAGACCAAAGGTACAAGAAGTGTGACAACAGGACTTTTCGGAATCTCAACAAAACTCCAGGTTCCTGTACCCTGGGTGATATAAACATGCCTTCCTGGGCCTGTGGTGTCAGAATACGAAAGAGCTGTTGGGTTTAAGAGAAGATCAGGACCTAAGCAGCCATCATGGTGTGATAAAGTGATTTCTTTAAACACGGTGGGTTTCTAGAGCATTCTTCTCCTCTCCTCGTCTAGCATTGGTGACACTCAAGTGTATTGGCCTTCATTCTACATTATTGGCTTCTGTTCACAGATCTTTCTATTTACTTGACCCCAATTCGTTTTATTCCAATCCACCCTTAATGTTGCCTTTGATAAAAATAAAGAACAAAGGTAAAAGTTTTTCTTCTACACTCTCTTCTTGAGTACTCTTTTGCTGGTTGGTCTGTATTTTCAACACATCTGGGGGAAACGTCTTGCCTCCTGCCATTATCTAGTCTCCACATTAGTCATAGCTTTTAAGGGGCTGAGAGAAAGTCAAGGAAAGCTGCACGGATTTATGCTTACAAGTCTCCCTAGTGCTTCCCAAATGTCCCCCATACTCCACAAAGGCACATGAAAAAAGCATTGCTTCTCCCCAATTAAGAGATAAGTGGACATCCATTCAAAACTGATTTAGTAACCTGTCCTGTGTTGGACACTAGGAACTGCACAGAATTGAGAGTGCCAGACCATGCTCTTTGCAGAGTGTTTGCCGTTAGTCTCTTCACCAAGCAGCACAGAATCCCTCTCAGTATGTGTTAGGCTCGGCAGCCTGGGATCTAGCAGAACATATGGAATTTACATCATTATGACCAAAGCATTAATATTAAAAACAATATACCCTTTAGCCAGACTATGTTCAAGGGGATCACTGTTGTCCTTGGGTAGAGTAGACTCTCTGACAAAGTAGCCTGATTGTTCTTCCACAATAGCTCCCCGTCCATGCCCCTCTGCCAAATCACAAGGCCTGAAGCAGTAGGAACCTGAGAGAACTTGATGTTCTCAGGGTCACACCAGGCCTGTAATCCTGGTCTTCCTCCTGGCAGCAAATTCACCTGTTTGCTTTCTCTTCCTTTTTTTTTTTTTTTTTTTTTTTTTTTTTGTTGTTATTTTGTTTGTTTGTTTGCTTGCTTGCTTGTTTTTTATTTGTTGAGACAGGTTTCTCTATGTAGCCCTGGCTGTCCTAGAAATCACTCTGTAGATCAGGCTGGCTTCAAACTCAGGGAGATCTGCCTGCCTCTGCCTCTTAAGTGTTGGGATGCCAGAAGCTTCCCTCCATCTGGTGCATACAGATCCTAGTGGAGCTCTCTGGCCAGTGCTCCAAGTTCACAGCACCAAGGCAGAGTGAGACCCTGGCACAGAGTAGGCTTGACATGCTTCCTCTGTTGTGCTTTAGTTGCCAGGACCTACTGACATCAGCTTCTAAGATTGGTACTGTGGTGGGTAAATGTTGTACATGGGTGGGTGGGTTGTGTGGTGTGTGTGTGTGTGTGTGTGTGTGTGTGTGTGTGTGTGTGTGTGTGTTACTTGGGTGGAAGGGTGTCCATAAATCCGAGGGCTGAAAAGATATCCCAACCCTGAGGTAGGACAGTGTCCCAAGTGTATCCTGAGGCACAGGAGCCCAGGAACCTCACAGCTCTGAGAGGAATCCTCCTCAACAGAGATGTTGCAGCTTCCAGGGGAAGGGCTGCCCTAAACCCTGAGGAGCTGAGGAGCCTGAGCTCCACTTCATCGTTTCTTCTTTCTTCTCCTGTTCTTCATTGCTTCTTCCACGAGTGAGTCACAGCAGGCCGTAAATCTCCCTCTCTCCCTCTCTCTCTCTCTCTCTCTCTCTCTCTCTCTCTCTTTTTAGTTTTCTTTTCTTTTTTTTAAATTTTTTTATTAATTTATTCTTGTTACATCTCAATGTTTATCCCATCCCTTGTATCCTCCCATTCTTCCCTCCCCCCCCCCATTTGCCCTTATTCCCCTCCCCTATGACTGTTCCTGAGGGGGATTACCTCCCCCTGTATATGCTCATAGGGTATCAAGTCTCTTCTTGGTAACCTGCTGTCCTTCCTCTGAGTGCCACCAGGTCTCCCCCTCCAGGGACATGGTCAAATGTGAGGCACCAGAGTACGTGAGAAAATCATATCCCACTCTCCACTCAACTGTGGAGAATGTTCTGACCATTGGCTTGAAACAGCCTAAGTGTCCATCAGTAGAAGAATGGGTAAAGAAACTGTGGTACATATACACTATGGAATACTACTCAGCTATTAAAAACAAGGAATTCCCAAAATTTGTGGATAAATGGATTGAGCTAGAAATGATCATAATTAGTGAGTAAATCTCTTTAAAGAGATTTATTAGAGGGATGAATCCAGGAGTGGCTTCTTCTGCTCCTGGGAGAAGACAGCAGGGAACTGGGTTTTCTTAGGGCTCGGAGCTTTCTGTGGAAGGGATTTCCAGAGTGTGGATTGGCGGAACTGGAGGACACTCGAAGATTGGTAGGATTTTTTCAGGACTTCTCATCCCAAATTAGCATAATCTGGGATGCGTCCTACTGAGGGGCTGGAGATGGCAGTTACAGATGTCTTTGGAGGGGGTGCAGCTGGGCTGCTGGAGCTTTCTCAGGCAGAGGTCTAGCCACTTTTCTGCCTTGGGCGTTAATAAAGTTTACAAAAAATTTAGAGTCCACTGTGAAGGCAGTAGGCTGGAGCCGGGAAGATTGTAGTAAGAATGGACAGCTCCCATGGTGGCTCCAGCAGGCTTTCTGAGGCAGGACAGGTGTCTGGTTGCAGTTTTAATAGCAGTCAGCTGAGGCAGGTTAGACACCATGAACAGCTCCCACTGAGGCACTGACAGGAGCAGCCATTTTGTCTCCTGTCTCCTCAGGCTCAGGACAGGAAGGATGGGCTGACTGACCTGAGGCAGGAAGGAGGACTGGCAGTGAGCCACTTGAATATTTAATGGCCCACTGCTAAGGGCTACACACAGCCCTTGGGGGTGGTGATACGGTAGGATAAAGGGCATGCGGGTCGCGGAGGCGGGCATGCAGTGGGCTCCCCACAGCTTGGGGAAGGTAGCATGTCACAGGGCTGGGGGGCGGGAGCAGTGGATAGCTGAAGTGTGGGGTAAGCAGCATGCTACCACAGCTTGGGGACAGGGTGCAGCGGCTTGGGGATGGACTGCCAGGGCTTTGAGGCAGACTACTATTGCTGCCCCAGGCCAAAGTTTGAGGCAGGGTACCACAGCTTTCACCTTGGTGGGAGAGGGTTGGTGGTCCTGACAGGCTCGGCTTTGCCCCCATGGCCCTCTCTGCAGCCGAGGCAATTGGCTGCCATGGCTCTCCACTCTATCTGTTGTGGTGGCAGCCGCCAAGGCAGTGGAGTTAAGAAATCCCTACACACTATTAATGACTGCTTCTATTTCTGTAGGAGAAATAGGACTATGTAATTTGTTTATTTGATCTTGATTCAATTTTGGCAAGAGGAATCGACCAAGAAAATTGTCCATTTCCCTTAGATTTTCAAATTTTGTGGCATATATGCCTTTGAAGTAGGATGTTATGATTGTTTATATTTCTTCATTGTCTGTTGTTGTCTCTCTTTTCATTTCTGATTTTGTTAATTTGGATAGTGTCTCTCTGCCTTTTAGTTAGTTTGGCTAATAGTTTACTTATCTTGTTGATTTTCTCAAAGAACCAGCGGGACCTTAGGTGAGAGAAGTTTGGGAGAGTGGTAAAATAGAAAGACCCAGAGGGTCCTAGAACCCTACAAGTAGAACATCATGATGGGTGGATCTGGACCCAGGGGGTTCTGCTCAAACTACTGCACCAACTAAGGACAGTACATGCAGTAAACATTGAATCCCTACTCATATCTAGCCAATGGACAGGACATTCTCCACAGTTGAGTGGAGAGTGGGCACTGACTTGGACATGAACGCTGGTGCCCCATATTTGACCACCTCCCCATGGTGGAGAGGCCCAGTGGCACTCAGCGAAAGGAGAAGCAGGCCACCAAGATGAGACTTCATAGATAGCCTATGACTATATAGTGGTGTAGGAGGTCCCCCTCAGTCATAGACCTAGGGAAGGGGAATAGGGTAAAAGTGGGAGGGATGGAGGGAGGAACGGGTGGATACAAGTGAGGAGAAAAGAATTGAGATATAATCTGAATATATTAATTAAATAAAAAAAGAAATCCCTACAGGTATAGTTTCTGCAAGTTTGATTGTAACACAGGTCAGGTATAGATGATAATGTTTTCTTTACTTCACATGACTCTTATGTGTACTAAGAGATATAATGCATGTGAAATTGATTTGAAGGCATGTTTTTATATGGAATGTATGAGGAAAATAAATATAAGGATAATCACATAGTGAGACTGAGTGATGGTAAAATTCATAATTCCATGGAACTTTATAATCTAATTTTATTTTAATGACTCATAAATTATTGCAGTGTTTACTAAATAATGACAATATCTCAGAGTCTTCAGTTACTTGAGTTTGTGGGGGTTTGTAGTTTTGTTTGTGTTTGGTTGCTAATTAAGGGAAAGATCTTCATCAAAAAGGACAAAAGGATAATGCACTACATTTTGGTGTAAAGTCATTTTTATTGTCCCTGCTCAGAGATAAAATTATAAGAATAATCCTACTTAATTTTTATATTCTACTTCACATCAGTTTAAGTCTTAAAGATTATTTTTATTAATTGTTTAAAATTGGTGACTTAGAAAATAATATATACCTTTGTCATATTTAAATGGATTAGTATTTCAAATAGGTAGTCCATAAAATTTCTTGTACTAGCATTTAGCACACACCAAAAAAAGAGATAAAAGAATGATTAGTCGGTAGTTTTGTCATAGTCACTCTCCCGCCTTCACACTGAGAACTCTCAGATGCTGTCTGGAGATGTGAACTCACCATGATGGTTCCTTGTTTACTGTCTGTCATCTCAGCAGCCACCAAGGCCTGTTCTCACATTGATCACCGTGTTCTGACCAGAATCCAGGATGATAGAAACATTAGCATTGACGCACACAGAAGAACAATCAGTGAGTAAACAGACAGAGCAGCTGCTCTAAGTGGCTAGTCAGGAGTGCGAGTGAGGGGGGAGAGAAGACAAAAAGAAAGCATGGGCGGCAGTTTGTCTTGAGCATGTGTCTTGTTGATGGTTGTAACAGCTGGTGCAGGTGCGTTTGTTTAACTTTCCTACTGAAACAGTTTCCTCATAGTTATCTACCACCTATAGTTCTTACAATATGGTTACCAACTATCACACTGTTCCCTGAGTCTCGAGAGGAGGGAGTGGGACCTAGATGTGCCACTTAACACTAAGCACTCCAAAGTCTCTGCACCTTGAGCACTTGTGGGCCTCTGCATCAATACTTCTCTCGCAAGGGGTAGGGGGTGCACCAATCTAAATGCGCAGATACATTCTTAACATTCAGTTTAACACTATCTCCATCTAAATCCTAGTATAGAGAAGGAAGGTGAGCATGAAACGCCACTGTTAGGTGAGGGCTTGTTAACACATTCTGGAAGGCAGAGTCCGTTTTCTTTAGCGCCGTGGCCCCTGATAGCTTGTTGATGCTCTAGTGGATGGGCACATGCAAGAGAATACCGATAGTAAAAATTTGGCTTACTGGATTGAAAAGAGAAAAAAAGAGCAGGGTGGGAAAGGAGGTACAGTCTGGTAGAAACTGGGGGTGGGTGGGAATGGATGCAATCAAGACACATTGCATGAACTTATCAAAAAAAAAAAAAAACCAAACAAATAAAAAAGAAACAGAATAATCATCATCCTTCATCCCAAAGGACATTGGATAAGAGACGGAAGTAGCTGTGTATTACCTTTTCCAAAGGGAAAAAGGAATCAATCAGTAGGTTTATTAGACAGACAGAATTAAAATCAATATGAGAAAATATTCTTTGACATTATTACCTATGCAGCAATAGGCCTTGTGACTAGCTCTGCAAATGGGAAGAATTCATATCAGAAAGTCATTTCAAAATTCTCTTCAAGCTCTTTTCAATCTTAAGCATTTTATGATCTCACAACTTTTCATGTTTTTTAATGTAGAATAATTTCAACTGATTTGAAACAAACTTGTAATGATCCAAAAACACTTCAATGGTAACTTTGAGAAAACATTTAAAATTAATCCTGGCTAGAGAGATGTCTCAGAGGTTGAGCACACTGTCTGTTCTTCCAAAGGTCCTGAGTTCAATTCCCAGAAACCACATGATAGATCACAACCATCTACAATGAGATCTGGTGTCCTCTTCTGGTGTACAGGCATACATATGGGCAGAACATTGTACAAATAATAAATAAATCTTACAAAAGAAGAATTAAAAAATATTAGTCCTATCTCCAGGATAACCAGCTCAATAATTTTGTTTTAAACAAAGAGTGGTGACAGATAAGTCAGAAAGACTCAACAAAGAATTTCAGACCAATTTCTCATGTGAACATTGATGAAAAATACTCAATAAAATACTCACAAACTGAATCCAAGAACACATCAAAGATAGCATTCACCATGACCAAATAGGTTTCATCCCAGGCATGCAGGAATGGTTCAATATATGGAAATTCATTAATGTAATCCATCATATAAACAAACTGAAAGAAAAAACACATGATCATCTCTTTTTTTCTTTTCAAAGTTATTTTTTTATTTTTTAAATTATTTTATTTTTGTACATATACATTTATAATATTACACATATATACAATAGCTCACCTATGGCAAGAAGAACCATGACATAATCAGGAATTGAGGTAGGCTGGGTGTTGCACTCTTAGTGTTTTGGTTATTTGTATTTGACAGCTTTGAAGAAGACATCTTTCCTATCTTGGTGCATCTAAATTTCTGAATGTAAATCAGTCTCCATAACTTATTGTCATTATCAACTTAGATTGCCTATCTAGACCTAAAAACATTTTAAACCCTAAACAATTAAGCTTCATTGTAAAACTAAGCTACCTGGTCTTCAAATACTTCAGAGACATGAGAAGGAGTAAACTTGATTATCTGAGTATGCCGGGAGTGCAGGTTAATAGCATTCCAAATGAAAAGATGACAGAGACATCCAAAACTCTCTATAACATTGGAGCATCTTCTTCACCCTTCTGTCCCAATATATCTGAAAGACATATTTGGGAGGCAGGAACAATTGAGGACTTGCTTACCCTGTCTTGGAAGAGTTTGGCCAATGACTCTGCCTGCATCCAAGCTCTGTCTGTGGTAGAAATCTGTCTGTGGTAGAAATGAGGACCTTTTTCTCAGTGGCTTGTTTGCCACATTTGAAGCCATGTACATAAGAAGGTTCTTTGATGCTCATCATCTTCTTTGAGGTAGGCTGGGTGTTGCCAGGAGTTAACCTGTCTCATTGTCAATGAATCTTTAAAGTAATAAAAACATTTTAAATGCCATATTCAGCATGTCTCTGGGGTTTCTGAAGACCTTGTCTTTCTATACAGTCATATATATCTGCTGTACTATCTGATGTATATTCTTGTGATAAAAGTTGACTAGCAATTGACATACACATGATCATCTCTTTAGATGCCGAGAAAGCATTTGACAACATCCAACACCCATTCGTGTTTTAAAAAAAAAGTCTTGGAGCGATTGGGGATACTAGGCACATACCTGAACATATTAAAGGAAATATACAGCAAGCCTATAATCAACATCAAACTAAATGGAGAGAAATTTAAATCAATTTCACTGAAATCAGGGACATGACAAGGCTGCCCACTCTCTCTGTATCTCAACATAGTACTTGAAGTCCTAGATAGAGCAATAAGATAACTAAAGGAGATCAAAAGTATACAAATTGAAAAGGAAGAAGTCAAACTATCACTATTTGCAGATGATATGATAGCATACATAAATGACCCCAAGAATTCTACCAATGAACTCCTACAGCTGATAAATACCTTTAGCAAAGTGGCTGGATACAAATTCAAATTTAAAAAATCAGTAGGCCTCCTGTATACAAATGAGAAACAGGCTGAGAAAGAAGTTCGGGAAACTACACCTTTCAAAATAGCCACAGATAACAAAGTATCTTGGTGTAACTCTAAGCAAGAAAGTGAAAGACTTGTATGAAAAAAACTTCAAATCTCTGAAGAAAGAAATTGAAGATTTCAGAAGATAGAAAGATCTCCCATGCTTGTCGATCAGGAGGATCAACATAGTAAAAATGGCCACCTTACCAAAAGCAATCTACAGTTTCAGTGCCACACCCATCAAAATACCTACACAATTCTTTACTGGCCATGAAAGATCAATTCTCAACTTCATATGGAAAAACAAAAAACCTGGAATCATTAAAAACAATCATGTACAATAAAAGATCTTTGGGAGAGCTCTCCATCCTGGATCTCCAGGTGTAACATAAAGCAACAGTAATAAAAATGGCATGGTACTGGCATCGAAATTGCCTGGTTGTTCAAGGTAATTGAATTGAGGACCCAGAAATAATCCCATATTTCTATGGTCATGATTTTTGACAAAGAATCCAAATCCATTCAATGGAAAAAAGATAGCATCTTCAACAAATGGTGTTGGTCTAACTGGATATCTACATGTAGAAAAATGCAAATCGATCCATGTGAGTGCTGTTTAGTTATAATGGCTGTTTGTGATTACAGTGCTTACAGGGCAGAGATGGAAGGTCCCCGGAGTAAACTGACTAGGGAAACTAGCTAAATTGGAAAATTCTAGCTTCAGGAGACACCACTTCAACATACAGTGTGGGGAGTAGCCCAGAAACACAAATGGCATTTACCTGTTACCTTGCCAACACGCATACATATACATGTACTCACACACATGAGAATACACACAACACATTGACATAGTGGGTAATCTTTTTAATGTTTTCGAACTTGGTTTGCAAGAATTTTAATGAGAATTTTTGTGTCCATGTTCCCCAGAAAGCTTGGCCTATAATATTCTGGTTTTGATGAATCTTTGGTTTCAGTACCAGGTAATACTTGCTTCAGCAAGTAAATATGGAAGTTTCTTCTTTTTCTGTCTTATGAAATAATTTTTAAATGTCTTGAAGGTTTTATATAATTCTTCATTATATCCATCTTACCCTAGGCTTTTATTAGTTGGGAGATATTTCAATTACGCCTTCTATCTTATGGGTTGTTGTGAGTGTACTTAAATTATTTACTTTGTGGTGTGTATGCATAAATTCAAATTTAACATAATATCGGTTTAGAGTAGGTCTTTTTGTCTAGTCATAGCCATTACTGTTTCCACCAAAGACATAAGTTAGACAATTTTTACTAGATTTTTTATCCAAATATGTCCATTTTTCTTCCTTGAAGGATAGTTTAGCATAGTGCACCATATCATTTATAAAAGGAGGCTCCCCCCACCCTCACTCTCTTCTTCCTCATGTCTCCCCAGAGACCACCTCTGTACATCCCCTCCCAATAACGTCTATGTGGAAAAAATAGAGTAGCCCTTTCTGCCTCACTTTGAATATTTTTTCCTGGCATCTGTTTGGCAAAGGGAATGTCTTCTAATAAAATACTAATTTTTATTTAGGTGTGATGACATGAGTCTGCAACCCTAATACTGAGAGGATGGAAACAAGTGGATCTCAGTGGATTGGTGGACAGTGAAACTCCAGGCTCAGTTAAAGACCTAGTCTCAGAAACAAGATGTAGTTGCCAGGCATGGTGGCACACACCTTAAGTCCCAACACTCGGAAGCCAGAGGCAGATAGATCTCTGTGAGTTTGAGTGCAGCCTGGTCTACAAAGTGAGTCCAGAAACCCTGTCTTGAAAAGCCAAAACATAAAAATTTAAAAAAAGATTAAGTAATTAATAAAGACATTCAAAAACAGCCTCTGGCTTCCTACATATAGTCAAGTTCATTGGCACACACACACACACATGCACACACAGGAGAGTGACTGGGTCAATTTAATTTGCATATATGTTTATATGTATTCATGTTTAGAGCTGACCATTTGGTATTGAACCCATTTAGAGTGATCATCTCTGAAGAAGACTAATTCTTCCTCTCCTAATTCCCTATAGCTCTTTATTTAGTGGTGAAGTCTTATAAAATTTCTTCCATCTTCGTTGGAGTATCAGTTAGTGTTGTTATTTTCCAGGTCCTGTTTTGGCAGCATACTGTTGACATATCATGGGTACAGCTTCCCTGTCATGTCTAGAAGACAGTGTCATGCAGCATGCATCCTGGTCCTCTAGCTCTTCCAGTCTTTCTGTCCCCTCTTTCATGATGGTCCCTGAGCCTTAAGTTTAGAGCTTGCATTGTAGATGTATCAGATGGGACTGGTTATCCCATTGTTACCTATTCCCCGCATTTTGGCCAGTTATGGAACTCTATAATGACCTCTCCTGCAAAAAAATAAGCTTCTTTGATACATGGTTAGAGCTATACATATCTGTGTGTTTAAGAAAAACCATTCAGAATGCAATCAGAAATTATTGATTTGGAAAACTATCAATAGTAGGCTCTTCTTTAAGGCCTATAACCTCTGCACTAGGATACAGTACCAAACATGAATATCCTCCCATTGAGTGTCCTTAATACTTCTGGAATTACCTTTTGCCTTCTATTTAAATTAAACTTTATATGAGTACCTCAAACATAGATTTGGGGAGTAAAGGGGACTTCTTTATTTGTTTCTCCACCCACTATATCTACATTGAACAAATCTCCTTTTAAATATCCAACTCAGAGGTTACAATGACCGTGGAAGATTATATAAGAACAAACGGACAGGACATTCTTCACAGTTGAGTGGAGAGTGGGGACTGACTTTCACACATACTCTGGTGCCTCATATTTGACCACGTCCCCTGAATGGGGAGACCTGGTGGCACTCAGAGGAAGGATAGCACGTTACCAAGAAGAGACTTGATACCCTATGAGCATATACAGGGGGAGGAAATCCCCCTCAGTCACAGTCATAGGGGAGGGGAGTAAGGGGAAAATGGGAGGGAGGGAAGAATGGGAGGATACAAGGGAGAGGATAACCATTGAGATGTAATATGAATAAATTAATAAAATAAAATTTAAAAAAGAACAAACACTTTATTTTAAAAGCTTAAGATAATTAAAATAGAAGCTTTTTATATTAAAAAAAGCCATTGTAATAGATGACTTCAGAGTAAGAAGGAGATGAGAGCATAGGTACAAATTAGGAATAACATATTAGAGAAAATGCAGTGATTTTTTAAAAATTGAAAATGAAATAAAGTATATTTCAATACTTTTAAAATAACTTCATTATGTAAATATAGAAAATTTAAATAATAAATATTCAGGAAAATAATTTTATCATAAGAATTTTCTATCTAAGAAATACTAAGTTCTACATTTTTACCAATCTTCAAGTAACAACTTATTGTCATGTTATATAAAAGGGTTTTGAGACTAGAAAAGAAAAAACTGACCCAACTCACTTTATAAATCTAACACAACATTGATTATAAACATGGAAAAAGACAGTAGAAGAAAAGGAATTGATTAATGCCAGTAATGGATCCAAACACAAAACCATAAGTGCAGCAAATCAGATTAGTAGTATTAGGGAGAAATTGTCATTTATGAATTTTGAGTTTGTGTATTAATGAATTGGACAATAAACAATGTATGGCTAAGACTGATTGTTCCTTTAAAGATACTAGACACCCACAGGCATGTGCCTAAGCAAGGGTACAGCATGGGCTCTAGTAACAAGCCAGCCTCGCAGTGAACATCTTTGATGGAAAAAAGCCCATTCTAAAGTGATATTGGTTACTTTTTTCTCATAAATACAATTATTTATTAGGAAATTACTACTTCCTTAGTAGGATGTTGTGTACAGTAAACTAACTAATATAGGAAAATAGATGTTTTGCCTCTTCATTTTTGACTATGAGAAAAAATAGATAAAATAATCAAAATACTTCAACCAAAAGGTATGTATCACCAAGGTATGTATCACCAGTTTCTCTACTATAGTTGATAGAGACATAAAACAGAGTCGGCTCATCCGTAGTTCAAGAAAAAGAGAAAACAGTCATATCAATAGTTCTGGAGGTTTCTTAATCTTTCTTCCTCTCTGTGCTCAAAATCACTAGAAATTGAAGGAGGGGAATTGTTTTCTTGTGAAAATATTCCTTCGTTGTGCCTAGTCATATTTTACAAAATAATATTTAATAAGTCCCTTTGGGATATTTTATCTACTTTCCTGACTCCTGAACATGTTCTCCACGGCTGCTATTGATCTAATTATCTGATCTTATCTTATGAATTATATTCCTTGTGGATCCTTGCGCTATACACACACACACACACACACACACACACACACACACACACACACACACACTTGTTTAAGGGAGCATTGGTTAGTGAACCTGGAAATGTTTCCAACTTCCCATTAAATGCTCTCTCATCTATTTGGATGTTTTGAAAATCTCGAAATTATAGTAAGTCAAGTGGCTACATTACATTGAAGGTATCCTAACTTAGAAGTCATTGTATTGATTCTTGAGTGTGTGTTTATTGACCACAGGGAGTGAAGAACAGCATCAATATTCTCACATCATGTCATGAACTTTTCTCGGGGGGAAACGAGAGTTAAACACAAGGACAGCCCCTTTTCTCTGAACACTCCAGGCTACAGTGGTGTGGTGGGTGTCTTCTCCTGCTCTTTACAAGTTTTCAGCTTCTACGAGGAGTTGACTGAGCTAACAAGAAAATAAAGTCATCTCATCTGAGAGAAACTCCATCTCCAAGGACCTGCTTAGAAGAAAAGAATTTCCACACTAACAGCTGCTTGCATCTCTCACTGGTATCCAACGTGTCTTCACATGTTCATTTGTAAGTTTGCAGAAAGTTTTTTTGTTTTCATATAACCTAAGCTTTATTTGTCCTGCAATTTCAGATAGAATGAAAGCTTACAACTGAAAATGTAGCTACTGTTGTCTGTTCTTTCTAAATTCCTGCTATTTATAGACTTAATTACCAAAACAATCTGAAAGCTATCAACTCGTTCAATACACCTAAGGTGTGCACTTTTCTTCGAAGCTTGTTACATTTAGCAAGACTGTTAGAAGGATTAGCTCTTTGAGAGATTTGCTTATAAAGATTTCCATTAGCTCATGATACTAAAAAGTGGGCTAATGGCACGGAACAAAAGCAGCCCGGAGGCTTTTTTTTAAAAAATGTGAAATTCTTTTCTGAATGAAGAAATGGTAGATATAGATTGTGTGTGTGTGTGTGTGTGTGTGTGTGTGTGTGTATGTGTGTGTGTGTGTGTGTGTGTGTGTGTGTGTGTGTGTGTGTGTCTTTCAACAAGGTTGTCTTGCTGCCTAGGATGGGTTTCTCCTATACCTGTCCCCACAGCATGTAGCAGAATATACTGCATGTTCAGCAAATATCTGTTGGTTTTACAACTTATTCTTTTGCCACTTGGAGGCAAGAGACTTACAAAGCAGTGCCCATTGGCTGTTCTTTTTTATTTGACTCTGAATTCATCATATGAAATTTTAGAAATATCTTATGGTGGTGGTAACTTACTAACATATTTTTTAAAGTTTAGGTAACATAGTTTTGAATATGAAAGTAATATTTTTTGTCTTCACTGATTCTAAATATTAGAAGAATGTTATATTGAAATGAATTATCACTTCTTCGTACACTGGATTAACTGATTTAGAATCCTGCTTCGACTGCTCCAATGATGCCAGAATCTATCTTCAATAAATTATCAATGAATCTCTTAGGCAAAAGGTCAACTGCAATAAATCTTAACCCTAGTAAAACAATCACCTTTTTGGGAGATGAGACCAATAGTCATAAGTCTATTTTTTTGGACTAAAATAATACTGTCTCTCAAATAATTCCCTGTATTTGACTTAAAGTAAAACAACAATTTATTCACTAATGCTTATTAAAAACTTCCAAATATTAAAATATAATTGTGAGACATACTGAGAGGAAGTAAGTCATGAAATTTTCTGAGCATTTTAATTTAATTTAGGTCAAAGATATGATGGAAGATTTTCTTTAAAACACTCAGTATGGGACGAACGAGTATATTGTTTAAAAACCTACCTTGAGCATTCACACTGGGTTCAAATTTGATGAACTTCCTTGTCTCTTCCATAGGGACATGGAGAAAAATCAGACCTCAGTTACACAGTTCATCCTCCTGGGATTTCCACTCAGCCAAAGGATGCAGATGCTCCTCTTTGTGCTCTTCTCACTATTCTACGCCTTCACTCTGGTGGGAAATGGGACCATTTTGGGGCTTATCTGCCTTGACTCCAGGCTCCACACTCCCATGTACTTCTTCCTGTCCCACCTGGCCATTGTTGACATTGCCTATGCCTGCAACACAGTGCCCCAGATGCTGGTGAACCTCATGGATCCAGCCAAAACTATCTCCTTTGCTGGCTGCATGACACAGACCTTTCTCTTTTTGACATTTGCACATACAGAGTGTCTCCTACTAGTGGTGATGTCCTACGACAGGTATGTGGCCATCTGCCACCCACTCCGATACACTGCCATCATGAGCTGGAGAGTTTGTGTTATCCTGGTGGTGACATCCTGGATTTTAGGAGTCCTCTTGGCCCTTGTCCATTTAGTATTACTCTTACCGCTGCCTTTCTGTGCCTCTCAAAAAGTGAATCACTTTTTCTGTGAAATTATAGCTGTTCTCAAGCTTGCCTGTGCAGACACCCGCATAAATGAGGTCATGGTTTTGGCTGGGGCTGTGTCTGTGCTTGTGGGACCATTTTCTTCAATTGTGGTTTCTTATGCTCATATTGTGTGTGCCATCCTGAAGATCAAGTCACAGCAAGGGCGGAAGAAAGCCTTCTCCACCTGCTCCTCCCATCTCTGTGTTGTTGGACTCTTTTATGGCACAGCCATTGTCATGTATGTTGGACCTCAACACAGCAACTCCAATGAGCAGAAGAAATATCTCTTACTCTTCCACAGCCTTTTCAATCCTATGCTCAACCCACTGATCTACAGTCTGAGGAACAAAGAGGTCAAAAGTGCACTGAAAAGGGTGCTCATAAAAGAGGACACTTCTTGAGAGTGTTAAAGAATACAAACTTTGCAAAGGTCTTGGAATTAATTTCATCCAACGTGGACCAGGATACAAAAACTTGTTCAAAGGCATCCTTTCCATTTTTTTAAATGTATTTATTCGCTTTGCATGCTTGTTAGGCCCCTCCTTCTTCCTCCAATCCCACCATCCCTCCTCTTTCCTTATTCCTCAGAAAAGGGGATCCCCCCTACCCAACCACCCAGCTCATTGACTAATCAAGACTGAGCATGTCCTTCCCCCTGTAGCCTAGCAACATAATCCCATCAGGGGAAAGTGATCAAAAAAGCTGGCAACAGAGTCCATGCCAGGGACAAACCCCTCTCCCCTTACTAGAGGATGCACACGAAGCTTGAGCTGCCTATCGGCTGCATCTGTGGAGGGGGCCTAGGGCTAGCCTATGCATGGTCCTTGTTTTAGTCTCCACACGCCCCTCTGGTCCCTGGTTAGTTGGATCTGTTGGTCTTATGGAGCTGCTGTCACCTCCAGGTCCTTTCCTATTTCCACCCCCCCCCCCTTTCCACAAGATTCCCTATGCATCACCCAATGTTTGGCTGTGAATCTCAGCATCTGTTTCAAACCATTGCTGGATGGAGCCTCTCAATGGACAACTCTGCTAAGCTCCCCTTCCCATTTTCTTAAAAAAATTTTTTTTCTCACACCTTTCAAGAACCTCCCTGTATTTTTATTTTCTCTAATTTTTTGGATGGTAGAACACAAGCAACCCAAACATAGACCAGCATGGCAGTGCACAGGCTTTTAATGTGGCTAAAAGTAATCATCAGTCTTACCCAGCTACTAATTCTGTGAGCTACAGCAGAAAACAGCCTGAGAGATATACACACAGGTTCAATAGTGGTATCGAATGCCGCATCAGTTCTGGCAAGAAATCCTGCCTAGACTCTACTTACAGATGGACACATGAAAAGAGAATGGCATGGGAATGAAGTGGGAGACAAGAAGTCAAATGAGGCACCGTTCAGTGGCTGAATAACTATAACAAATTAACAGAAGGGTGGAATTTTAAAATTTTGTTTAAGATGCACAAAGCATCAATTCATCTGAGAAAAGATTGCTAGAACCGTAAATCATGTGAGCACTTGTCAAGATGAGAAACAAAACATTTCATCACACCCTCTCCCAACTAGTGGGCCTTGCCTTCTCTCACAAAGCAAGCGCCTGTGACCTTGACTTCTAGGAGTCTATATTGGTGTTGTGCTTTCGTGCACTTGACACAAATGGCCCCTCAAAATGTTCATTGTTATGATCTATGTTATTTCAGTCACTGTTCTGTTTGTTCTTCCACTGTTCACTTCTTTCAGGGTGAGTAGAGGTGGCATTTGTTCATTCCATTGCATTGTATAAACACATCACCATGTATCGATTCTACTTGAGTGAGATATTGGATCTGCCTACAGTATAAGTTGTAATAAACGATTGTTCTGTAAATGTTGTATATAACCCTGGGAAGGTATCTGTGGTCACTTTCTTTGGATATACAGCCAAGGAAGCAATGAGAAATGGATGTTCCAGACTTGGGTCTTCTTTTGCTATGAATGCTAGACTGCCTATGGAATTACGGCCTGAAAATTTATGGCTGGAAATTGCCTCACACAGAGCAGGAACAAGTAATACAATAAGGAGATAAATTCTGCTTCTACCCATTTGACTTTGCAGTCTAATGAAGGTGCTACTTTTGTATTAGTGCTCATAGATATATTGCTGGCTCATAAGCTCATCTAACTTTCTTCTGAACAGAACAAACAAGGATAAGGCATGCAGTTGCTCCTTTGTGATTGATTTCATCTTTTTAAGGAACAAAAACAAAATCTGGGGTGTTGGGGAAAGTTCATTTTAAGTTATTAAATTGTATATATGAGTGAAGGCCTGTGACGGCTGGATTTATGTCAACTTGACACAAACTAAAGTTATGTGAGAGGAAGGAACCTCAATTTAAAATTTTATAAGATCTAGCTGTAGGTAAGCCTGTAAGGCATTTTTAAAATTAGTGATTGACATGAGTTTTTAATCTTAGCCATTCTGTAGGTATAAGATGGAATCTCAGAGTCATTTTGATTGGCATTTCCCTGAAGACTAGGAACATTGATCATTTCTTCAAGTATTTCTCAACCATTCTATATTCCTTTGTTGAGAATTCTCTGTTTAGTTCTGTGCCCCATTCTTTAATTGGATTATTTTGTTTGGTGGTGTTTTATTTCTGGAGTTCTTTATATATTTTTGTTATTAGACCTCTATCAGATGTAGAGTTGGTGAAGATCTTTACCTGGTCTTTAGGCTACTGTTTTGTTCTAGTGATAAGTGTCTTTTGCCTTAAAGAAGCCTTTCCATTTCATGAGGTCCTATTTATTAATTGTTGATCTTAGAGCCTGAGATGTTGACATTCTGTTCAGGAGCCCTCCTCCATTGCTGGTGGAATGCAAACTTGTACTACTATTTTGGAAATCAATATGGCACTTTCTCAGAAAATTGGGAATAGTTCTACCTCAAAACCAAGCCATACCACTCCTGAGCATATACTGAAAAGGTGCTACTCCATATAACAAGGAAATTTGTTCAACTATGTTCATAGCAGCTTTATTCATAACAGCCAGAATCTGGAAACAACCCAGAGGTCCCTTAACCGAAGAATGGATAAAGAAACTCTGGTACATTTACTCAATGGAATGATACTCAACTATTAAAAACAAGGAAATCATGAAATTTGCAAGCAAATGGATGGAACTAGAAATGACCATCCTGAGTGAGGCAACCCAGACCCAGAAAGGCACTCATGGTATATACTCACTTATAAAAGGATATTAGCCACATAATACAGGACAACCACACCACAATCCACAGACCTAAAGAAGCTAAACAACAAGGAGGACACTAGGGAGGATGCTTAATTCTCACACAGAAGAGCAAATAGAATAGACACCAGAAGCAGTTGAAGAAAAGGAACAGAATGGGAGTCTACCATAGAGACCTTCTGAAAGACTATACCCAGTAGGGGATTCAAGCAGATGCTGAGACTCAAAACCAAACTTCCACGTGGAGTGCAGGGAGTCTTATAGAAGAGTTGGGAGATAGAAGGACCTGGAGGGGCCAGGAGCTCCACAAGGAGATTAGTGGAGCCAACAAATCCTGGCAGAGGAGGCAGGTGCTGCAGAGACTGATGCACCAACAAAGGACCATGCATGGTGAGAATTAAACAGGCAGCACAGTCTCCTTGTGGGTCTCATAATATGGGAGAGATGGTGGGAGTGGGAGGTGATGAAAAAAGGGGCTACAATCAGCATGTATAATGAACAAATTAAAAAATAAATTTTAAAAAAGTTTTTAAAAATTAATGATTGATAGGGAGGGCCCAGCCCATTATGAACGGTGCCATCCCAGGGCTGGTAGTCCTATATTCTGTAAGAAAGCAGGTTGTGCAAGCCATGGGAAGCAAGCCCCCAAGCAGCATCCCTCTGTGTCCTCTGCATCAGCTCCTGTGTCCAGGTTCTAGCCCTGTTTGAGTTCCTATCCTAACATTCTTCAATGATAAACAGTGCTGGGGAACTAAGTGTAAGCAGAATAAAACCTTTCCTCCCCAAGTTGTTTTTTGGTCATTGCGTTTTGTTGCAAGAGAAGCCCTAAGACAGGGTTCTCAAATATTTAGGTTGACAGTATATTAGCTTTGTTTGATATAATAAGCCTGGCGAATAAGCCAGGGTCTTGCATATGTAGGGCAAATACTCTGAGATATGCCCCAAGCTATAATCCCCTTATAAATCTAACTTTATCCTTACACCTTGGTTGATTTCCCTAGGAGGTGTATTTGGTTTTGATGAGGTTGAGCATTTTCTGCTAACTTTGATATTTCTGAGCTTATTCTAACACCAGTCTAGTCCCCTATCCTGGCACATGCAGCTGTAAAAGTATGTTTTTTTTTATACATTGTCAATATCAACTGTCCCTGTGATGCTTCAGCCCCATCATGACTTTTGTGTTGCTATGAACCTCTGGTACAAAGGCTCCAGTATTCCAATTACAACTGCAGAGATTTCTGCTGAAGGCCCTGCCACTCAGGAAGGCATGGGATCATGCTGATTTCCTTCCAGAAAACACAGTGGTAGTGCAGAGCTAGGAAAGCTTTTCCAGTCACTTAGACTTATCTGCCGTTCCCGAATGTCCTGGCTGGCTTTATTGTGAAATAGCTTCCTTGCCTGGAAGTATAACTGAAGAGTGGAAGGAAATATTTCCTGTGCTTTCAAGTCTGTTGCCATTCTTTGCAGCAATCCTCTGTCATTTAAAAAACAGCATGAGACACCAACACATATGGACATGTGGCCACTCACTATTTTTAGTCCGACTTCCTTCTCCTTATTTGCTGAAGTTGAGGAACAGACCTTCCATTGTGACTTTTCTCTACCAGGTGCATTTAGGAGCTCGAGTGGGCCAGTTGTGATGGCACACATTAGTAGGGTTTGTTGAAGGGGACAGACACAGGAGATCACGAGTTTGAGGCCAGCTTGGGCTACACATTTGGAGCTGGAAAGGTGGCTCAGAGGTTAAGAGCACTGTCTGATCTTCCAGAGGCCCTGAATTCAATTCCTAGCAGCCACATGGTGGCTCACAACCATCCATAGTGTGATCTAATGGCCACTTCTGGCATTCAAGCATGCAGGCAGAGCACTGTATGCATAATAAACAAATCTTTGAAAGAAAGAAAGAAAGAAAGGAACTTCAGTTCATGATATCTATTAAATTAGATCTCCCTCTTTAAGCCAAATAACATCAGATGTAAAAGTGTCTATGACACAATTTTATTAAAAATGTGAAAAAGCAGAAGGGGACAGGAAAGTGGAGAGAAAAGGTTCAAGGGATACTCACTAAATGTTGCCCCATTTAGTTTGAAAAAATAGATTACTTCTAGGATAGAATTGTGTTTTGGGAGATGTTGTCAAATATTTTATTCAAGACTGTCCACATAGACACAGATAGAGGAGTAATTTAATTGCTGGTTATTGTTTCCCATTGACCAAAACTGTGCTTCTTGTCATTGAGTATTAATTACTGTACACTAGAGGTAATATCTATATTGCTATCAAGGCCATCAACTAGTTTGATATTCATGCATGGGTGCCAAAAGAGATCTACAAATCAAAAGGCAATAGAAATGCCAGATAACAAGTGGTAAGTTCTTCTATGTTATACTTAGCTACGAACAACTGAACAATGGAGTGTAGAAGTGACTCTTCTTACCTAAATATTAGATTAAAGTATTCTAAGTTGGGCTTTTTAACATGTAACTTAATTTGTGAACAAGAGTAATACTGAGTAATATGAAGTAGCTTCATTCCACAGTTACTGAGAGTAGTGGTTCTGCCTTCTACAAGAGTAAACAGAAGTTAGAAGCATCTTTTCTGTTTTCTTGCCTACTTATTTCTTTCTTTTCTTTGTTTTATACAAGTGTGGTAATGCTACATCTATGATATGCCAGTGAAAATCATGTCAGGTCAAAAATACCTTCTTAAGGTAAAATGGAAGGTTGAAAATCTAAGCAAATAAACATCATCTAAGTTCAAACATTTTTAAAGGAAAACAAACTATGCCAACAGAAGATTGTATTTGCTCTTTGGGTCTTTACCAGTCTTCACAACCACTGTCTGCAAAGTTGCTAGATACCCTTGTAACCAAGCTTTTAACTTGGAAAGAGTGAAGTCAGAGTCAATGATCCTTCATGAGAAAAGGATCTCCACCCTTACCTACCTGCGATGAATAACAAGAAGTGTACTTTGTGTTCTGACCATAACTAAAGAAGTCAGAAGTCGGTAAAATTATTCTATAACAGTATTAGCTGACAACAGAAAGATTCACAATTTAAGATGAAAGAACAATGTTTTAAGGCATAAAAAGGAAAAGTGGTGGGGTGTGGAGAAGGAAAGGAGGGGAGGCAAGGAGGGGCAGAGGAAGGTAGAAAGAAGAGACAAAACTAAAACAGCTACAACATAATTTGTAATGCAAGAAAACACTAAAGCAGATTTCATCTTCCTAAAGGAAATATCTTTGATGGGCACGTGCAGCTGTGAAGCACTCACAATAGACCTATGTTTATTATCTCTTCTCTTTGTCTTGCTTATGATTTCTGGAGACTGTGGGATCATAGGTACTCTGTCATCAAGTTACTTTACCATCTTTTTAGATGAGCAGACAAAACTACCTATTTTAATTGTTTTGTTCTTCTTGGGCGTGTGTTAAAATTTAATACTCAAATGACTTGTGCTTCATCTTCACCCCACATTAGCTTACTCTTTTATTTGGGACTTTTCTACTGGTAATTTGTTACTTTAAAAATCTTACTTTCTGGAGACTATGGTCTGACATTAAGTCACCTGATGCTTATTAAATTCGAATGTCATGTGTTGCTGCCTTACAGACCATTTAATAATTTTAGAAATGTTGATGTTTTATCAAAATATTACATATTTTTATTATAATGTGTTTACATACATCTCAATAATAATCCCCTTGCTCTTATCTTTCTGTTCCCACCCTCCCTCCCACTCTGCCCTATTCCCTTTCCCTAGACCTCCCCACTGTCTGACCATAGCCTATCAGGTCTCATCTGGACAGCCTGAATCCCCTTCTTCTGTGTTCTCATAGGGCCTCTCTGCCAAGGGGCAGTGATCAAATCACCGGCACCAGAATTCATATCAGAGGTACTTGACTGCTCTCCCCTCCCCTTCTCCATGTGGAAAAGGAGGTGTCTATCAGCATGGTATAAACTCAATTATAAGTGGATATTAGCCCAGCATAGATGTCCTCTGAGGGTTTCCTCCCAGCAGGGGATTTGGAAAGATACTGGGACATAATTTTTTTCAACTCTTCTGTTTTTCTATCCATTTTACTTACCGTATCAACACAGATGTGTTGAATTTTTTGTTTGGGAGTCTCACTGTTTTATTATGGTTAGTCTCATGCTGACTCTTTACACTCTTGATTACGGGCCAGAGTGTTTCACATTTTTGAATGTTAAATCATAGGGGCTTTCTATTTTAATGTTTCTCTTTATATAGATGAGGCTTTATTTTCATAATTGAAAACAATTATTATTGAAACAGACTGCTCATGTACATAGCATGTGACTTTTATTTTCTGGCGTGTGTACTTACTAAATTCCTCAGCCCAACATACAACATGATTACAATTACAATTCTCCCAGGACATTGAAGTTCTAATTCACAGCTCAGGCTTACCAAGAACCACTCCATCAGAGCCACAGACGTAGTGGTTGGCTCTGCCTTCAGGAGTCTTTGCACCCTCAAAATTGGCACATACTAGAGGGAGAGATTGGTGCGAACTTTAGATGCTTCTTTTGTACATATTCATCTTCGTCACCCTATTCAAAAGTCTCAACTTTCTCGCTTATCCTAAATCACAGCAAATGTTGATTTTGCCCAAGAAACTTACTGTTTTCCCCTTCTTGACATCTATTTTTCACTGCTGCTTGAATAAAATATCTCTTGGGTGAAAGTCCACTCCAAAGTGAGACCCATCTCATATTTTCGTTTCTACAAGGACATAGCACTGCTCCATTCATTTTCCCATAACTGATCTTTGATTTGTATGTTTCCTTTAATTTTATAATTACCTGTAGTGGATGGAAAAGAATGATTCTAAATAGTGTGAAGCCTTGTTCTGCAATGGGCATAGACATGCTATACACAATGCTTGGTTTTATAAAAACATTTTCATATAAGCATATAATGTACTATATATCCCCCATTATCCTCTAAAAAAATCTCCATTTACTCCTCTGCTCCATCTCATCAGCCACTCTCTACTTCCTTCCCAGTTTCATTTCAACTTTAATATCATATATAAATGCATTACTTTGTATATATATTATATCTTATTGTATGTTATATATTGGATATATTATGTGTGTATTATATATGTATATTTTATGTGTATGTGTGCATATATTGTATGTGTATATTATAATATACAATAGCACATATTGTATATTAAATATATGTATAATACCTAGCCACAAATGACAGAAAATGTGATATTTGTTTAAGTCTGATTTATTTTATTTAATCTGATTCCAGTTCCACATAGTTTCCTACAATAATGTAATTATCTTTTTTATAAATGAATTAAATACTATTGTTCATACACTCTACATATTTCATAGTTCCATAACCCTGTTATTGTGAGTAGTGCTGCAATAAACACTAATGTGCAATGATCTTTGTGATATGTTGACTTAGAGTCTTTCAGGTAAATACTCATAAATGCATAGCTGGGTCATATGGTAGATTGATTTTTAGTTCCTTTATTATTGTTATTTTTAAATTTTAAACAATTTTAAGAGCCAGACATCATGGTGCACACCTTTAATACCAGCACTTGGGAAGCAGAGGCTGGCAGATCTCTGTGAATTCAAGACCAGCCTGGTCTACAAAGTGAGTCCAGGACAGCCAGGCCTATTTCATAGAAAAACCCTGTCTTGAAAACACAATAACAATAAATAAGTAAGTGAGTAAGTAAGTAAGTAAGTAAGTAAATGACATTGTTATATGTGAAATGAGACTCTCACTATACTTTTAATTATATCTATGATGAGTACAGAAGCTGAACACTTTTTCATATTTATTGGCCATGTGCACTTCATCTTTTGAGAATTATCTGTTCATTTCTCTACCACAGTCATTCATTGGGTTGTTCTATTTATTTATTTATTTATTTATTTGCTGATTTCTTGAAGAGTTTATATATTCTCATTATTCCTTTTCTGTCAGCATGTGCAGTAAGCAAAGGTTTTTTTCCCTAATCTATGTTGGTCTCCACCAGCTGACCCATTTCCCTGTAGAGCACAAGATTCCTAGTTTCCCACAGTAACATTTGTTAATTGTTGGTGTTTGCAGAGTAATTAGAGTCCTGTTAAGAAAATACCTGCCTACACCCATAGTTAGACTAGATCTCATGTTGTCCTTCTAACAGTATCAGAGCTCTATGCCATACCTTAAGGTCTTACATCCACTTAGAGCTATTTCTGTGCAGGCTAAGACAAGGAATATCTATAGGCTGATACCTAATCTCCCCAGAACCATTTAGAAGGGCTATGTTTTCTCCAATGTATGTGTTTATATGTCTTTTGTCAAATTTCAGATGTGGATACAGTTAACGTTTATATGTGAGCCTCTTCTATTTCGTTCTTCTACATTCCTTTCCTCTTTTTTTTTTTTTTTTTTTTTTTTTTTTTTTTTTTTTAGTGCCATGTTGCTTTTGTTATCATGGTCTGTAGGATAAGGTAATCAAGTATGTTGATATTTTATGCATTGTTCTTTTTGATGAAACTTTCTTTGGCTACCTATAAATGTTGTGCTTCTTTCAGAATATTGATTATTTTGCACTTCTGGGAAGAATGTTATCATAGCATTGATGTGGTATGCATTAAATCCTTAGATCGCTGTTATAAACAAGGAAAGTTTTTCCCTTTCCTTCTCAGATTGTTTGTTATTGATACATAAAAAGGCTAATCATTTTGTATGCTAATTTTGTATCCTACCACTTTGTTGAAAGATTTTGTCAATTCCAAGAATACTGGGTGGAGTCTTTAGAATTTCACGTATAGAACCAAAGCATATACATTATGGACACTTGAACTTTTTGCTTTTCTATCCATGCTACTTTCTCCCTTCACTTGTCTTAGTTCTCCAGCTAAGACTTCAAGCATTATACTGAATAATACTGAAAAGGTAGACATATTTGTCTTGTTTGTGGCTTTTTTTGGAAATGTTTGAAGTCTCCTCCATTGTGTTATAACACTGGCTGTAAGTTAACACTGAATTCTGTGTAGAATTCTCTTGACTCTTTCCTCTTAGTTCTCTCACACCATTCATGGTATTGATCTGGCTGCTGTGCATCCTTATTCATTGAATGACTGAATTGGAATTTACTAACTAACACAATGTCTTCTGGAGTACAGCCATTACAAGCTTAAGCACACAAATGAGTGATCTGACAACTGCTGCTTACTTAACAAAGCGCCAATCTTGCAAATATAAAAATACTTCTGATAAATTAACCATCCATCTATATGTAATGTTTGTTAAATTAATTAATGAATGAAGCGAGAAAATAGGATGTATACATTTGAAGATGTTCGGCAAAGAATGCATAATTCACAAAAGAAATCAATGGGTACAGTTCAATTTTTTGATCTTTAGAGAGAGGAATGTATTTGTAGGTAGGAAAGACTGAGATAGAAGAAAAAACTTTATTGATAAAAGAAGGAAATTACAGGCAGCATACAAATTTCTAAGGGAAATGAATGATCTCCAGCAATATTGTGAGAAACTGTACTAAAAAGTATAGGTGACCCTGGTGAAATGTACATATTTTATAAATATATAAAGTATGAAAGCCAGAACAGGCAGATTTTGACAATCCATAAGAAGCAAAATGATTGCATTGTAATGTTCAGTCTTTCCATAAAGAAAATTCCAGAAAGATGTAGCTTCACTAAAAGAGGAGAAGCTTCAAATCTTTTTTGTTTGTTTTTCAAGACAGGGTTTCTCTGTGTAGCCCTGGCTGTCTTGGACTCACTTTGTAGACCAGGCTGGCCTTGAACTCACAGAGATCCTCCTGCTTCTTCCTCCTGAATGCTGGGATAAAAGGCGTGCACCACCATGCCCGGCTCAAATATTTAAGAAAGAAAACACTAAATTCTACATAGAATCCCAAAGTATAAGAAAAGCTAGAACATTTCCTCATTTATTCTATGAGGTCAATATTACACTCATGTCAAAATGAAAGTAACCAAATGAGAAGTAGCCAAAAAATCGGATACTGGTTTAAGATCCAAATGTAAATTCATTTAATAGTCCACATTAAAACAGAAAGGACAAAATCTGTATGGTTATTGCATATATCAATAAAATCATGTGGAAAATCCAACTGATAAAAACACTCAAGTAGAACAGAAGAGAACTTCATCTGTCTTCCAAAGGCCAGTGATGAGCAGCCTGTAGTTAGCATCATCGCTAATAAACAAAAATGCTTTCTAATTAAAAAAAAAAAAAAAGGAACATGGAATTTGTACTGAACACTCTGCATTTGACAATCAATAAGAGGGTTTTCCTCTTGGAGAGCCTGATTCTCCATTTCCCTGTGTAACAATAATAATCAAAGAAAAAGAAGCTACCAACTTGAGTGGAGGGGGAGGGGCAAGGAAAGGTTTGTGGGAAGGTAGCCGGAAAGATTTGAAGGCAATAAAGGGATAGAGGAAAAGCTGTGTGACTCTATTTTAATTTAAAATGTTAAGGTACAGTTTGTAAATATAAATGAATACACTTTTTTTAAAAAGGAATATATGCATAGGTCTATCCCTACTACTTTGATCCAATATTGTACTGTAGGTGTTTAGCTAAGGTAGACAAGAACAAGAAGTAAAAGATATTAAAGTTAGAAAGGGGCAACTAATATAATCTTTATTAGAAAATATCTTACAAATACAGAAACAATTATAGGTATGAGTGAGTGTGAGTATATATCTTAACACTACCAGTGAAGGATGTGCAGCTATAAAGTAAGACAATTTCTTTTATAATTGTATAAAAAAGAATAAAGTTCAAGATACACACTATAAATATCATTGAAGGAAATAAAATATGATCTAAATGAATGAATGAAAAGACCACCCATACTGATGGGCTAGCAAGCCTGCTATTTTGAATAGTTAGTACTGTGAGATATTACTGAAAGACCAAGCATTATTCCCCTAAAGTCTATCATTTTTGTTTCACAAAATCTGACATGCTGAGCTCTTTTTTAAGTTAAAATACAATTACATAGTATTCCCCTTCACATTTCTTCCTGACAACCCCTCCTATGTAATTCCACTTGCTCTATTTCTCTCAAACGCATGGCCTCTGGCTTCTTTTTCCTTAATTATTTTACACACACACACACACACACACACACACACACACACACACACACACACACAAGACTGAGAAGATTTGTATTTACATGCTATTTAAATTAATATGAACATGTAACCAACCAAAAGGAGCCAAAATACCTTGAAAAGAAGCAATCTAAAAGAGCCACAGCATAGGGGTTTGATGTTTACTACTTATATTGTCCTTGAATAGTGCAATAGTTTGATCAGACCCTATGCGCCCCCATCCACTCATCATGATGTTCTTCTTGTAGGTTTCTAGGACCCTCTAGGGCCTTCTATTTCCCCATCTCCTATATTTGTCTTACCTAGAGTCGCAATGGGATGTCCTCATATCTATCCCAATCTACTGTAAGGGACGACTTTCATGGGACATGACATGAACTCTGATGCACCATATTTGACCACCTCCCCTTGGTGGGGAGGCCTGATGGCACTTAGAAAGAATAAGCAGGCTACCAAGATAAGACTTGATAGCCTATGACCATATAGTGGGGGAGGAGGTTCTCCTCAATCATAGACCTAGAGGAGGGGAATAGAGTGAAAGCGGGAGGGAGGGAGGAATGGGAGGATATAAGTGATGCAATAAAAATTTAGTTGCAATCTGAATAAATAAATAAAAATAAAAGAGCTGTAGGTTCTGGTTTTAAATTTTGTACAAAAACACAACAATCCAAACTCTTTGGTACTATCACAGAGCAGATGTAGAAACCAATGGCAAAGAACTGAAACACTAAAAATAAATATGTCTATTGATAGCAAGTGGATTTTCAGATGTGAAGATCAATCTGACTGAGTTAAATGATCCTAGAGACCTGATTATTCAGATAGTATTTGTGAGGTGTCTTTATGAGATTTATTATTGAATTATTAGACTGAATAAACCAGACTGTCCCCCACAATATGAGTGAGCATCATTCAGGTCTTCCAATAGACAAGACTATGGCAAAAAAGGTTGCAGTTTTTCTGCCTGATGGTGTTGAAGCTAAGACATGCTCTTCTCCAGCTTCTGGATTGATTCTGAGGACAAACGCTACAGCATTAGCTCTCCAGGTCTCCAGTATCTCAGTTTCTCATAACCTTTATCAACCTCCCAAAGATAGATAGATAGATAGATAGATAGATAGATAGATAGATAGATATAGATAATAGATAGACTGACAGATGATAAAGTAATAGGTGATAGATAGATGATAAATATAGATGATAGGTTGATAGATGATAGATAAGTAGGTAAAGATAAATAGCTGATAGATGATAGATAGAAAGAAAGAAAAAGATAGATAGATAGATGAAGATAACCAGATAGATGATACAGATACCTAACTTAAAATATATCTTTATAGAAATTGTCCTAGCATTATTTTCTTTTTTATTTTCTATAATATTTAGTGTGTGTGTGTGTGTACATGCAGAAGTGCATGCCATAGCACACTTATAAAGCCACAGGACAACTTTGTGAAGGTAGTTTTCTTTTTCTGCCATTTGAGTCTGAGTATTGATCTCAAGACATCAGGCTTGCCAGGAAGTGCCTTTACATGCTGAGCCATCTCCTGGGCACCAATCATCTATTAAGAGCTCAACTAATTTGAACAGTCATGAATTTAAGATGGTCTCTGACCAAGCTGGAGACCTAAATTAGAATAGGCCTCTGGGAAGATATGAGGGAAACTCTAGCTGAGACTTCTAGTAGCGGAGGCCGTACAGACTGAAGCAGACACCCTCAAACTAGACAAGACTCCTAGTGGAGGGAGGAAGAACACCAACCCACCTACAAAATCATTGACCTAAAATTTATGCTGCCAACAAGACATGCAGGGATAAAGATAGAACAGAGAGGGCAGAGATTGAGGGAATTTCCAACCAATGCCTGGCCCAACCAAAGACCCACCCCTGGCACTATTAACGACACTCTGCTATGATTGCAGACAGGAGCTTAGCAGACTTGTTTTAGAGGTTTGAAACAGATCCTGAGACTCACAGCCAAACACTGAGTAAAGCATAGGGAGTCTAGTGGAAAAGTGAAGAGAAGGATAAAAGGACCTCAAGGTGACAAAAGCTCCAAAGAACACTAACAGAGCCAACTAACAGAGGGGCCTGTGGAGTCTGAAGCACCAACCAAGAACCATGCATGTATTGGATCTAGGTCCTTTATATAGATGTAGCTGATGGGTAGCTTAGGCTTTGTGTGGGTCTACTAGTAAGGGGACCAAAAGGGTGTCTCTAACATGGACTCTGCTGCCTGCTTTTTGATCACTTCCTCATGATGAGACTGCCTTGACATGACCACAAGGGAAGAGTACGAACTAAGTCCTGATGTAATTTCATGAGCTGTGTAGGTGGGTGGGGGGGCTCCCTTTTCTGAGAAATAGGGGAGGAGGGAAGGAAGAGGGGAAGTAAGACTGAGAGGAGAGGAGAGAGGGCGCTATGTAAAGTGAACAAATAAATAAAATTTTAATAAATAAATAAAATTATCTCAAGCATTGTTGCTGGATTTTAACATGTCTTTTGTTATGTATTTGTGATCTTGAATGCTTAGAATGGACAAATTATAACCATGTAGCCTAAAGCTGTATATATACATCTCAGAAAGAAGGCAGAAACAATGTTTTTAGCAGGCTACCAAGAAGAGACCTGATACCCTATGAGCATGCACAGGGGGAGGAGGTCCCCCTTAGTCACAGTCATATGGGAGAGGAGTAAGGGGAAAATGGGAGGGAGGGAGGAATTGGAGGATACAAGGGATGGATAACAATTGAGATGTAATATGAATAAACTAATAAAATATATTTAAAAATTAAGAAATAAATAAAATGGGATAAATTGGAAGTACTCTCTAACCAAAGGAAACGAGGAAGCCACCAAAAAGGAAATAAGATCCACTCTTTTTGATCTTTGAGTAGAAATAAATATGTGAAAGGGAAACTTTTGATAATTGATGTCTTATTTAGACTTTTCATCCACCCAAGTTTGCATTCCCCCAGGGAGAACACAGCCCTATGATATCTACCTTAACAAGCTCCGTGGGGGGCACACTTGTCACCCATGAGAGCTCAGCCTTCACAAAGATGGAGTGGCAGTGCAGGTGAGGGTGTTACAACTGCAGAGGCAGCAGGAAAGGGCACAGTGTTATACCACTGTTAAGGGAGGCATAGAATGGCGGGAAAGTGCTTTGTGCTCTGCTGCCTGAACCTCACAGGTATGCCTCTGGGGATGGGGATGGTTTAGACAGCTCAATGTAAAACTCTTAGGTGGTGAAGCTGCCAGTGAACTTGCATCACACCACAGTCCCCAGGCTGGGAGAACATCTAGGTCTCCTTTTCCTCCAGCCTGTGTTAGAAACAGCAATTTGGCTCCAATCTTCTATCTTTATGAGTTTTCTTATTTTCAAGGCCAGTGTGAAGAAAGTACCCAGAATGTTGTCTTATTTTGTGTGAATCATTGTCTAGAAACTGATGCCAAGGCAAGGCAGCCACTGAACAACTCTAGATTTAGAAAAGACACGGTGGTGCTGTTCCTGGGAGTGTGCCAAGTCCCACCCATGGTTGAGATCTGGTCCTACTGCCAAAATGATCGTAGACTTGAGACTTCTCGGTGTTGGTCACGCTTTGGAATAACTGGGCATCGTAGTGGTCCCTGCTTTATGCTCCAAATGGAAAGTGGCATTAGAAGTTGCTCTTCTTTCTGAATTGTCTGACAAAAGAAGACATGGATCTGAGGTGCTTTATAACTTCTCATTTCTTATACTGAGACATTTTTCTCTACTCCATCTTAGAAATTTCTTCCTGCCAGCAAAATGGGAACATTAGGTCTGATTGCGTAGAAGGGCAGCATCAGTCAATGCCTGTCACAATTTAATAAATATGTTCTTATTGTTTCTTCTGGCAGAAGACTAGCTTGCCCAGGTGTCATCGGAGCCAGAAACACCTCCTCCTGTGTCCCAGGTTTACTGTCCTACCTGATCATCTTCATCCTGGGCTGAGCCTCAGCAGGTATGTTGGGATCACCAGTCACCACTCTCATTTCTTAAATCTGTGGAACGTGCCCAGTAGCAGTGTGCATCCTTTGCTCTGATTTATTCAAGAAAGCATCTGTGGCTGTGGATTTTGCAGTGCCTGCCCTTTGGAACACTTGCACTGCTCCTTCATCATCTAGACTCTCCTTGTTGATCAGTTTTTCTTTTACTTTGTTAGTGATAATTAATATTCTGCTAATCCAGAAAAAGTAAGTTTTAGGAGTCTAATGAAGGTTTAATAAACAACTCAAATTTTATCTCCAATTAAAATTTAAAAACTTGCTAAACAAAGTATTATAAGGGATCAAGAAGAAAAGAATTAAATCACCACATATACACATAGTCAACTTTGAATTTTAAAATTAGAAAATGAAAATTATCACTTAAAAAATAATGAGTTAAAATTGAAACTGCCATCGGTCATAGAATACCTGGGCAGTTGGGATTCAGATATGACCATGTCGTAAGAGGCAGGCATGGCTGAATAACACCAGCAGTGCCCTAACGAGATCCCTGGCAGACTCAACATAATGAAGTAAAGCACACAGAAGACAGACAGGAGCTACAGAAAATTACAGAGAATTAATTTTATTCTCTTTAAAGAGTATGGTTTTTAGTCTACAGAGTCATGCTATTTTCAATTAGAGGGAAAAATCACAGGGCTTCAGCTTGCTTCAGTGAACATCAATCTTGTTTTTGTCTTTTCTATTTTTGACAATTTCATGCACACATACAATATAATGTACTGTGACTCTACCCATGGTCACTGCCCTCACTTATGGCCCTCTTCTATAAGGCCCCCTCTTCATCCCAAATACCACCCCCTTCCACACTTTTGTTTTGTACAGGCCTTGAATTTACTGAAATTATTAAACAGAAGACACTATTTACAATTTAAAGACATTCTTTTCAAAGATATATTCTTTGATGAAACCTCTTTATTGTTTCTCCACCATTTTCTCACCAGATAATCCACATCTCAGGCCCACCAAGAACCCTCAGCTTCAGGTAATCACACTGAGTCTCTGTTCTCAACAACTCATCCGAACTCTGGAAAAATGAGCTCCACGAACTCCCTCCTGTATCTCATCCATATTTGGTGTGTGGAAGGGCTGTCTTAGTCTAACCTCCTCTTCAACTTCCAGCTGGTATACTATATTTAACCTCTGATGTCCATGTGTTTGAAGTCAAGACAAATCAGGAGCTTATACTGAGTAAACATATTCACTTTGTTCTTAGAAACCATGTATTTAGTAATGTAAGTACGGTGAGAAAGATCAGTAAGTGCTTCCAAAGCTTCCATTTCTGTGGTGAACAGAGACAAGGGAAGTAGCGAATGAAATGGAAGTGTGTGCTATTATGTTAGTTAAAGGCAATCATTGCTTATCCTATGAAAATAATGATGGTGATGATGATGATGATGATGATGATGATCTATTTCTAAAGAAAGAAGATATCTTGATTTTTCTATAAAACAGGTTAAATGTTTGTAATGGTCAATAGCCACAGTTTTCAAATATCCCAAGATGCCAAACTTTCAAGTAAACATTATCGAGCTTGAATTAGGACTGGTTTTTTCATTTAATATTAATTCAAACTCCAAAGTGAAAATCTCTGTCTTTTGTCTTTATTCTCTACCCTTCAGCTCTGAAATTTCCCTCCTGACCATATTCACTTGTCACAAGAACATGGGGATCAATCAGACACGAATCACTGAAATGATACTGCTGGGATTCCAGGTTGACCCCTCCCTGGAAATGGTCCTGTTTGGCCTGTTCTTGCTGTGTTACAGCCTCACCTTGATAGGAAATGGGGTCATCCTGGGCCTCATCTGCCTAGATGCTAGGCTGCACACTCCTATGTACTTCTTCCTCTCACAACTGGCCGTTGTTGACATGTCCTATGCCTCCAGCACTGTCCCTAAAATGTTGACAAATATGGTGCTGCACCAAAAGACCATTTCCTTTACTCCATGCCTCCTTCAGACATTTTTGTATTTGGCTTTTGCTGTGACTGAGTGTACGGTTCTGGTGGTGATGTCCTATGACCGTTATGTAGCTATCTGTCACCCTTTGAAATACACACTCATCATGAGCTGGAGAGCATGCACCATCCTAGCTGCCACTTGCTGGGTGTTTAGCTTCCTGTTGGGCTCAGTCCACATCACTCTCATTCTAAGACTCCCATTTTGTGGGCCACAAAAAATCAACCACTTTTTCTGTCAAATCATGTCAGTTTTCAGATTGGCCTGTGCAGACACAAGACTCAACCAAGTTGTCCTCTTTGCTGGCTCTGTGATGGTCTTAGTGGGGCCCCTGTTCTTGGTGCTGGTCTCCTACACACGCATCCTGGTGGCCATCCTGGGTATCCAGTCAGGGGAGGGCCGCCGAAAGGCCTTCTCCACCTGCTCCTCACATCTCTGTGTGGTTGGACTCTTTTTTGGCAGTGCCATTGCCATGTACATGGCCCCCAGGTCCAAAAATTCTCAAGACCAGAGGAAGGTATTGTCACTGTTTTACAGCCTTTTCAACCCTATGCTCAACCCTCTGATCTACAGTTTGAGGAACACAGAGGTGAAAGGTGCATTACGAAGAGTTCTTTGGAAGCAGAGATCACTTTGAGGTTGTTTAAGAATCTTTCATGCCAGGCCAGGCAGTGGTGGTGTACATCTTTAATCCCAGCAGGTAGGTAGACCTCTGAGTTTGGGGCCAGCCTGCTATATAGAATGAGCTACAGGACAGTCATGGCTACACAAAGAATCCCTGTCTTGAAAAACCAAAAATCATTCAACAACAACAAAAGAATCTTTCATGTCATGATCTTAGGGCACTGAATCTCCCTGAGTCCTTTAATTTACCAAAACTAATACATACTACCTTTGCACATCTTACAAAATTTGCAAGTACTTAATGTTTCCATTTGCACTATAGAAGCAAAACCTGAGAAACATGAAAGGGAAAATCAGCCCAAGTTCTACTCACTATATACACAGATGCAAGCTTCATTAAAAAAATAAAAACCCAGGTCTAGCATAAGAAAGAGATATGTGTTATGACAAAATGCAAGGATTGTTAGACATTTAAAAAATATAAATAATTTGCTATGCCAACAAAATAGGAATTACTTGTAACTTTTTAGTGTTTCCAAGTAAGAATTTCACAAAATTCAACAATAATTCAGGATAAAACATGATACAAGACAATATAGTAATCAGTTCTCTTACAAAGAATAGACTTAAAGTCAGGTAAGGGTGAAATATTAGCCTCTTTCCCCTTTAAAAAAATATGATGAGGATACATACTACAGTTCTTCCTTGATTTCACTGTTTCCAGAAATTCTAAGGAATATGGCTGAGAAAGAAAGAAACAAACAAACAAAGGGACAAAGAAACAAAGGAGCCAGGAAGATATACATTGTAATAATCCACGAATGACATGGTTGTATATGTAAGAAATCTGAAAGTACCTTCTAACAATTTATCAATACATAAGAAATTTTAACAAAGTTGTTTAATATTAAATTGATAGGTCACTCCCCAGAACTTGATGGTGGCATCCTGTTATTGTATATCACATAGTTATTTCACTGGACACAAGCTGGTGCTCACCTAGAAGTGTCACTCTTAGTGGATAACTTTCATAGCATTGGAAGATGCCATGCATACTACAGGAGAAAAGTGATTGTCAGTCTCATAGGATCTAAACCTTGCAAGCTAACAGAAATGGTCAGCCTGTAAAGTGGCAAATAATAGTAACAAAATTTTATGAGGTTAACAAAATACTTTTTAAATTGGATTTAAGTCCTGCTACACAAGTTAAAATCCACACCCAACACTGCCAACAAGACTAAGAAACTTTGGATCAATAAGGCATGAGCCTTAGGGGAAAGCCTACTAATCTTAGTCTGTTAAAAGACATAGCATTTTACAACTCCTATAGACTTATTGGACTCCTATACACCCATGCAACTATACATCATTCAATCTTCATCAAAGCTACATTTTGGGAGTATATGGTGGTTAACACGGAAACTCACTATTGATTGGTATACAGAAAAAAGGAGAAGGTAACAGCCTTAGCTCTGCTCTAAGCACCATGTCTATATCACAAACCTCCTCCCACAGATCAAGAACAATGGGAAAGAGTGAGCAAACGGATTATAAATGCCAACAGAGTGGATGACTGTTAGGAAACAGTATTTTCTCACAAAGCCAGAGAGTTGTGTGTATATATATATATATAAATTCACAGCTGATGAGACAGCATGTACAAGACCTGGGCAGACCCAAGCTAGGCAAAATTCTAGCATAGAGAGAGGAGGTTGGAACTAAGGACCGCACCTAGCTAGGGAGCTATTTGCACTTGACAGATTCTGGGAGATGAAGAGTCAGTTTTCCTCAAGAGTGCAACACATGATGAACTAACCACATCACAGTACAGGCCACACATTCAGGCATATATAAGCAGTACATACTATACTTGGTGGGTTAAAAAAAAGAGAGAGAGAGAATATACAAATTTGGGTGGGTAGAAAGGGGAGATGAATCTGAGAGGAGTAGAGAAAGTGGGACAATATGATCAAAATATCCTGTAAAAAATAGTAGAAAAAACTAATAAAATGAAACTTTTGTAGTGAAATAATTCACACACACACACACAGATATATATATATATATATATATATATATATATATATATAATATAAAAACAAAGACTCGAAAGCATGTTCCTTTTCCCACCCCAACTTTCTCCTCTTTTGTAAAGGTGTAGAAGAATTTTAATCCAGAAATATGGCTGCTTTGGAAAGGGATCACATCCAAAGACCCTCTAGGTCTTTTCTAGAATACAGATACACTCTGTATTACAGTATGATCTGTCTGAAATACTGACATGCCCTGAGTACACACCTTTCATCCCAAACAATGAAGGTAAGGTTAGTATATAGAATGGCGCAGCCATGTTTGAAAATGACATCTAATTGAGTGGCAGACACAGTGGTGAATCTGAGGAAGATTTGAAAGAATGTGTTAGAGACATTTCCACAAGAAGACACAAAAGAGAGGTTACTTAAGAGCAGCTCAGGGAGAGAGAAGAGTTTTTATGGAGAGTGTTGAACTGAGACAGTTTTTACAAAGACAGGTTTTATAGAGAACAAGCAATACAAAGGTGAGAACACAACAAGCTAGAGAATGAGAAGGAACCAGAAGATTAAAACATATTGCCAGAATTAGTCTGAGTCAGGGAGAGCAATTCAGTCAGAAACCAAGTGAACCCAGTTTGAATACGTCAGCTTGGAGAGAAATTTGGGCTACAACAGCTGAGTTGAAACAAGCACAAGAGTTCAGAAAGGCTTGGGGACAACTCTCATCTCATCTCTTCATCTGAGGAAATAAAAACACTTACAGAAAGAAAAATGTTTTCCAGAAACCTCCCAATGGGCATAGTTTTCCTCCTGTTCCATTGCTTAAAGTGAAATGAAATGGCAGTCCCTTTCTTTAAATCACTCACCATTAAAGGAAATGAAAGTAAGTGCAGGGCATGGCTCCACCATGTCTTAAAATCTCTTTATTGTGGCTCAGAGAGAAAAGAGAGATTCCTCTGATTACTACCTTAACGCTTAGAAAATCAGTACAAGATAAGTAAAAAACTGAGTGACCAGAATTGAACAAATGGTTCATCTGCCTGTTCCTCCAAATAAGTCTTTTTAAATCTTGAAAAGAAATGGGATGCTTATATATGCCTAAATGTGTGGCCTGTACTCCTTGCTTTCATAGCTGAGATATGAGTGTTTCATATTGTGGATGTACTTGCTTGTAGCCTACCAATTTGGAAATTATGAAAAAGTTCAAATGACTCTTTTTTTTTCTTATTAATTTATTCTTGTTACATCTCAATGTTTATCCCATCCCTTGTATCCTCCCATTCCTCCCCCCCCCCATTTTCCCATTATTCCCCTCCCCTATGACTGTTCCTGAGGGGGATTACCTCTCCCTGTATATTCTCATAAGGTATCAAGTCTCTTCTTGGCAACCTGCTGTCCTTCCTCTGAGTGCCACCAGGTCTCCCCCTCCAGGGGACATGGTCAAATGTGAGGCACCAGAGTACGTGAGAAAGACATATCACACTCTCCACTCAACTGTGGAGAATATTCTGACCATTGGCTAGATCTGGGAAGGGGTTTAAAGTTTACCTCCTGTATTGTCCTTGGCTGGTGCTTTAGTTTGAGCGGGACCCCTGGGCCCAAATCTGCCTATCACATTGTTCTACTTGTAGGTTTCTAGGACCCTCTGTATCCTTTTATTTTGCTATTCTCCCATGCATCTCTCATTTAGAGTCCCAATAGGATGCCTTCCCCTCTGTCCCAGTTTCCTGGTAAGTGAAGGCTTTCGTGGGAAACTAAACAACTCTCTGCTAAATGACACCTGGGTCAGGGAAGAAATAAAGAAAGAAATCAAGGAGTTTCTGAAATTCAATGAAAATGAAGAAACAACATACCCAAATTTGTGGGATACATTGAAAGCAGTGCTAAGAGGAAAATTCATAGCACTAAGTGCCTTTAAAAGGAAATTGGAAACATCGCACATAAGCATCTTAACAACACAACTGGAAGCCCTAGAAAAAAAAAAGAAGCAGAAACACCCAAGAGGAGTAGACGCCTGGAAATAATCAAACTCAGGGCTGAAATTAACAAATTAGAAACTAAGAAAACAGTCCAAAGAATCAACAAAACCAAAAGCTGGTTCTTTGAGAAAATCAACAAGATAGACAGACCATTAGCCAAACTAACTAAAAGGCAGAGAGACAGCATTGAAATCAACAAAATCAGAAATGAAAAGGGAGACATAACAACAGACACTGAAGAAATTCAAAGAATCATAAGATCCTACTTTGAAGGCATATATGCCACAAAATTTGAAAATCTAAGGGAAATGGGCGATTTTCTTGATCAATTTCACTTGCCAAAGTTGAATGAAGAACAGATAAACAAGCTAAATAGTCCCATTTCCCCTACAGAAATAGAAGCAATCATCGATGGTCTTCCAACCAAAAAAAGCCCAGGGCCAGATGGTTTCAGTGCAGAATTCTACCAGACCTTCAAGGGCGAGCTAATACCGATACTCTTCAAGCTACTCCAAAAGATAGAAATGGATGGAAAATTACCAAATTCATTCTATGAGGCCATAGTCTCATTGATACCTAAACCTCACAAAGACTCAACAAAGAAAGAGAATTTCAGACCAATTTCTCTTATGAACATAGATGCAAAAATACTAAATAAAATACTTGCAAAACGAATACAGGAACACATCAAAGATATCAAATGACTCTTAGAACTATATGTGGATCAGATATGGTTCTACATATCTGATGGAATTTTTATTGTTGTTTTTTCCAGACAAGGTTTTCTCTGTGTAACCTTGGCTGTCCTGGACTCAACTGTAGACCAGGATGGCCTTGAACTCACAGAAATCCACCTGCCTCTGCTTCCCTGAGTACTGAAATTGGAGCCTTGCACTACTGCTCCCTGGTTTCTTGGTGGAAACGTTTTAAGAATTCTATTTATTTCCTTATATATTGACTTTGTTTATAGACATTGCTTCTTCTGGCCTACTTCTTTCTTTCAGAATTTCTTCTTCAAAATCACGTGAAAATTATATGACTCTAGATGGATTTGTTAAGAACTTTGATTGGTCAAACAGTACATGCCATTTGGCTAAAGGAACATCTTTGCATCCCTTTGACATACTGAAGATTCTGAAGTGGTAGGAGCCTGGGTCCCCACATGATACAATTCAGGAGAATAGAGAACATCCCACAAATGAGAGCCACATCTCGCAAGCTCAGGTCTCACCTTGGGGAGAAATGTCCTGGCTGCTGACTTGTCTCCAGCCTTCTGTCTTTGGTCTTTAAGCTCAAAGCTTAGCTCCCCTCCTACATATCTCCTTTGCATCATCAAAATATCATTTCCATCCTCCAAAATGTCTACCCAGACTTCTTTATCTTTGTTTCTCAATAAGGTAAACTGAAGGTATGTTACAGATGAAAATATTTTAAATCATAAGCACACATTCTCTGTGTGACAAAGTTTCATCTCACTGAGCTATGAAACAGGAACACAACAACTGTGCACTTTCAGAGTTTGGTGGATTTCACTACAATTTTAAACCTTGATTTAAGATATGCTTGGCCTTTGCCCAATACAGATCTTGGTCTACACTAGGGTATCTGAAGGAGAAAAGTGTATCTTTATATAGAGATAAATGGTATTCAGTTTTCAGTTTTTGCTCAATTCTTAATGGTTAGCTTCATTTACTATTTCATAACGCAGTGACATTGCTCCTTTGAAAGATCCAAGGACATCTGCCCAGATCACACATTTCTATGAAAACTTAGTGAGTAGATGAATGAAAAAAATGTGCATATATATATATATATATATATTCCTTTTTTATGAACATGACTTCAAATGTGGCAAACAAACCCCTGGACAAAATGCCCCTATTTCTACCACATACAGAATTCTGCCTTAAAAAGGGCAAGCTTGGATGCAGGCAGAGTCTACTGCCAAACTCTGCCAAGACAGGGTAAGCAAGTCCTCAATAGTTCTTGCCTCACAAATATGTCTGTCAGATATATTGGGCCAGAAGGCTGAAGAAGATACTCCAATGTTATAGAGAGTTTTGGGTGACTATTCAGGTAGCAAACTGTCTCTGTCTTCTCATTTGGAAAGCTACTAAACTGCACTACTGGACTACTTAGATAATCAAGTTTATTCCTTCTCAAGTCTCTGACGGAGTTTAAGACCAGGTAGCTCAGTTTTACAATGAAGCTTAGTTGTTTAGGAGTTAAGGTGGTTTTAGGTCTAGATAGATGTTTTAGGTTGATAATGATGATATGTGATAGAGATTGATTTACATTCAGAATTTTAGACACACCAAGATAGGAAATATGTTTTCTTCAAGACTGTCAAATACAAATAGCTTAGAATGTATCATTTATATAATTCCTGATTGTGTCATGGTTCTTTTTACTATAGATAGTTTGTTGTATTTATGTGTAATAATATAAATGTATATGTAAAAAGTAAAAATGTTAAAAATGTGCAATTTAATTTTACCTTACATTGTGCATATCTCCCAAATGGCTATCATTCCTAATAATACATATCAGTGGTTCTCAACCTTCCGAATACTATGACCATTTAATACAGTTCCTCATGTTGTGGTGAATCCCAACCATAAAATTATTTTGTTGTTACCTCATTATTGTAAAATGTCTGCTAGTTGTGAATAATATTGTAATTATCTGATATGCAGATGACTGATATGCAACCTCTATGAAAGGGTCATTAATCCCCACAAAGAGTTAGCAACCCACAAGTTCAGACAGTTTGTTAAGACAAATGAAAGAAGCAAAAGTTTATGTGAAACTTTATTCAAGATACAAGCCCCCTTTGTAGATGTCAGCAGTGGAAATAGTCCTGTGTTCAGCTTCATGAACTTCTCCAAATATTATCTTACAGTGAAAGTTTGGTTTCTTTTGTATTTCTGTTTTGTTCCCAGATGTGGGATGTGGGAATGATTTTAATTCATTCTCAGTTGAAAACATGTTTTGCTGGAAGCATTCTTGTGAAAGGGTACATGGTGTTTTTCTGGAAGCTCTATTGTGAAAGGGCTTGTGACGGTTTGCTGAAAATAAATATGTGAGAAGGTGCATGATTTTTAGAAAGAATACAAATAGAAGCCCGCAGACAGTGAGACAACACTTTTTGCAATGCTATGCCTTTCAACAGTTTACATTGCTTCACTGGTCTTCACCGGTCTTTGATTTTTCAGAGAGAAATGCTCCAGAGAACTTGTGGTACTCGACTGAGTCTGGCTTCTTTTGCTGATTGTGACTATTTGGCGAAGCCTTATTGTTTCTGGTGGGTCATGTCACCACTACTGATTTGTGCTGCTGTTTGGTGTTTGCTATTAGATTGGACTGTCAAAGCAGAATGCAATTGGCCCAAGGAACTACATCTAAAGAGATCCACATCCTCCACCTCTACTGACCTTCATTCTCTCATACCTCTTGTTGGTGGGTTGGAAGGAGGTAGAAGTGTTTCTGAACTCTAAATAAAGTAGATTTTTTCAAAATCAAAGCCTACAATATCTAGCTAGGCAAAAAGTACTCATGCATACAAAATGGTCATGTTTTAAAATACACAAATCACCCACTACCAGTTTCATTTTCCCCCTCTGTTCTGCTCAGGATGCTTTTAACCTACACGGACTATTGGCATATCAAAAGCTGATGAAGAAAGTCACTAGAGATTTCATGGTACCCTATGCCTCCAAAGCCGTTACAGTACCATATTTTCCTTAATGTATATTAATTCCTTAATGTCTGTACCTGTGTGCATATACATTCATGTGTGCATGTTCAATGGTGAAATGTGGACATCATTATGAAAACATGAGGGAGTTTGTCCTCTCCACCACGTAAGACCATCAGGCTATTAGGTACAAGTGCTTGTATCCCTTGAAGCAACCCACTAGCTGCAACAGTATCTTATACACAAAAATGTCTATCATGGTGGAAACTATGATCAGCTCTGAGACCACTATATAACATGATAAAATGAGTCAATAAAAATGCATTCACAAGGGAGCAATAATCTTTACCTCAAACTCTACCAATGTATTTCCCTTTTAAGTTTTAAACACTGTAGCAAGATCAGGTTAAATCAATGATGTTTGATATATTTGCCTGTGTACACACATGTAGTCAAGGAGTTCTTTAGATCACGCATGAACTACAGTATCAAATGAAAATGAAGAGGTAAATAAAATCCTTAAATCTAGAACCAGTAACTACCAACAGGTAGCACAGGGTCCTCTCTGAGAGTACTAGCAAATTACTGAAAAACTGGGTCTTAAATGATTTTGATAAAACTACAAAAATGAAAATTAATTAGGATAAATTTCATATCTGAAATGAGTGAGTAGAAAGTATGAGACTGGGAAAATGTTTGTGTGGGCATGCCCATGAAGAACCAAGGGTGTCAATCCCCTTGAGCACTGCTCGAAGAGGCAGCCTAGAAATGGAAACTGAGTCACCTTATTCTTTAAGCTATATCAATAAACAAGACTCTCAGCTGAAAGGGAAGCAAGAGCACAAGAATTCTCCAAAATAACATATGTATGTATGTGTTTATGTACGTGTTTATGTATGTATGTATGTATGTATGTCCTCTAATATAAGATACAATAAAATAGAATCTATTGGGTTAATATTTTATTACACATAAGATATGTGTGTGTTTGTTCCTATTACTCCAACCAGTACACCAGTATTTGTACTTACTTAATGAGCATACTAAGTTAGTTATTTCAAAGTATCAAAGGATACATCTTAGGAAATCTATCTTCATGCATTTCTGAATAATCTCCCTGTAACAGTCATTAACTTTGTTTGAATCAAGTCTTGTCTTTTTCTTTTTTCTTTCTTTTCTTTTTCCAAAAAGGATGGGAAGCAACAGTCATGGATCACAGAGGTTATTCCAAGTTGGTATTCCAAGTTGATCCAGCCTTGAAATATGTCCTTTTTGGCATGTTTTTCTATCCTCCATTTCTTCACCCTGTTGGAGAATGGGGTCAGCTTTGGAATGATAGCCATAGCCACATGCTACATACTCCCATGTATTTCTTCCTCTCACATCTGTCCATCCTTGGCATATATTATGCTTCCACCAATGTCCCCAAGAAGGTAGCAAACCTTGTGACCCAGAAAAGAACCATCGTCTTTGTGCTGTTTAACATGCAGTCATTCTTCTATTTGGACTTTGCAGCTACAGAGTGCTTGATCTTTGCAATGTTCTATGATTGGTACATAGTCATTTGTCACTATCTACACTACACTGTCACCATGAGCTGGAGAGCATGGACTGTCCTGGCTTCTGTTTCTTGGATACTTAGCTTCCTCCTGGCTCTGGTCCACTTAGTCTTCCTCCTGAAGCTGCCATTCTGTGGGCCTCATGAAGTCAAGCACCTCTTCTGTGAAATCCTATCTGTCCTCAAGCTGAGCAGATACAATGCTGAACCAAGTTGTCATTTTACAACTTGAGTGTTCATCTTAGTGAGACCACTCTGTTCATGTTGGCCTCCTACACATACAACCTGGTGGCTATCCTGAGGGAGGATTCAGTCAGGGGCCTCTTCACCTGTTCCTCCCACTTCTGTGTAGTTGACCTCATCTTTGGAAGCATCATCGCCATGGACACGGCCCTCAACTTTTAGCACCCGAAGGAGCAGCAGAAAATCCTTTCCATGATTTACAACATTTTCAATCCCATGCTGAACTCCTAATCTATAGCTGGAGGAATGTTGAGTCAAGGGTGCTCTGAGAAGGATGCTATGGAAGGGCAGGCACTGTGAGAATATCCTGAAGAAGAAGGAGCTCCACCCTTTGTAAGATATGGTACCTGGCATTTACTTTGCCCCTTTTCTAAAATAGATGTTATCTTAAAATAGAATATTATGTACTCTCATTTAAAAACTGAAAAACATGGAAAACTAAAGACAGAAAAAGAAAAAAGAATCCCTTAATTACTTACTACAAATACATTCACTGAAAAGGCACAAAATTAATACATATAAAAATTAGTTAACTTCTTAATATTAAATTTCTTTAAAATTAAAAATTCATTGTTAAGAAATGAAACATGATTCTATAAAGCAAATGTAAGATTCATACCATCTTGTTTGTTTTTGAAACAGAATGTAACCACATAGAACAAGCTGACCTCACACTTGAAGTCACCATCACCTCCTCTATAGTAAGAGGCTAACAAGCTTTCACCTCCATGCCTACCTCATACTGCCTCATATATGAAAATTTCAAATGAATAACATATACAAATTAACTCATAAAAACTAAGCAAAAAGTTGAATTGGTTTCTCAATATAAACACAATAATTGATAAGCACAAGGAATAGTGCTCATCACCACTTGTCAACAAAAAAAAAATATGAACTACATCACCATGATAGCTTTTTATACCCAACAGAATGTTTAAAGACTTTAATGATTTATTCATTATAAGAACGATCAGAAACATAACTCCAACGGTTGGTAAACAATCCATAGTACTAGATAATAACACTGGAAATATTTTTACCTATTAAATACACAAAAGCACCTTTGTGCTTTAAACTGTGGGTCACAACCCCACCTGTGGACCCCCAACTGAATGTGGTGCTGAAAAGAAATTAGTAGCAATAAAAGGTTTCTAAACATTTAGCAACCAAAGACCAATTCAAAATAAAAAACGTAACAAATTTGAGTTGCTTTTTATAATTGCTGACGCCTTTGGGTCACGTGTCATCTTTGCAGCTTGGGTTATGAACACACAGTTTGTGCACATGCCACCGCACCAAATAATGTCAGTGAATGCTCCCTGAATCCTAAGAGCTGACACTACTATACATCATGAGTTCTATGTTTCTACTGTACAAAGTTTTCAGCTCTTAGAAAAATATAATTATATAAGTACAGAAAACAAATATGTCTAATATTTTGCTACTCTCAAGAATCTAAGTATTTTCCTAATCTTCATATCTAAGTATACAATTAGTATATATTTGAATTTTATTATGTTAGAATAAAGAAAAAGTTATTTATTTAAGATAAGTCTAAAAGTTGCTGTTTGAGTTGCTGGCTTGAGGTTAATGAAAAATACATAGATTTTGAAATTAGAACAGAATTTTTAACAGGATCTAAACATAAATCTGCCAGTTTTCTACACTCTCACCGATACAATTGTAAATTCAAAATGCTGTTGAACTAAAAAATGTGAAAGGGCTCTGTGTCCTGAGGTAGCTAGTTAGTTTCAGATATACCTCGGTCCATACCTGATGCAGGACATGACTGGCATACCCAGCCCTCAACCCTAAACTTTCCAGCCCAGGGGCAGGAGCAAGGGCAGGGGCTTGCAGTCTCCCCTTCACTATATAATCCAGACAATTTGGTTCCCCTCTCTCTTCTCTCTCCTTTTCTGAATCTCTCCTCTTCCTCTTCTCTCTCTCCACTGTACATGCCTCTTCTCTCTCTCTCTCTCTCTCTCTCTCTCTCTCTCTCTCTCTCTCTCTCTCTCTCTCCTTTCCTCCCTCCCACCTTGCATGGTGGCCTAGAAATTCTCCCAATAAACCCGCATTTATAAACTATAACTTTGTCTTGCAGTTAGCTTATTCCTGCAGTTCAATCTTTCCTGATGCTTGTGACTCAGGGGAAGTTGAGCCCTACCCAGCCTGCCAGGCAGGCCATCTTTCCTGACCTGATCCAATGGATCATCTTTCTCCACCTGGAAACCTGGAAGGAGTTAAGTACCCAGCCCAGTGTCCAGGAGGCACACGAGGACCGCTATTCTTTTATCTCCCTCTGTCTGATACAACTTTGGAGTGGGTGAGTGACCCATCTCTCACCTGATGCCAAGAAGAACCAGCTGCCTCTTTAGGGACCTGTGATCCCTGGGACTTGCTCTGCCAAGCCATGGTCAGGCCAGAGCCAGTGTGTCCAGACAAAGACTGGGGGACCTTTGGATGTGGAGTCACCTGATCAAAGATTATCCCCGCCCAAACTGCCCTATCCCAGAGTATTGAGTGGGAGGCCCCTTCTATATCGTTGGGATTCCAGCAAAGGCTGGAGAGATCAGTGCCACCGGGTCTAAACCTCAATTCCCAGAAACCTGATGGATGTCTTCAGGAGTTTTTCCAAAGTGAATTTACCTAAGAGCTTTTGTTTGTTTGTTTGTTTTTTGCTTTCAGTTTTTGGGGTTTTAGCGGCACTCTTTCCCCTCCCCCTCCTTCACTATAGGACAGATTCAGCTCTTTATATGCAGCCTCACATCTGGCTAGCCTCTATCACATCTCCCTTCAGGTGACAATGTTTTAAATCGAACACCACAGCTGCTTTCAACACATGACTGGTCACCATGTCGACAATGAGATATAGATGGTAGAGCCCTGGCTTCACCCGTATCTTGACTAAGGACGGTCACATGATTGGCAGCCATCTTTGTTGTGGGAGAGTATTAGCTTCGCCACCATTTTTATTGAAGGCTGCCTGGTGCACTCAGTATCTTGCTGACTGCCAAATCTAATTTCTCTGCTTAGTTTAGCGGTTTGGATAAATAAGTCCGTGCAAAAGGGGTACTTTATTTTAGTATTATTAAAGCTACAAAATCACCTTATAAATTATCTGAGAACTGATGCAGTTAATTACAAGATCAAGCTTTGACTAGTCTCCTGTTTGTTTTCAAAGTTAAGCCTAGGATGGATAACTAAAAAGAAACAAAGTTTGTTTAGCTCAGTTATATTTAATAGATTATGGGTCTCAAGCCTGTCAGAGACCTGTTGAATATGGCATTTAAGATGTTTAAACTTATTGTGACAGACAGAGAATCCTAACAGTAACTCTCTAAGGTATCCAAGAAGATATGAGCACAAGGACTCTGCCTGGATTACAGTAACCTAACCACTGGGAAAGACAGCCCCAATGCTTCTCCTGCTGCTAAGGTCCTGTCTGAACTATGGAAAAATAGGGTACACAGAGAACTGATTATTCCATTTTTGCCTAGACAAAATAAGGTCAGCCAGTCTCCCAATTACTTCTCTACAGAAGAGCCTCTCAAATTTGCTGAGCCTGGCACCTGAAGACTGATGCTACTCTGGGACTGTGTCTCTAACAGGGCCATAAAAATGACTGGAGCCTAATATGATGGTCATGTGGGTACTGGGTAAACTTCTGTCATTTTAATAGAGACATAGGCCACTTGAACTATACTTTCTACTATAATTTATCTTTCACAGGTCTCTGATGGATTTCAAGACTAACAATTAGATAGGAAAAAATGTAAAATTTATGTAAGTTATGAGGACCTAAGAAAGCCTAAGTTATAAGGATCTCAGAGAGTGTTTGAGGGTCTAAGAAGATATTTTAAGGTTGGTAAATGAAAGCTATGAATGAAAGCTTCTAAGAGAGTGTTTGAAGGCCTAAGATGGTGTTTTAAGGTTAGTAAATTCAAATTATAAAGGTTGGGGGGGGGATGCTAACATATTGAAAATTTGTCTCTTTTAAAAAGACTCTTTCAAGCTTCAGGAAATAGACTTCTCACAGGACAAATGGACTCCAGATAAGTACTGTCAATCTTCAGCCTGTTTGGGTGGGATCTATCCCCCTTTTCTTGGTGCTGAGACCCACCCTTCCCACTACCAAGAACATGGGTCTAAAAGTCTCAGATGTATGTCTGCCATATGCTGGATCTGCACTTTCCTAGCCACAGATGGTCTCATAGACCCTGGACAGCAGATAAAACAGCCTGCTCTTCTAGGACTTGCCCAAAATTCCCATTCCAGCTTTTGCCCTCCCACCCTCAATTTCAGCATGAAGTAGCCAAAGAAAATTACTTCACCATTATCCATTTATTATCAACAAAATGCTGGGATGCTTGGTTTCAGACATCACTTGATCCCTGCCTGCTGTAGGGCATGGCTGGCATCTCCTTCCCTGATTATGTGTAAAGGTAACATTTTGTCTACAGATATAAAAATAAATGCCAATATAGCTAAACAAATGGTAGTAAGTTCTCTTTTAAGGCCTATAACCTTTACAGCTTTGGTTTCATAACCTAGTTTTCAGTATACCAGGCTTAAAACATCTTCAGAGCAGGCTAAGTCTAATCAGAGAGCAGTTGGTTATCCCATAACAGCCATGTCTCTACTGCATAAGGAGACACACTTTTCCTGGTATATTGGCGTTGTAGTTCAAGAAACTCACACCTGGATTCGACCATTGAAGTTTTTTCTCCATTGAAAAATTAGGACCATATTATGGCACCTCATATATCCACAGTAGGCTGTTCAAGGTCATTATGTAGTCCTCAACAGAAGACTTAAAATCTTATTATTCCATTTATATGCTTTGGTAAAAATACAAAACACTATCTTTAGTTCTTCGTGTGGGAAAATGAGTCACGTTTATTTTTCTTCCATTTCCTTTTAGGAAACAGAAAAAAAAAATACTAAAAGTAAAAACATGAAAATTTGCTAGGCCGGGAAACCCTACTACCCCCCTCCAAAAAAATAAAACACATGCTTGTATAGGATTAGATTTTTCAAAACCTACTTTTATTTGGGGTTCTTAAACACTTCAACCTTACTTCTAACCTACCAAGCAGAGGAAGAGGAGAAAGCATGTTAATGGGAAAATGGGGTTGCGGACCTGTTTAGACACAGTTCCTTAGGCCAATTCCACTTTGCATTGTTAGGATACCAGCATTCCAGTCCAATAGCAAACTCCAAACAGCAACATGAATCCACAGAGGTGTCAAAATCCCGCAGAAATAGCAAGGCTCCTCCGAATCATCAAGAGTCAGCAGAAGAGTCCAGAATCAGCTGGAATACCATGAGAAGGTCTCTGGAACATGTCTCTCTGCAAAACAAAGACAAAAAAGACCCATGATGCATTGCACAGTGGTATAGTGATGAAAAGCATCATCACTGTCCGTAGAGTTCTACTTGGGCTCCTCCCAAACATCACACAACCTCTTACATGTCTGCTCCTAGCAAAACCTCGCATGCTCTCTCACAAAACTTCTTCCAGAAAAACATCATGTTCCTTCTCACAAGACAGCTCCCAGCAAAATACCATGTGCCCTGTCAGAAGACAGCCTCCAGAAAAACATCACATGACACAACTGGGTCTTCAAAGAAACCAGATACTAACTATTTTTCTGTGTAGCAAGAGGCCAATGGCAACAGAGATAATTGCAATGAGATTTGTAAGTGTGCTAAATTATTGAGACTTTAATTTTGCATTCATATATGTTTTGCTTGAATGTGTGTCTGTGCCTTGTGTATATGTCTGGTATCCAAAGAGGTAAGAAGAAGGCCTCAGATTCTCTGGAACTGGTATTACAGGAAATTGTACTTCACCATGTAGAAGCTAGGAATCAAAGTAGGTCCTTTGGAAGAACAGCCTGGGCTCTTAACCACTGAACCATTACTATAGCTTCCATGGATTGGGACTGTGAAGTTATAGTATTAACAAAGTTAAGGCTGGGAGCGTTCATGGAGGAAACTTGAAAAAAGCAGAGAGTGATTTCAACAATAAGGTCAGTGTCCTGACACTCTATTAACCACACTAATTATTTGCTATCAGAAATAACCCTTGGCTTCCTCTTAAATATTTTACCCGTGCTCTCCACAAAAGATGAGAGATGTAATTTTATTTCAAGTTGCTCCTTCAATGACAGCTTGTATTATATAAAATTCCAAAATAATTAATGAAATATTAAGTTGAGGAGAAAAAACTAAATTATGGGTGGATAGGTCAGGAATAAGAACTGGAAAGATTTTATAATACCTTGACTTTACTGCTTAATGGGTGGGTGAAGTACCTTGAATAAAAATGGGCCCATAGGTTCATGTATTTGAATGTACACCATGGAATGGTACTATTTGGAAGGATTACAAAGGTAAAGATCTGAGACCTTGTTGAAGAAAATATATCACTGGAGTTGGACTTTGAGTTCAAAAGCCCATTTCAAGCTCAGAGTATCTTTCTACCTACAGATCAGTATGTAGTTATTAGCTACATATCTGCCTGCATTCTGCCATGCTTCCTACTGTGATGATAAGGGACTAAACCACTGAAACTATGAGCAAGCCTCCAGTTAAATGTTCTCTTCTGTAAGTGATAACTTGGTCATGGTGTCTCTTCACAGCAATAGAGCAATGACTAAGACAGAAGGCAAGATGATTTTTATTCACAGACTCTAATTGAAGATTGGAATGAATTCAGAGATGTTCTAGATGCCAGACACACAGACAAAATAAAGGGAAAATGAGGTACATATGAGTATCAAGTTAAATATGTTTGTGTTTTGAGAAGCCTGGGTGATTATTTTGTATCATATCCTCCACTGGGAGAAATTTATTTGTCTGGTAGCATCTTGCCATGGTCCATGAGACTCCTAATAGTGAGACATCCACCATCATAGGTGGCACCAGAGTCAGGGCCATGTTAAGATTAATAAAATATGCATTGACAGACATTAACTTCTGGCAAGATTTGATATTTTCTTGTGAACCAGACTCTAGTTTCTGGTTAATCCCAATTACTCTCTAATCCCAGGAAACCACATAAAACCTGTGCCATGGGAACACTGAAAAGCAAACAAAGAGAAGTGGAAAATTATGGCATTGGTTCACAATTGGCATATACTTATCTCTAGAGAGAATGTTATGACTCTGTCACCACAAGTCCCCATCCCTTGGATGATTTTTTTTTTTTTTGTCTGTAGGGACGAAAATGAATTTTATGGATGATAAGCAAAGTCTTTACCTGCAGAAGCAGGTCCGTCACAATAGTCAGAGCTCTGAATCTCAGCTTTTCCTGATGAGGTCCCTGTAGAGGGGAAGAATCCACATAGGTCTGTCTTCTTTCTTCCTTTCCTATTTGAGGTTTCTTCTAACCACATGACTATACTTGAAGAAAAGACTGCAGCTAATGCCATTGTAAGTAAATGTGGTTTTGTTTTGGTTTTGACTGAGAACAAGTTACAAGAAGGGAATAAGTTAAATACTTGGATTGGGGTCATAATGTGATGCACATCCTCAGATGGGGCGTGACCATGGTGTTGAGTAGTTGTATAGGATTCATTGGACACTCCTTTGTGCCCAGGATCCCTCCGTCCTTCTCAAATCCTTCACTTACATTCTATGGATGCTCTTGAATGTACCATGACTGCCATGGCAAAGTACCAAAAAAATATTAAAATATACTTTGATCTAGTTGATAAACCTCAATGACTGTGTGGCCGGGGACCCTTTCTTCCCAGATAAGACACTGGAATTCCAGGTGCATTGGGGCTTACGGGTTCTGAACCCGATCCTCTTGCCTCTGCTCACTTCTTCTCCTGTGCATCTGTGGAAGCATTATCTTCTCCATAGGACACACATCACCCTGAGGAAGATAGGTGATTTCTCTCTCAAACAACCCAATGCCAGGGGAGAGGGGTGCTTTCTCTTATAGTCCTCACTTTAGCAGAGAAAATATTATATGCATAAGACATTGTTTGTGGGTTTTAGATACGGAAACTACTCTCCGACAATGGTGTCAAATCTCTAATAATAATCATCACATTTAAGCATTTAGTTAAGTGTCATGGTAATTTAACTCATTTGGCCCTCAACGGGGTGGGGGGGGATAAAGGAGAAGGAGAGAGAAACTCATTTTATCAGGTCATATCAGACAGGGCTTGACCCCAGGGAGCAGAGGTCTAGAGTCTACAAGTGTTCTCTGCTAATAATTAGTATGAAACCAGTGTCAGAATTTCTCTATGCATGTAAAGGTTTGACAAATGGCTGCTGACTGGACTCTAATGGACCTAGGACTCATGTCCTGAGACTTTGACTGACAGAAATGCTTCATTTGAGTCAATGCTAAGTATCATAAATATATTACCCCCATTTTCCCAATCTATTAACCCTGCTGCCAAAATTGTTCTTATAGTTTAAATGTGTACTACTTAATACTGGAATTTGCTCATTCAATTTATTCTTCAGAAGTATTTATAATTTTAAAACAAATATAAAGACGTCAATTGAAATATATGTCAGTGATTTAATTAAAATTTACGATAAGTTAAAAGAAAAGCAATGCATTTATGGAAGTCGTCAAAGTAACAAGACAATGGCATTCCACTTCAATCATCTTGATGCTTCATTGTGGCCTTGTTAATGCTATTAATGAAAATATATAGTGTTTATTAACCTCACAATGAGGGCCAGTGTAATGGCATTTCTTATCCTTGTTGGTTGTTTCCTTATCCATTGCCACATTTTAATATATCACAATGAGAATTAGAACAGGATACTGTATTTTCTAATATACACCATTCAGAAATAAGGTAAAAAGGAGGTCTGGCCAAGCTCTGACTACATGGCCTTCAGTCACTCTCAGGATGAGGCTTTCTATCATGGCTAAGGGTGTCATGTCATAGAAGAACACAGAAATGAATTATTGAATCTTTTTCCTCTGTGTGTTGCTGAATATGTTCTTCAGTAGCTATCTGGGGTGGAAAGTCAAAGAAATTATGTCAGAGATATGGTCATTAATTTGGTTCAGGGGAAATTATCTGACTTTCTGATCTCTGAAACCTAAGATGCAAGTTCATAGCAACAGATAATAGGTAAGGATATATCTACTTTTCATTATCTTTCTCCACCTTTGCTTGTTCCACAGTTGAGTTATTGGTGCACACACGTGTTTGGGGTTTGTGTGTGTGTGTGTGTGTGTTTGTGTGTGTGTGTGTGTGTGTATGTGTGCATGTGTGTGGGGAGGGTGGGGAGTTGGTGAGAGCATGTGTGTGTGTGTGTATTGTGTGTGTGGTTATGTGTGAGCTTGTATGTCTGTATGTGTGTGTGTGTGTGTGTGTGTGTTCAGTGCATGTGGCCACCACTATAGACTTTTCTTTGCTACAAAATGTTTAAAAGTACAATTGATGCTGGCCTTACATACAGTTTAGTTTTAGTCATATCTGATAAAATTATTTCACTACAAATATTTTCTGTTTCTATTTATATATGACTTTTGCTTATCAAAGATGTATCATGCAAGATCCTAGACTCTATGTTGTATACAAAATCATTTGTGTATACATGCCATGAAAATTGAAGTGAAACTGGCTAGGGAAACAAAAGGCTCCAAATGATATTTCTTTCCTCTTCTTGTTCTTCTTGTTCTTGTTCTTCTTCTTCTCCTTCTCCTTCTTCTTCTTCCTCTTCCTCTTCTTCTCCTTCTCTTTCTCCTCCTCCTCCTCCTTCTTCTTCTTCTTCTTCTTAAGAAAGTTCTCACTACTTAGACTAGGCTAGCCTTGAACTCAAAGATATCTGTCTGTGTCTGCCTCCCAAGAGCTGGTATTAAAGGCATTTACCACTGTGTCCAGATACACTGCCTGGCCAAAAGGGCCCTAATTGGAAGGGAAATAGAGGAGAAAAAATAGGGTATGGAGGGACAATTTGCTCAAACTACATTTTACAGTTCCATGAAAATGTTCTTAAGAAACTTAGTACTGTGTACAATGAACATAGGCCAATAAAAAGACACAGGTAAAACTTTAATGAAGTCTGGCTAATCTAATGGTGAACTTAACATGAATCAAGCAATGGTACATGATTGAACTAGTATATTGAATAGTACTCATGAGCTAGCTGAGTGGTTATACTTGAAGTAGCAGGGGCTCTGCCACACCCCAGAAAATGAACCTCTACTGACATAAAATGGTTATGCCTCTAGAAGTTTCAAGAAAATCTTGTTGGACTCTTTCCACCTGATTCAGCAGGACAGTACAATAATATTACTTCTGTGTATCCAAAGCAGTGGTTCTCAATCTCCCTAATGCTGGGGCCCATTAATACAGTTCCTCATGTTATGGTGACCCCCAATAATAAATTTCTTTTCATTGCTACTTCATAACTGTAGTTTTGCTACAGTCATAAATCATACTGCAAATGTCTTATATGCAAGATATATGATTCACAATCCCTGAAAAAGGGTCACTTAACTCCCAATGGAATCAAGACCCACAGGTTGAGAATGATTGATCTAAAAAATCCCAATCTCTGTTCTGTCACTAACTTTATGCTGCATAGTAAGTTATAGAAATTCCTAACTTATATATCTGCCAAGTACAAGGTAAATATCAATATCTTCTCTGTGTGTTTTGCTTGTATGAGTCCAACCATAAGGAAACATGTATGAAGTCAAGACACGCATCAGTCTTGTTAGATAAAGCCAAATTCACTGTACATGACTGGCTGCAGGTTGCTTAACTGGCCAAATTCTGCTTCTGTTTACTGGAGTTCTAGTGAAACGTCTACACAAAACCTTAAGAGTTAACTCAAGATGGCCACACCTTTAAATAAAATGATCAAAGATGTATTAAGCCAGCATAGAAACACTCAAGTTCACAGATAGCTAATGTCCCTTTTACAGGCAATACCAGTGTACTAAAATTAAATATGACCATTAGCAGGCACATTGGTCAACTTCAAAAAGATAAATAGAAGAAAACCACTGAGGCAAAACATGCCCCAGCTCTAAAGCAGTGTCTAGGCAAAGAAAAGGGCTTCTCAGACAGACCTGGATATCAACACTCTAAGCATTTCCAAAAAACACAGCCTTCTAATGTCATGAGAATGACATTCTCCATTGTGCCAGATTTCACACCTCATGCACTCTTTTTATTACTGTTCCTGTTATTTTCATTTCTAACTTGAAATTCTCAGAAGCTACATCTCTTAAAAACTTAAAAGTTTCCTGCTTGAAAAAAATTAGGGATTTTGACCTATGCCAAGTCTCCTTTGTTCTGTGCTGGTGCCTTCATTAACAATTACCACGTGTCCCAATAATGTCCAACCTGACTTAAGATCCATTTTTTACTGGCAGTCAATAGAACATCTTGCTATTGTGTTTACCAATATAATCCAGAAGATATTTTCTTCTCTTTTATATAAATAAATGTGGGTCAGATGATGGTGGTGGCAGTGGTGGCAGTGCAGAGCCAGGCAGATCTCGAAAGTTCAAGGCCAGCCTGGTCTACAGAGCAAGTTCTAGGACAGCTAGGGCTACGCAGAGAAACTTTGGCTTGGAAAAAACAAAACAAAACAAAACAAAAGACTAACTAAACAAATCAATAAATAAATACAATTGAAGTTTCCTATTTGTTTTTGTTTGTTTGTTTTTGTTTTGTTTTATTGGTATGGGAAAACTTTTTCATAATTTAAATTTTTTTCTCTACTTGAAGCTTCCAGTAGGTCTCAGATGGGAGATTGCTAACAAAATACAGTGAAAATTACTTCTAAAATTACAAAGTATAATGTGAAATATATAGTATGTTGTAGATTTTTCCAAAATAGAAATGTTCATTTCTTCAGCTTAATATTGCATGTTTATTCAGAAAAGGGGGACATTTTTATTTAAAAGGTAAGTCCCTATACACTCTTATTCTGTAGAGAAAAGGAATGGAAACAGACGTATGTTTTACTTACAGTGCAGTTCACATATTTAAATGAGGTGCAACCTTTTTAAACTATATGTCACATCATATGTACACATGTATTACTACTTGTGAATACATGAAAAAAATCTACAGTTAGGTCAGAGAGATGGCTCAGTGGTTAATAATGTGTACTTCTGTTACAAAAAACACAAGTTCGATTCCCAGAACTCACATTAGGTGACACACACTACTTGTAACTCCAGTTCCAGGGAATAAAACATTTTTTTTTTTTTTGGCCTCCATGCATGCCTGCACAGGTGAGGTGCACATAAACTCATGCAGATCCACAGATATGCACAAATAAAATATGCATTTTTGGAGTTGTTTTGGTTTGGTTTTCATTGTTTTTTTTTTGTTTGTTTGTTTGTTTTTTTTCACTCATACAATCGATCCGGACAGTAGTCTCCCCTTCCTGAACTCAGTCACCCCTTCACCTCCCCCCCCATATTTACACAATGGAGCATTATTCAGATCTTAGAAAATTCACACCCTAAAATTTGGAGACAAATGAATAGAACTAAAAAAAAAAAAAAAAAAAAAATCGTCCTGAGTGAGGCAATCCATACTCAGAAAGACAAACATGATATGTACTCACTTATAAATGTTCAGAATATCTCTCCCCACCTTCAATTATTCCTTCAGAGCCAGTACAAACTGGGAGCACATCTTGTATTCAACTGGGAGCACATCTTGTATTCAACTGGGAGCACATCTTGTATTCAACTGGGAGCACATCTTGTATTCATAGACATCAATTAAGTGTTTGATGATATATGTACACAAACCACACAGAAGAGTTCACTCATTAAATTAGCAAAGATTATTTGTGTTTCTTGTTTGATTTTCACAGTGTTGAAGGATGAACTTGAGGCTTGTACCTATTAGGCAAATGCACTATTACTGAGCTATATCTCTAGTTATAAATTATAAAAGATGTGACTAGAATGTCATGTGAAAAAGACATGATGCACACTATCAGCAGGAACTAAAATTACATTAATCTTCCACAGAGAATGCATCCATAAAGAATGTTTAGAAGATCCACATGTTAGTACTTATAGATTTTTTTTTCAGTATGCCCTAAGGAAATAATCATGGGAATAGGCAAAACTTGAAATGTAAGAATGTTCAAAAAAGACATGAAAGGCATCATAACATGAAAAAAAAATATTCACCTCAAGAATATTAAAAAGAAGAAAATTGGGAACAAAAATGCCAAATTGTAAAAAAAAATTGTTTAAATAACAAGATTTCAATATAATTTTATATAAAGAAAGGATTCCTTTTAATCAGTGAAAAACTACTCTATTAATACAACTTAAACTATGTTAAAGGCTAAATGTTTTAAATTTAATAAATATCCTTTCAGTTTAAAATGTTACATGTTTTAAAAATATACAATTAAAAAATATATGTGTAGAATTTTTTCTATCGTGGGGGAGTGTTGTGAATAAAATATAATGTAATAGCACAAATCAAATGGACTGTTTAAGTAATGTCTTCTCCCATCCCTTTCTTAACCCACCTTCTCATTCTGTCTGGACTGAACCAAATCCTTCTAAGAAAAAAGCTTTCTAGAGTTAACAAAGAGTAGCTTGAATTCCTAGCATCCCTGTATGTGTTCTGGGATGCATCTGAACAGCAACGGGTGTTAACAAGGTAATGGGTGATGAAGAAAATCCTGTGAAAGGATTTGATGGGCATCTGACTGCACTGCAAAGACTGCAAAGACACAAAAGACAGAAGATAATGACATACCAGAACATAAGTAGGCTCTGTCCCTATGTTGCTATATCAAGGGAAATAACAAAACAAAGTATAATTAAAATGAAGTTTTGACTGTTACTATACACTGCTTCCCTTTCTGAATGCTCTACCTAAAGAAGATTCTGAAGGGTAAATGTTGCATTGTACAGTCATGTGGCATTTAATGACAGGTATGGTCTGAGAAATCTACATTAGATGGTTCTGTCATTGTGTGAGCACCACTGAGTGTGTACATCACAGATTAAGATGAAATGACCTCACTAAAAGAGATGACCTTATGGGACCAATCACTACACGGTACATGGCTACACTCAAGGCATATGTGGCCATTGTACAACCGCACAGTGTTAAGTCATGACCAAATTGTGTACTGGGTATTGATGAAAAAGAATACAGAACTCAAAATAAAGCAGCAAACACTAAAGATGGGGACAAATGAGCCCCAAATTCTGCTGAAGAAGAAAGTATAAAGTTTTCAAGAACCTACAACATTGAGGTTATTCAGACATGGGTACAAAGCATGTGAGCAGCTGAGTGGTCTAGGAGGAAGGTACATGAAGAGCAGAGAGATTTGACCACATCAGCACTGTACACAGTAGATGGGAAGCCATGCCCAGGAAACACAGTGAAAATTCCCATTCCATTTTGTCAAGACTGTCTCTCTTCAAACCATGAGGGTGCTCAAGACTCTCCTACTGAAAGGGAACCAGAAAATGTGAATTCTCTAAAACAATGTATGTGTGCATATTTGAAAGTAAATCCTCTTACATGGAACATACTAAAACACATTGTGCTGTGGTAAGATTTATTTTATATACAGATATGGACAGGTATATACTTAGCTTCTTAAACAGTTATTTATTTATGCATTTGTTTATTTATTTGTTTATTGTGGCATCTATGTGTGTGCATGCATGTGGATGTGTCCCCAGATTATATGTGAAAGTCAAAGGACAACTTGTACAGTAGTTTTTGTGGTCTGGGGACTGAAGTAGGTTTTCAGGCTTGACAGCAAGCACTTTCACCCACTGAACCATATCAGCAGCATTTTCCATTAATATCCTAAGCGCATAGCGGGACATTCATTCTCTCAGGACATTCAGTCTCTCTCTCTCTCTCTCTCTCTCTCTCTCTCTCTCTCTCTCTCTCTCTCTCTCTCTCTCTCTCTCTCTCTCTCTTAGTTTTTTTTTTTTTGGTGTAGCCCTGGTTATCCTAAATCTCAGCTCTGTAGACCAGGCTAGCTTGAACTCACAGAGATCTGCCTGTCTCTGCCTGCCTTCCCAAATGCTGGACTTAAAGGCATGAGCCACCATGCATGGCCCAGCCATTTTCCTCATTTTTATAACTATAGTAAAGTGAATTTTGTAACACATCTGAAAACAAAAACCAAGACTTCACCCTAAGTGATACATTACAAAATGTTTTCTCTGTCATATCATTAAATACTTTCTATCTTTGATTGCCCCACAGGTCTGAGCTTTTGGTTCTGAACAAAATCTTCGCATAGGAAAATGAGAGGCAACAAGACATGGATCACAGAGGTCATTCTACTGGGATTCCAAGCCAATCCAGCTGTGGACTGTTTCCTCTTTGTGCTTTTCTCTCTCTTTTATTCCTTTTACCCTTCTTGGGAATGGGGTCATCCTTGGAATAATATGCCTGGACCACAGACTGCACACACCTATGTACTTCTTCCTCTCACATCTGGCCATTGTTGACATGTCTTATGCTTCCAACAATGTCCCCAAGATGCTGGCAAATCTTGTGACTCAAAGAAAAACTATCTCCTTCATTCCATGCATAATGCAAATATTCTTGTATCTGGCTTTTGCACACATAGAGTGCCTGATTTTAGTGGTGATGTCCTATGATAGATTTGTGGCCATCTGTCACCCCCTACACTACACTGTCATCATGAGCTGGAGACTGTGTACCATTCTGGCTGCTGTTTGCTGGATATTTAGCTTTCTTCTGGCTCTGGTCCATTTAGTCCTCATCCTGAGGCTGCCATTCTGTGGGCCTCATGAAGTCAATCACTTCTTCTGTGAAATCCTGTCTGTCCTCAAGCTGGCTTGTGCCGACACAACACTCAATCAAGTAGTCATCTTTGCAGCCTGTGTGTTCATATTAGTGGGGCCGCTCTGCTTGGTGCTGGTCTCCTACACACGCATCCTGGTGGCCATCCTGAAGATCCAGTCAGGAGAGGGACGAAAAAAGGCCTTCTCCACCTGCTCCTCCCACCTCTGTGTGGTTGGGCTCTTCTTTGGCAGCGCCATCGTCATGTACATGGCCCCCAAGTCACAGCACCCTGAAACACAGCAGAAGATCCTGTCCCTGTTTTACAGCCTTTTCAACCCCATGCTGAACCCACTGATCTACAGCCTGAGGAACGCTGAGGTCAAGGGTGCCATGAGAAGAGCACTATGGAAGCAGAGAGCAGCATGAGAGATATCAAAGAACAATCTAGATGTATGATTTTGCTTTCTGTCAATTATAACCATTGGCCATTCCTTTGCCCTTTCTATTATAAACACCTCCTAAACCACAATATTATAGACTAATAGACATAGACCGAAAATCATGTCTACCTAGAGTCCTGAGTCCCTTGCTTCTGAAGCCCGGGGTAATAGGCCCATACCTCTTATATTTAGGTACCAGAAATAACTGGATACATACTATAGGTCTTAAACACTTGAGGGTTAAGACTGTGATATTAGGAGAGTCTCTCCATTCCTACCCACAATTCTTATCAGAGTGGAGCCAGTGCTATGAGACCAAATGGAACTGTGAACAGCACATAAAATGAACTTCTTTAGAAACAACAGTAAAGCCAGGCATGGTGGTACACACCTGAAATCCAAGCACTGGACGTGGGGTAGAGGCAGGTGCATCTCTGTGAGTTCAAGGACAGCCTGGTCTACAAAGTGGGTCCATGACAGCTGAGGCTACACAAAGAAACCTTGTCTCAAAAAAAAAGTAAAATTATAAAGCCAGCACATTTTTCTATAATTAGCAAAGTGGCTACATGGCCATTTGCACCAAAACAAAATGAAAACAAAAAAATCTAGACATAACAGCTAAACAAGAAAAGTTCTATATGATAAGTCATAGGTCAACAAGGAATGGGATATTACTGAAATGACTAAAAAATATAAAAAATAATCACTGGAATTTGGTGACATCTAATAAAAATCATTGGAAAACAACCAAAGTTGGCAAAGTTTGAATGCAGCTTAGCCAAGTCAGGTTGAGCTAATAAATGCATGGCAGACACCCACTAGATGAATTATTAGTGGCTTTTTCTTTGACAAAGATGGAATAAGGACTTATGACTTCAAAGCCATCTTTTCTGTCCTAATAACTCAATTCAGAGAGAAGTGACTATAAGTGACACATGGTTATAATCCAGTAAAGCTTTCTTTACAAAAACAAGTCACTGGTCAAATAGTTCGCAGGTACTTGAAGACCTTTGCCATAGAGATGTATAGCCGGTCCAGTTCCTTGGGATTCAGTCAGCAGCCCTCACTATGGATTGGGGAACCAGATTGTAAGAAACAATTTAAAGCAAGACTGTGTGGCATCTACCTTGGCTGAGGTCTTTGCTCCTTTAACAGTTTGTAAAAAACTAATACCACTATCCCTTAGCAGCCAGTGGGCTATAAATACCTGTGACTTCTCTGATATATTTTGAAACTCAGAAAGATCCTCATGTTGTCAAGTTACAAATTTGAACCCCAAAGCAAAGCATAATAGCTAAAGAGTCACATCAGTTATTTCAAGTTATAACCAAAATATCTAACTGAAACAAGGAAGGAAAGGTTATTTATTTTTATTTTTATATGTATGTATGTATGTGTGGGTATGTGTGCATATGAGCAATCCTCCAGCATATATGTGGAAGCCAGAAGACAACTTGCAATCATCAGTACTCTCCTTCTACCAAGTGGGTCCCAGGAATCAAGTCATCAGTCTTAGCAACAACTACTTTTATCCAGTAATCTGTCCTGACAGCTTGAAAAAGTTTACTTGGGCTTATAGGTTTCAAGAGTCTCAGCTCATCTCAGTAAGAAGGGCATGGCAGATGCAACTCAGTTCACAGTAATGGCACTGTGTGATGGAAGACAGCTGTTCACATTATGGTGGACCTAGAAGCAGAGAGAACAGAACTAGGGGTCAAGCTATAACCTTCTAAACCCTGGTGACCTGCTTCTACCAGTTAGGCACCTTCTACAGCCTCCAAGTCACCTCAAAACAGCACAGCCTGTTGGGGCCTAAGTGCTCAGAACATGAGACTCTTATGATACTTCAAACTCAAAGAACACTACAACTGATGAACTGTAGCACAGTAATCCAACAACAACAGCAGCGGCAACAGCAACAGCAACGACAACAACAGTAAGTACGGTAAAACAGGCTATTTGGTCAAAAGTGGAATTAGCGGGACTTAGGTTTTTTTTTAACCTGTTTTCTTTTACATTTTAGACATTTTGGGCAAAAAAAAAAAGCACTTCAAATCTTTGTCGTTGTGGTTTGTTGTTGTTACTCCTTTCTTTGCGCATGAGAGATACCTTTAATTTTTGTTCAGGTTGTTTTCCTTTCATTTATTTGAGTATGGCTTTTTAAAAATTATTATTTATTCACATTACATCCCAAATGTAATCCCTTCACTCTTATCTTCCTGTTCACACCCTCCTCCCTATTCTCCTCCTCTAGACCACTGACAGGTAGGATCCTCCTCCCCTACCATCTGACCACAGCCTATCAGGTCTCATCTGAATAGCCTCCATCCCCTTCCTCTGTGTTCCCACAGGGCCTCTCCACCAACGGAAGTGATCTAATCACAGGCACCAGAGTTCATGCCAGAGGAAGTCCTCCACTCTCCCTGGCCCCTTCCCCATGTGAAGAATGAACTGCCCATCAGCTACATCTGAACAGGGGGTCTAGGTTCTCTGCTTGCAATGTCCTTGGTGCATCAGTTGTGCAGGCCCCCTCCAGGTCCACTGGCATGCATAGTCCCCTTGTGGAGCGCCTGACAACCCCCACACACACAGTCCTTCTATCCCCCAACTCTTCCATACAGCTCACAGTGCTTTGCCCAGAGTCTAGCTGCAAGTCCCAGTAGCACTTCAAATCTTTAGGTTAAGGTAGTCTTAGTTGTAGTTATAGATTCTGAGAGTTGCTCTTATTCTAACCTTGATTACAGGATGTATAATTATTGGTTTTTATCCTTTATATCATAAACTTTTTTCATGAATGAAAGCAGGAGACTGAAAATAAGTAGGAGGAAAACCAGAAGCAATTAAATTCTTACAGTTATTAAGTGGAAACTGTTTTAGACAGGGGCTTCTTTATCATCATCATCATCATCATCATCATCATCATTTAATGTATTTATTTATTCAGATTACAACGCAATTGTTTTCCACTCATGTGTATCCTCCTGTTCCTCCCTCCCTCCCTCTTTTACCCTGTTCCCCTCGCCTAGGTCTGTGACTGAGAGGGACCTCCTCCCCCACCATATGGTCACAGCCTATCAAGTATTATCCTTTCTCTGAGTGCCACCAGGCCTTCCCACCAAGGGGAAGTGGTAAAATATGGGGCATCAGAGTTCATGGCAGAGTTAGTCCCCTCACTCCACACAGTTGTGGAGAATGTCTTGTCTATTGGCTAGATCTGAGTAGGGGTTCAATGTTTACAGCATGTATTGTCCTTGGTTGGTGCAGTAGTTTGAGCACAGCCCCCTGGGTTGGACAGAGGCTTCTAAGTGTGAGGATTATTATGACATTCATGCCCTTAGTTATCTTTCTTTAAAGGTTTTAGAGCATTTTAAGTCTAACTTTTTTTTATTTTGAAGTGTGTGTGTATGTGTGTGTACATGCATGTGTGTGTGAGAGAGAGAGAGACAGAAAGAGGGAGAGAGAGGGAGAGAGGGGGGGGGGAATGGGTACATAGAAACAGAGGCAGAGAGATAGAGAAGAGTAGAGGGAAAGCAGGACTGAGGGAGGAAGGAGGGAGGGAAGGAAGTAACTCTTTAGTTGCTGAATTAAATGCCCTGAGGAAACAAATAATGGATGGGATAAAGAGAGTATTTGGACCTATCCCAGAGAGATATATTCCATCATGGAAGAGAAGAGAGACAGAGAAGGTTTATGACAACGAAAAAAGACCCTGGTTGGTCACACCGCATCCACATTTGAAACAGAATGTGAACAGGAAGTGTGGGCAGGCTATAAAGCCTCAAGGCCTATGTCAATCAACCATTTTCTCCAGCAAGGCTCCACCTCCTAAATATTCTTCAACCTTCTTAAACAGCACTACTGACTGTACACCAAATATTCAAACATGTGACCCTTGGGAAGACAATCACGTTTATACCACAACAGTGTGTGTTACGGCATTCTTCCTTCTTTGCGCTCTGTGACCAATGTTCAAGTCAATATGCCAATTTCTAGACTTTGTATGACTGCACACAAGTTTTCTTCTCACTATTCACCATTTTGGAAGCAATGCCTTCCATGATAAATTGTAATATAACATTTACTTTGAAATATCTTTTTTTGCTATCTTCTCAAAATAGCAAGTCATTTCTAACTACTGTCCATCTTGTTCAAAACATGCATTTAAGAAGAAAGATAAGGACCAGAAGTACAGCTCAGTTAAAATATTTTTCCGAGTAGATTCTCCATTTTAATCATAATGATCTTTATGTATATGTTGAACTCTTTCAATACCCCTGTGAACTGAGGCTGACTCAGAAAGGTTTGTGGTGGAAGCCGACCATTACATGTCTCTTAGCCACTTCTAAAATTTTTACTCCATTTTCTGGACATCATGGGACAGAGGGGAAGGCATCCTATTGGGACTCTAAATGAGAGACGCATGGGAGAACAGCAAAATAAAAGGATCCAGAGGGTCCTAGAAATCTACAAGTAGAACAATATGATAGGCAGATTTGGGCCCAGGGGTCCCGCTCAAACTAAGGCACCAGCCAAGGACAATACAGGAGGTAAACTTTAAACCCCTTCCCAGATCTAGCCAATGGTCAGAATATTCTCCACAGTTGAGTGGAGAGTGTGATACGACTTTCTCACGTACTCTGGTGCCTCACATTTGACCATGTCCCCTGGAGGGGGAGACCTGGTGGCACTCAGAGGAAGGACAGCAAGTAGCCAAGAAGAGACTTGATACCCTATGAAAACTTTCAAGCTAAGTGGTGGCACAAAATAGAGATGACTACAAAAGAGGGGTAGGGAAAGTTTAGTACATCAACTGGGAAGGCAGGCTGAGCTGTAGGTTGGCTACTTTGGAAGAACAAACTAGAGAAATAAACAGCTTGGAGGATCCTTGAATCAAACACCCCAAACACTGAATTAGGCCTTCAATTGAGCCCAATTTGACTGGTCCATGTCCTAAAACACTGTAACATGCCATAAGTCAATCAGCCCACAGCTAGTGGTGTTTACTAATCGAATGCAGTGGGGAAAGTAGCTGGCTAAGATCCCAGCTTCATCTTCCCATCCATGACAACTGGTGTGCACCCTGAAGAGCAAAGTCCTTTGAGACTAAGATTGAAATAGTAGGAGAGGAGGTTATAGTTCACGTAAATAATCCCATGACTAAATAAATGTACAAGTCCCCAATTAACAAAGCCTTAGATCAACAGCCAGAATATCAATATGCAGAGTTTTACCTAGAGCAGTGGTTCTCAACCTTCCTGATGCTGCAGCCCTTTAACACAGTTCCTCATACTGTGGTGACCCCCAACCATAAAATCATTTCATTGCTATTTCATAGCTTTAATTCTGTTACTGTTATGAATTGTAATATAAATATATTATATCCAGGATATCTGATAGGCAACCACCAAAGGGTTCACTACCAACAGGTTGAGAACCACTGTTCCAAGGCATCCAGTTTCAAAAGAAAGAAAGATGCTTGAAATAGCAAAGTATGCTCCACATTCTCATAGATCAAACTACAAAGCAGTCCCTACAAAGATGTTTAAAACTAAACAATGCTATGATTAAAGAAGTAAAGGTCTTCTTGAAAAAAAAAACATTGCATTTCTTCAGACCAAAAAAAAAATTAACTTCACATCAATAATAAACAGTGACACCAAATATCAATATTATATGTCACATACCATGCTCAGAGGAATAGTTTGAGGATAAACTATTTATCACCCAACACAGCAGGCATGAAGGGCTAGTTTGTCTGTTTTCACTACTACAGTCATCATAGAAGGGCCATGAGAGACCCTTCATTCAAGCTCCTCTATTTTTTAAAGGGACTTGGGAAATGGGTTAGGCAGGTATCCTGACCTTCAAGCAGTATAGAGAAAAAGGAATTCCAGGGGCTGTGGGAAGAGGAATTTGGGGTCTGGTTTGTATTTTTTACAGGTGTAGTCAAGAAACAATTGAAACATCCTCTAGAACGAACCAACTAACCACCACGAAGACTACTGAAAGAGACCCATTTTCTCAGAGAGATCTCAGCCAGAGTGTTAACACAGAAAATAGACTTTGCTTTAAGCCAAAACACCCTTGAGTTTAACATTACTGGCCCTCTTTTTCAATCTATAAACCTACACCGTGCACCTCATAAACCATCTTATAATATCACTTATAAAAAAGCAATAAGTAAAACAATGAATATTTAAAACTTTATTTTAAATTTTGCCTCATCTCCAAACTTGATTGCAAATTATCTGAACAATGTAACTCCCAGTCATAAAATCAAATATGTAGCTGTTATTTAATATGTACAATAGATAATGTATAGCTATTGCTTCCTGATGTCTATACTCGAGTCTAAGTATGCACTACCTCTTTCCTTCATATTTATTTAATAACACAACTTTGGTTTATACTAACACAGCATGACATTCTTTTCTGTGGTGTTAGTCAATATTCCAGACACACCTTAGTGAAGGTCGTTAGTTGGGAGTGCCTTGGAGTATATCCAGAAGCTTCAGGCTACATTACTCCAACTGTGAGTGGGAGTCTCTCTCTCTCTCTCTCTCTCTCTCTCTCTCTCTCTCTCTCTCTCTCTCTCTCTCTCTCTCTCTCTCTCTTTCTCTCTCCTGTGGATTTTTGAGACAGGGTTTCTCTGTGTAACAGCTTTGGCTGTCCTGGAACTCACTGTAGGCCAAGCTGGCCTCGAACTCACAGAGATCCACCTGCCTCTGCCTTCTGAGTGTTGGGATTAAAGGCGTGTGCTACAGTGCCCAACTTGGAGTTTCATTGTACAATTCTTCCTCAATTATCTCAACTTTCCTTTTACCTTAGACAGTTGCCCCAGGGTTAACATTGGAGCAGGAATAATCTGTATCTTTCAGGATGGCATCAGGATTGCCATAAAATACTGAGTGGTTTTGGCCCTTCTGGCAAAACTGTGTTGATGGAAGATGTCACACTGTGACATAAAAATAACCATGAGGATAACTATGTCCTTACGATTGAGGGGAGAGCCCAGTGACTCTGGCCTTGTGCCCCTGTGCTCTGTGAGAGGGAAAGCTACATTCTCAAATGACCTTACTGCCAGTATTTTGACCTAGCATCCTCCAAAGTGTGGAAAACTGAGTTTACATATACAAAATAATGTAATAAGTAGAAGTAAACTAACTAAACCACACATTGCTTCTTAGAGAAATATTTGTATGTATGCTATGATAATAAAAACAGGCCAGACATTAATAACCGAACAGGAGAAAACTAATGGACCTATAACTGTGATTCCTGTTCTTTAAGGGACATACATTATAAAGACTGCCATCTAGGAAGAACTTTTATAGAATTTGGCCACACCAGATAATATATATACAGTTCTCAGCTGACTCATCACTCTCTCTGCCTATGCTTAATGATAAGATGTTCAATGTTCAGAAAAGTCCTTGGTTATAAATAAAGAAAATGTTTTAAAACTGGGGCGGTGGTGCACACATTTAATCCTAGTACTCAGGAGACAGAAGCAGGCAGATCATTGTGAGTTCGAGGCCAGCCTGGTCTACAAAGTGAGTCCAGGACAGCCAAGGCCATACAGAGAGACCTAGTCTTTAAAAAAGAAAAGAAAATATTTCAGCTGTTACATTACACCATCAAATACTGTACAGATACCTGTTATCCTTCTTGAGTCATGCAATAGGATAAAGAGTGGGTATCATCTGGTGGTCATGAATACCATAGGAAAAACCTCTCACAGACTTACAGGGAGTACTATCTCATAAACTGAGTTATATCTTGGCAGGCTGCCACTTATCAAACCCTAATACAAAGCATCACAGTATTTTCTGGCAGCTAACTTACATCCTAATTGTACTAGTGCCATTAGTTTACAATAACAACAAAAAGAAAGCAATTGTCCCTTAAGACAAATAAAAAGGAGCTGGGAAAAACAGCTACCTATTGAGGCATCATGAGACAAGCTGAATTTACTTTTAATGAAGAGTGAAACTCAAAGGAAAAAGTGTCAATTAAAATTAGCAAATTATAATAATTGTCTCCTGAGATGGGGAGAAAGAGACCTAGTCTAAAAATATGATGACACTTTAGTGAAATGTGCCCTGCAACTCAAGACATGATTTTATTTAGTAATGGGGCTTAGAGACACAGAGCTTTTACCCTAACCCAACAGGACTGCTTGCCGGCCTTGACTCAGGTGGAAGCCAAAGTTACCTCATGCAATTTGTTCATTCTATGTCAATAAGCAAAAGAGAAACACTTGGGGGATTTTGCAGTGAATTGGAGTTTTCTAGGTCCTGGTAACCCTCACTGATGAACTGTGATGCCCACATCCTAGAATGTGTCAGAATAAGACATAGCACAGCTGGGAAACCATTCTGAATTACACCATACCCCTACCACAGGACAAATGCTGTGGTAGAAGCTGTTATCATTTCATTATACTGAGACAGAGTGATTGGCTTTGTTCCCAACCGATGTAGAATGCAGGGGGGAAAAATGTCAACCCAAACTCTAATGATTTCTATAATAACATCAACCTGACCTATGTCCAATCATATTTAATGGGAAGTCAAAGCTGATATTTCTCTGATTCTATTATATTTTCTAATGAAACTGATTGTGTTCTAGTCATACTGTAAAATGGTGTGATACTGGTATTGTTGGAAATGTTTATCTACACTGTGTCTGTAAATCATGTGATACTATTGAAATTTAGAATCTAGTTCACTGTGAGTGCTAGCAGAGTTTTCCAAGAATATAATACCCACAGGAAATGTCTAGGCTATAGAAGAACTTGATTTAGCCATAAAGTAGTTTGTATGCTAAATTGTTTATTATGAGACAAAAATTAAAGATCAAGGAGTATAGAATCAACTAACAAGATGAATGCAAAAATATGAAAATGTATCATGACCTTATAGGATAGATTTATGGCTTCCTCAGATCTAGCCTTGACCTACATTAATTTTTCATCTTTGGGGCATGGCATGCTGACACCACTGCTGCATTGTTCCAAAAGCAAGCCTCTAAATTATAATACTATTTTAATACTCAAAAGGGAGCCAGAGTCAAGGGGTAGTAAATAGAACACCCAATAAATGTTAACTCAGTTAAAATTATAGAAATATGGAATCCAGAGTAATTTTGCTACGTTCTAAGTATCGCACCACAGAGTAAAACACAGAAATATATGATTATCTTCTGGACTGAATGTTGAAGTCATTGCTGTTATATTGTTGCTGCTTTCATAACATCAGGACCTCAATAGCACAGACAGCTTGAGCACGGTGGTGTCCACTGCACTAATCAGGATGGTGGATCAGTAACTTGGCAAATCGGTTGCTCTTACTATGTGGACAGTGTCTTGTAATAAGCAGATGAGCCTTATAACTTCGAGATGTTTTTTATTTTATTTTATTTTTACTTATTTTTATTTATTGATTTAGGTTTGTTTTTATGCAGGGTTCCTCTGTGTAGCTTTGGCTGTCCTCAACTCACTTTGTAGAGCAGGCTGGCTTTGAACTCACAGCGATCCACTTGCCAGGGTCCAGCCCTGGGGTTAGAGGGTCAGGGCCTGAAGAAGGGTGGATGTAGAGGGTGGAGGGAGGAAAGGAAGGAAAGGGAATAAAGGGAGGAATATGAGTCAGGGATGGGGATCAGGTGGAGTTTTACAGCCTGAGGATCGACAGTAGAGTGCTTCTTTATTTATACAGAACTCAGGAGGCGGGAATACACGCATGTTGTTCCACAACAGAGATCAGATCATTTTTGTGCCCAGACATATGTTTTAACTTCCACTTAGTCATAAGTCTAGTCATCATTGACAAACCATGACAGAACAGAATTATCATTTACAATCATTTTTCCTCATCAACCTCATAACCCAACTTTTAACAATATTCAAGTTTCAAGGGCATGTTTTGCCAAAGCATGACAGCTTGTTCTCAGGCTGGTTTCAAGGGCAGTGGACAGAAAGCAAATCTCCAAGCCAGCCTGGGCAGATTGCTATGTCTCATGCGATATATTATCAACTTCTAATACTCAGAATCCTAATTGGGCCCTCAAAAAAAAAATCTTCAGGCCAAAGTTGCTGCAAGTATTATTAAATTTCTGCCATAATACACTGTTTATATTTTATATATTTGTAGAATTTATTTATATGTCTAATCTTGGTTTGTTTGTTGTTTTGTTTTGTTTTTGTTGTTTTTGTTTTGTTTTGTTGTTGTTGTTTTGTTTTGGTTTTTGTTCCTTGGTCATACAACACCGTAGTGATCCTGTACGAGTTTACTTTTTCTAAGAAAGGGAGATTTTAATATTTTACCCTTTTATCATTTATCCGCACCATTCTTTGTCCATTAGTATGAAGAGGAGGCTTTTAATTTGATCTGCTGCCAACTTCTCAAAACTTTGTTCTGATTATCTTGTTCCTGAGTAAGGAACATCCAGGGGCAGATGTGCCAAGAGTATCTTTGAGTCAGAGCCTCATTAGGAGGTCTCTGACATGACTATTTGAGTCACAACCTGCAGGGCGTAAAGAAGACTTTCCAGTGGGGCCAGATAAGGATATCTCCCTAAAAGTGGGAGAGGTAATATGGTCAGGACATTCCTGAGGAAGCTTAGAAGTAGTGTTCCTAGAAGAGGGTGTGAATGATTCATAAGAAAATTTCCATCAATCCAATATGCCCAAGTTGTACAAATAATAAAAGCCCCCCCCCCCAAGCGTGCAACACATAGAGATCAAGGCCAAAAAGTAGGGGACCATAGCACAGTGATTGCGTCACTCAGCTCAGCTTTGCTGGAGCTTTGTCAAACAGCTGTGCTGGCTTTATGACTTTCACTTCCCACTAGATATGGTTCCGCCAGCTTTGGAAATGACCACCCTTCTTAGTTCTAGCCTAGTTTCTTCTTCTTCCTCTACCGCACACTCATGAACTCAGCCATGACTTCCTTCCCTGCCATAACAGACTGCGTCTTCTCAAATCATGGGCCAAAATAAATCTTTTGTCTCTTAAGTTGTCTATGTCTGGTGTTTGGTCACAGCAACACAAAAGTACTGAGCACAAGTGGAGTGATGTGTAAGGAGAGAGTGGCTACAAAGAGCTCAGAGCGATCTCAGATTGACTTCAACCCTATAATCACAAGGCTCCATTACATTTGGAATTGAACCTCAAACCTCCAATGAATACATAAGCCTAATTTGATTCTGAGTTAGTCTTGAAGGTTTGAGGGTAGGATCCATCGAGCTAATGTCACGGTTTGTGACCAATAAAACTGTGAGATAAAAGGTGTGGTTTTGTCTATTGCTTATAGCAGCAGTACAAAAGGAATACAGGGGTGTGTGTCATTCTTTCTTTTTGTCTGCTTTCTTTTCTTTTGTTTTGTTGAGATGGGATTTCATGTATTCCAGTCTGGCCTCAAGCTCTCTTTGTAGTTGAAGATGACTTCTGACCCTCCTGCCTCCACCTCCTGAGGGCTGTAATTACAAGCCTGTGTCAACACTTCAGGTTTTATGTGGTACTGGGAATTCAACACAGAGTTTTATGACTGATAAGCAACCATTCTACCAACTGGGCCATAACCCTAGCCTTGTATCTAGTAATAACTGAAGATCCTATGTTTCTAACTCTAATCCTTACAAAAGTGGGGATTTATCATTTGCCGCAATTATGTCCCAATGCTTAGATCTTAGAAAATCTTTATACTCTTAAAAGTTACCAAGGACCTAATTTTTTTAAATGGTATAGGTATTGATATTTATGGTAGAAATTAAAACTGTGTTTATTGGGAAAATTGCTTTTAATTCATCTTTACTTAGACATTGCATAAGCATGTATTGAATGTGTTTGGACCCAGTAGCCTATAGTGTTTCATGTTAAATACAGGATGTTGAAAGTTTCTTTTATTTTTAAAAGACTTCTATAATAGCTCAACATAAATGTCTTCTATGACATTTTTATTTTATTAAAAGTTGTTAAAATTGCAATGCTTCACAGTTTTATAAATTTTAAAGTTTGGCTTTAGCAATTGACAACCCTGCTTCATGTCTTCTGCCTCCCATGTGTTGTAGTAGCACATACAGAGAGCTTCCACAAAATATCAATGTGCACACATGAAAGAATGACAGAAGAAAGCCAAAGCTTGTCAAAACATCACTATGGAAGTGTTTTAATTGTGTTGATCTTTTGGAGCTTCTCAGATGTTCTCAGAGTCCTGAAACTACACTGAGAAATAGTTGTGAGTGTCAGTTCTCATGGCTACAAATATAATGGGAACTCAGTACTGTTGCTTATGTCTGCTGCCTGTAACCCTTCATGTCCACTGCAAAAGAGATATACTTGGCATCTTCATGTCAGGAAGAACAGGTTCTAGCAGTGCATAAATCCATAAAACCATAACAACTTCAAAAGAGTGGATACTGTAGTTTGCTTTTCCTCAGCTTCACTGCTCTCTAAAGACATGAATTTGTGCCAAAGGAACTGGCTGGCCTAAAAGTTTGTTTGCCTTCAAGCTCACCTGGTACTATATGTTTTGTCTTCTAAACAAAATATGCTGGCCTGCCCAGCACCTCAGGGATAAGGTACATCTGTGTGATGTTGCACAGTCCCTCTGGGAATTTGAACTCTCGCTAGAGACTGAAAAGTGTTTTGTCTTCTGATAGTGAAATAAAAAACTATGCTCCTGGGGTTCTTTGGAGCCATTTCAGTGAGTCCTTTGAAGTCCCCAAATCTGATTTCATCTGATGAAGGCTGTCAGGAGAAGTGAGATTCTACACACATTTTAGAGGTATGGTTCTATCTGTAGAGTTTATTCTAACTCAAAGGATCTGCCTCAGAGAAAATCCAGCACTGACATCTTTTTACCTAAAGGGATTCATTTGAACTGGAAAGTGGCTTTTGGTGTGGGTAGTTGAAACAGAACAGTACAGCAGTAGAAATCACCTTAACAGTGTCAAAATGATGCCATTCCGGAGTGATCGTATGCCCTGACTCAGAATGCATTGCAAGAAGTTAGGAAAGACACCAGTTCCCATTGCTGCCATGCAGAGCTGTAGATAGACAGGGATCCCCAAAACTGCCTGGCATCTTATCCCCATTTTCATCTACTATGATGTGATGGTAGCAGCCAGACCAATGCAGCTGTCTTAAAAAGAGGAGACCTGAGAAGGGGGCACCTCCATACCCTGAAATGGTCAGACCAATGACAACTTTATTTTTAACTGTCTAAAAGAAGATATTAATGTCTGGGAAAAGGAACATTGAATACCTGTTGTAGTCATTTGTTTTCTGAATCAGTTTGATAAATGAATTTGTCATGTGATTACTTAATTTTTAAGTATTTCAATTTATCATATTATACTAAGTATTAGACTTAAATTGGTTTTTTAAAACCTTCTATGGTATGTGAGAAAGTCATATCCCACTCTCCACTCAACTGTGGAGAATGTTCTGGCCTCACATTTGACCATGTCCCCTGGAGCGGGAGACCTGATGGCACTCAGAGGAAGGATAGCAGGTTACCAAGAAGAGACTTGATACCCTATGAGCATATACAGGGAAGGAAATCCCCCTCAGTCACAGTCATAGGGAAGGGGAATAAGGGGAAATTGGGAGAGAGGGAAGAATGGGAGGATACAAGGGATGGGATAAACATTGAGATGTAACAAGAATAAATTAATAAAAAAAATTTAAAAAACTGAAAAAAATAAAATAAAACCTTCTATAGGTGTGTGTGTGTGTGTGTGTGTGTGTGAGAGAGAGAGAGAGAGAGAGAGAGAGAGAGAGAGAGAGAGAGAGAGAGAGAGAGAGAGAGAGAGAGAATAGGGAGAATATGAGCCATCAACCAACTCTAGATAAAGAAAACTCAAACTCTAAGGTGGATAAACACTCTTGGTGTCTTGGTGTCAGGTCTGTCTAAGACAGTGGTTCTCAACCTTCCTAATTCTGGGACCCTTTAATATACCTCTTCATGTTGTGGTGACGCCCAACCATAAAGTTATTTTTGTTGCTACTTCATAACTGTGAAATTGCTACTGTTATGTGTAATAATGTAAGCTATCTGTGTTTTCTGATTGTCTCTGGTGGGGGAGGTGGGGCACCAGTTGAGAACTGTTGGGGTCAAGGAAAAGCTGCTCAAAGCAACCATGAAAACCGTTTCTTTTGTGAACTGATGTGGTTTTTATTGTGAATATAAAAATTTGGGTAACAACGTTGTAACAGTTTTCTTTCCATTCACATCATGAGACTTTCCTTCAATATTTGTTTAACTTTATTTTATATTGTCTTCAGTTTATGTTTTAAAAGCAAGCTAGAAATGATAACTAAGATCTGAAAAGTTTTTAATCCAGGCACAAAACTATAGATACTAAATCATCAGAATAATTTTCAATATTATTGTTTTCCTTTATGCTGAGAAATTAAATGTAAGTCAGTAATTATAAGTAAAATCTTCAGTGCAGATGTTACTACCCTTACTTATCATATTATAGGATTTTTTCAAGTGTACCAAAAATAATTTTACACACATTTATCTATTTTCATTCATAATAAATTCAGTATACTTATAGAAATTTTTAAAATCTCTTTTATCTTTCTGCCTCATTGAGATTGTGTTTCTCAAAGAAATTCATGCAACTGATTTCTTTCCTGAATTCAGCAGTTGAAAAAGTTTGTAAGTCTACAATACATGTATCCTTAAATCTACCTTTCATGGAATTACAAAGTACTTCCTCCGAACGCTCCAAAATTCTTCCTATGAAACTATATTCTCAAAGCATCAATTCAAAGCCGATATAAGATGTTGTTTAACCTCTTTAAAGTTCATATTTTTTAAAAGTACAAGAAATCGTATCTGCAAAGATAGTCTACTGTAATAGGATGTGAAATTGAATATCTAATCCATAACAGATCTCAGTGTGTTTAAATATAACCCTTAGCTGATGTGTGTAATATAATATACTTCATTGACATATGTAATACACTTCATACTAGATTTAATTCATAACTGGAAATGCATTGTCTGCTTTAGGATTAAAAAAAACTTGAAGAAAGCTACATATGATAAAAATAAAATCATATCCATTCAGTGTTTCAAATGCTATGGAATTGATTGTTCAAAAATATTGTTAATTTGTAGTTTCTGTACTGGTACAGACTGTCTATTTAATGTGAATGATGAGTCTAATTGTTCCAAATATTGTTCATTCTTGAAGCAGAATTTCCTCCAAAACCAGAAACTGCAATTGAAAGGAAAACTTTAGACTAGATATGGCATGAAAAAATCTATATCTCTTGTTCTTACTAATCAAGGTAGAATGACATCTAGGAAGGAAAGAGTGGCATTGAGATAATTCTTTCACATGTAACCACATGGGGCCTAAAGAGTAAGAAGCTCAGAGGTCGCATAAAACTTGTCACTTCTCATGACTTAGAAGATAAGTTGAACTCAGGACAGTTGAGAATGTTATCCTAGTAACCAGTGATTTCACATGATAAACCAGGTTGCATTCCAGCTTTGTAAAGAATTGTGTTTCAGGAAAAAAAAATTTTTTTTCTTAGCATCTAGTATCATGACAACGTAAGAATCTTTCTGAGGTTGATTTTAGGTGTGTTCCATCAAAGTATAAAGATCTATTGGCTCCCCGAGATTCACTATGAAAATTAGACACTAAGCTCTCATTATAAGACAATGAATGCTAGATTAAACACCCTTCTGGCTGGCCAGCTCCTTATTGTAATAATCCTTACTATGCCTAGATATTTTAAGCTGTCCTGATTTTTATATCACTTGAGATAGATGCTTTCATATGTAGAGAAAGAGAATGAGTTGATTGAGGGTTTAATATTCTCTAAATTTACAATAAGATTTCATGAATGAAGACAACCCCACTATCATATATGTGTATGTATATGTGTGTATATATATACATTTTTAATTACTGAACACTAAATTGCACAATCTAGTGATTAGATAATATATGATATAAGTACCAACTTTTAAAGAATGATGATTCGGTTCTATTCATATTACAGGCAAATATTTTTATGTAGGAAATGTTTCATCATATATCTACAAATAATAGAATTGAGCAATATTGTGTTACAATTTTAAAATCCATAGTATAAATATACAATAGAAAGTAAGAATTACCAACAGTTAGCAAGTTTGTTTGTTAAAATTAACTTTTCGATGTAAATTATTCAAGAGTATATAACTTTAGAGTACTGACTGAAAGGCAGATGGTAAAAAAAAAAAAACACAATTATTGTTTCTAGAATTACAAACATGTATTTCATTAAAAATAAAATAGCAAATCACATCACAAACTTTTTTAATGCTAAGGTTAATTTATTAAGGAGATTTGACTTCGTGAATAAAAACAGTTCTTCGCATACAGCTTTCAAAGGTAATCTTGAGAATGTATATTTCTGTTATCCTTTCATCTATTTATATAAAAGGACACTAGAAACAGACACTACACTCGATATAAAACTGAAATTACTGGTCTAAGAGTATAGTTTCAGAGAACAGAACTTCCACAGATATAGAAGTCCTGGGTTCATCTTGAGTATCAAACAGAGAAGAACCAAGAGCTCAGTTAAAGTGGCTAAAGAGGTGGCTTGGTGGGTGCAAGCAGTTGCTGCTCCTGCAGAGGACCTGGGCTTGATTCTCAGCACACGTATCAGCTCACAGCCATCTGTAACTCTAGATTCTGGTGATCTGAGACTTTCCTTTGGACACCTAGGCACCAGGCCTCCATTTTATGAACATACATGTGTGTAAGCAAACATTCATATGTGTAAAATAATAAAAAATTAATCTTTTTTAAAAAGGGTTTATTGAAGTCTAGATGTTAGTTGATTAAGTGAATTATGAACTATGAATAGGTGAGCCTGAAATTCGTGTTCCTGTCAAAAGTAATAGAGAGTTCAAAACAAAAGCAGGCTAAAGAGACAACAGAACAAGTCTTGAGAGTTCACATGCAGAAAACAAAACATGATAATAATAAAATATCACCCATTGGCTAACAAAGTAAGTCCAGGCAGAAAGAGATGGATCAAAAGAGCATTTTTCTACATAATTGCCAACTAATCATGACACAATAGCCACATATTTCTCATCATTATTACCAATAATTGAGTTGGCAAGATAATCAATGGTAGTTAAAATAAGAAACTGAAAGATATATATATATATATGTATACGTAGATAAACATATAAAGTTATAATATATATATATGAATGATATCCTGGAAATTGATTGGAAAAAATAATAGGCATGCAATGAAAATATCAGAGAATGACAGTATTTATTAAGTGATCCAACTTAGTTTTGGCCCAACAAGGGAACAAATTAACATCCTGCATCTTAACATAATGAATAATCTGAATCAGAACATAAGAAATAAAAATAAATAAATAAAAATTTTTAAAAACATGAGAAATATATTTTCAACTTGAAGGACATACTACTAAAAATCTACTATTTACTCTTTAAAATGTCAAATGTTGAAAACACATAAAGGCCAAGGATGCATTTGAATTACAAAGATACTAAGAAGAGATTATATTAAGTATAATATGAAATCTTAGATTAGATCCTGTGTGAATAGAGATAGAGAAAACAAACATGTAAGCATTCCTTTTCTTACCTTTTATAATTATAATATGGCAGTAACTTCAAATGTTTCAAAACCAAATATATAGACGAAGAATGTAAAATATTCAACAAAGCCATCAATGTATACTGAATCTGAGTAAAAGTGTAGAATTTGCATAATTCTTAATGTACTATTTACTGATTAAATTTAAGCGTGAAATAAGAGGAGGCATTGAACTCTTCTCTGCACTTGTGTTGTGATGAATAAATCCAGTTTTCACTGATTGTCCAGCTCTGGGCTTTTCATCTCACACCACTGCTGTACCAGCTGTCATAAAGGAATGAAAGGCAACCACACATGGGTCACAGACTTCATCCTGGTGGGACTCCAGCTCAGTGCAGGCATGGAGATGTTGCTTTTCTGGATCTTCTCCCTGTTGTACATCCTTAGCATGCTTGCCAATGGCATAATCTTGGGGCTCATCTGTGTGGACCAGAGGCTGCACACCCCGATGTACTTCTTTCTTTCACACCTGGCCATCCTCGACATGTCTTATGCTTCCAACAACGTCCCCAAGATGCTGGCCAACTTGGTCAACCAGAAAAAAAACATCACATTTGGTCCATGCATCACACAGACATTCCTGTACTTGGCCTTTGCTGCTTCAGAGTGCTTGATTTTGGCAGCCATGTCCTATGATAGGTTCGTGGCCATCTGCCACCCCCTACACTATACTGTCATCATGAGTTGGAAAGTATGCGTGGCTCTGGCTGCCACTTCCTGGTCATGTGGATTTATCCTCTCTCTGGTTCACACAGTTCTTCTGCTCAGGCTGCCCTTCTGTGGGCCCTGGGAGGTGAACCACCTCTTTTGTGAAATCCTAGCTGTTCTCAAGCTGGCTTGTGCTGACACCTTGATCAACCAACTTGTCATCCTTGCTGCATGCATTTTTGTCTTAGTTGGGCCCCTTTGCTCAATGCTTGTCTCTTACACACACATCCTCCGGGCAGTCCTAAGGATGCAGTCAAAGGAGGGACGCAGGAAGGCCTTCTCCACCTGCTCTTCCCATCTCTGTGTGGTGGGGCTCTTCTTTGGAATAGCCATGTTGGTTTATATGGTCCCTGATTCTGATCAGCGAGAGGAGCAGGAGAAAATTTTGTCACTGTTCCACAGTCTATTTAACCCACTGCTGAATCCTCTCATCTACAGCCTGAGGAATGCCCAGATGAAAGAAGCCTTCCACAGAGCACTGCAGAAGAAGAGATCTGTTTGACGGGCACAGAAAATTTGAGTTAGGTAGGGCCATGCTCCTGAAACTTGTGGTTAGCTGAAGCAAAATTCAAGGAAATTTTATTTGTTACTATTTATTTGTTGCTTTGTTTGTTTAGTTTTGAGATAGTGATCACTATGTGGCTCTGTCTGCCCTGGAACTCACTATGTAGATCAGGCTGGACTCGAACTCACAAAGATACATATGCTTCTATCGCCCAAGTGCTTGGATTAAAGGTGTACACCACCAACCATGTCTGGCTAGAAGTCTGATTTTAAAATAGTGTAATCGCTCAAATTTTGGCTCTGAACATGGGACATAATAACATGGAAAGTGATGTACTCATAATTGACTCTATGAATTCAATTTTTAGATTGAATTCCAATGTTGAAAGCCATTTCCTTTTGTTCAGCAAGAGAGAATGGAACACTATTTCTCACTCTTATTTGCATCAATTATTCAAATTTTATCTCCAAACACTTACTTTAAAGTAAAGCTAATGAAGCAACAGAGAAAACAGAATAAGATAATATAGATCAGAACATATATTAAATGAAATAAAAAATAGAAAAAACTATAGAATTAATGGTCACTAGTGTTACTGTTTTTCTTTTTTTGTGTGTGTGTGTAATCAACAAAATTACCACACTTTAGTATGCTTGACCAGCAGCAGGTGTTCATAAGAGATCATGGTGAAGGCCTGGACAAGCATGAGGACCAGCGTATGAACTCTCGTGACACATGTGAGCAGCTGGGTGTAGCTGCATATATTCTTGTACCCCAGGGACGTGGGTGTCAGAAACAGGAGGTCTGCTGAAGTTTGATGGCTGACAGTGAATCTCCTGCTTCAGTAAAGAACTCTGTCTTAAGGGAATAAAGCAGAGAATGATAAAGCAGGACACCTGATGTCCACTTCTACAGATACTACATATACTCACACACAAGCTTATAAACACATACACAAGGGAGGAAATACTCCAATGACTAAAATTATCACTGAAGGAAACATCATCACCAATTTAGCAGATATGTAAAGAACCGAGAGAGAATTCCATGAGCAACTATACTACAATTAGGGAATTTTTTTATGAATACTGAATCTACCAACACATTAAAATGATCTAAATAGATTTACAGCACATAAAAATAAATTAGTATATTTAAATCTTATTAAAGATATCTACAGACCACATTGTTATTTTAGTACACTACACCAGAGTTTTAAAAGAAAAATTAATATTATTTCTTCATAGGAAATTTTAAAAATAGAAACAAAGAAAAAAGTTCCTAGGTCCTTTTATGAGGTCAGTATCATTACTGTAAAAGATATCACAGGAACTGCAAATTACAGGCCATTTTATCTTTCTGTACAAAAATGTACATCTCAACAAATATCAAAAACCAGAACCTGAAAACAGGCAGCATCAAATACTATGACCAAGTGAGATTTATTCCAGGGGTACAGTAGTTCAAACATAGAAAACTCAATCAATATACTATGGTATATTAAATAAATAAAGGAAAATATAAACTCTTTTTACATTCATTTAAAGCAAGTGAAAAGTCTAATACTTTTTCATCAGAAACACACAGTCAACAATCTAGAAACACAAGGTAACTTCTTTGATCTGAAAAGGAATACATAGGAACACATAGCTAAAATAGTAACTGTTAAAGACCAGATGCTTTCCCTTCCACTTCTTTTATTCATCACAGGAAAAGAAAGGCAAATAAATAATGACATGAAAACCAAACTGCATTAAGGTTCCATCTCACAGGGGCTAAAGAAATGGTTCAGTGGTTAAGAGCACTGTCTGCTCCTCCAGAGGAGCTGGGTTCAATTCCCAGTACCACATGGCAGCTCACAACTGTCTGTAACTCCAGTTCTAGGGGATATGACACCCTCACAGAGACATACATGCAGGCAAATGACCGAATCACATGAAATAATAATAAATTAATAATTTTGAAAAATATTCCATCTCACTCAACTTAGAATGTCAGTGATTACAAATATCATTGTCATGCCATCCCAAAAAGAACTGTGATGGCTGAGCAGCTTTGGGCTTGCCTCTCTCTGCCCACTGATAAGCAGCCTCACCCATCTGGGACACAGGGAGCAAACAAGTAGAGGTGACTTGGGTGCTGGCCACAACCTACATTAGCTGCCATCCTGAAGAGGCCTGTGGGACACCTTAACAGCTTTGGGACTGAATCTCATTCTGGTCACTCCTCTCTGGCCTGATCCATCCAGGACACAGCCAGAAAACCAGCTTAGGAGGCCTGTAGGATACCCAAGCAGCTTTGGACTTGGATCTCTCTCCGCCTACTCCTTTCTGGCATTGCCCATCTGGGTCACAAACAGCAGAGTCTGGCTAGCAGACATGAGTCTGACACAGGCCATAACCCACATTGTTCACCATACCAAGAAGACCTGAGGGGCACCACAGCAGCTTTTGGCTTGTATCTCTCTCAGCCTGCTCCTTTCCTGCCTGACCCAACTGGGACATAGACAGAAAACCCAGCAGACTGAGCTGGAAACAGGCTCCAACACACACTGTCTGCCATCCTGAGTAGGCCTCAGGGCAGCCCTAGCAAACATCTTTTTCATGGGAGCTCTCTTTGCCTAATCCTGACCTACCTGGACAACCTGAGACACAGGCAGAAACCCTATCAGAAGACCCTCCAGGCCTGCTGACACCAAAGACAACCAAATAGATAGAGGCCAGTGCAAGAGCACAAGCAACAAATCTTGGAGCCATATGACACCACTGGAAACCAGTGGCCTTACCACAGGAAGCCCTGGAGATACTAACACCCCTGAAGCACAAGAAGAATATTTTAAATCTGAGGTGATGAAAATGATAGAAACCTTAAAAGAGGAAAATAAATATTTCAAAGAAAGACAGGAAAATACACTCTAACAGATGAGGGAACTGAATAAATCCTATAAAGAATTATAGGAAAACACAATCAAATGAGAGAAAGAAATAAGTAAAGCTATTCAAGACCTAAGAAGAGAATTAGAAGCAACAAACAAAACACAACCTGAGACAACCCTGGAGTTGAAAAACCTAAGGAAGAGAACAGGAACTGAAGACACAAACAACACCATCAGAATACAAGAGACGGAAGAGAGAAACTCAAGTGTAGAATATACGGCTGAAGTTATCAATACATCAATCAAAGAAAATGTTAAAATGAGAAAGTTCCTGACATAAAACATCCAAGAAATCTGGGATACGATAAAAAGACCAAACCTAAGAATAATGTGAATACAAGAAGAAAAAGACTTCAAACTCGACTGCCCAGAAAAAAAAAATCAAAATAATCATAGAAGAAAACTTCCCCAACCCAAAGAAAGAAATATCCATAAACATATAAGAGGCTTACCTAAACTCCAAATACATTGGACCAGAAAAGAAAATCCTCCTGCCACATAATAGCCAAAACACTAATGTACAGAACAAAGAAAGAATATTTGAAAGGTGCAAAAGGAAACATCTAAATCACATATAAAGGCAAACCTATGAGAATTACACCTGACTTCTCAACAGAGACTATGAAAGCCAGAAGGCCCTGGACAGATGTCATGTGGACACTAAAAGATTTCAAATGCCAACCCAGACCAAGCAAAATTTTCAATCACCATAGATGAAGAAAACAAGACATTACACTACAAGACCAAGTTTAAACCGTACCTAGCCACAAATCCAGTCATATAGAATACACTAGAAGGAAAACTCCAACCCAAAAAGACTAACTACACCCAGGAAAACACACGGAATAAGGAACTAAAGAACATCCAAAAAACCAAAACACAGAAACACACATACTCTCTTCCACCTCAAACATCAAAAAACAAAACAAAACACAAAACAAACAAACAAACAGGAACAACCACTGGTCATTAATATCTCTCAATATCAATGGCTTCAACTCCCCAATTAAAAAAAAAAACACAGGCTGACAGACTGGATGCTAAAATAGAACCCATCATTCTGCTGCATACAAGAAACACACCTCAGCAATAAAGAGACATTACCTTAAAGGGCTGGAAAAAGGTTTTCCAAGCAAATGGATCTAAGAAAAAAATTTGAGTAGCCATTGTAGTATCTAATAAAATATACTTTCAACCAAATTTAATCAAAAGAGATGGGCAAGCACACTTCATACTCATCAAAGGAAAAATACACCAAGAGGATGTCTTAATTCTGAACATCTATGCCCCAATACCAGTAATGTTTCATAAAAGAAACATTACTAAGGCTTAAATCACACATCGGACCCCACACAATAATAAGAGAAGACTTCAACATCCCACTGTCCCCAATATATAGATCATGGAGACAGAAACTAAGTGGAGAAATAATGAAACTAATAGACATCATGACCTAACAGATGAACCTGACAGATACCTACAGATCATTTCACACAAATACCAAAGAATATACATTATTTTCAGCACGTCATGGAACCTTCTCCAAAATTGACCATATACTTGGTCACAAAGCAAACCTCAACAGACACAAGAAGATCAAAATAATTCTTTGCATTTTATCAGACCACCATGCATCAAATCTGGAACTCAACAACAACAGAAAGCCTACAAACTCATGGAAAATGAACAACTCCATACTCAATGACCTTTGGGTCAGAGACAAAATGAAAAAAAAAAAATTAAAGCCTTCCTAGAATTCAGTGAAAAATGAAGGCACAACATATCCAAACTTATAAGACACAATGAAAGCACTGCTAAGAGGAAGTTCATAATACTAAGCACCTTCATAAAGAAATTGGAGAGATGAGATCCCATACTAGCAACTTAACAGCACACCTGAAAGCTCCAGGACAAAAAGAAGCAGACACACCCATGAGGAGTAGACAGCTGGAAATAATCAAACTCAGGGCAGAAATCAATAAATTAGAAACAAAGAGAACAATTCAAAAAATCAATAAAACCAAGCACTGGTTCTTTGAGAAAATAAATGAGACAGACAAACCCTTAGCCAAACTAACTAAAAGGCAGAGAGAGAGTATTCATATCAACAAAATCAGAGAGGAAAAAGGAGACATAACAACAGACACCAAGGAAATCCAAAGAATCATTAGGTCTTCCTTCAAAAGCCTATATGCCACAAAATTTGAAAACCTAAATGAAATGGACATTTTTTTTGATAGCTACCAATTACCAAATTGAATCAAGATAGGTAAACAAATTAAATAGTGCAAACTGAATCCAAGAACACATCAAAAAATATCATCCACTATAACCAACTAGGCTTAAGCCCAGGCATGCAGGTGTGGTTCAATATATGGAAATCCATCAATGTAATCCATTATATAAGTAAACTGAAAGAAAAAAACACATGTTCATCTCCTTAGATTCTGAAAAAAAAATCATTTGACAAAATCTAACACCCATTCATGTTAAAAGTCTTGGAGAGATTGGAGATACAAGGCACTTACCTAAACATAACAAAGACAATATACAGTAAGCCTATAGCCAACATAAAACTAAATGGAGAGAAACTTAAATCAATTCCGCTGAAATCAGAGACAAGACAAGACTATCCACTCTCTCCAAATCTCTTCAAAGACATGGATGCAGAGAATTCTATACTCGGCTGGTGGAAACATAAATGAGACCTGGTATTGTAGAAGTCATAGAGAAAGTTTATTAAAAAAAAAAAAATCTAACAGTACAGATGTCCCATTGACAGCTCAGCACTCATCTGTACTATCCCTTCTTAGTCCCAAGGCTCAGGAAACACTTCAGAAGAGGGGCAGAAAGACTGTAAGGGCTGATAAATGGGGAGGAGTACTGGGAGATGCTGTCCACTAAACACAACACACTCATTGCACGCATGAACACACAAAAGCTATGGCTACCTATACAGGGTCAAGCCACTTAAAAATCCCAGCATACTGTGTGCGGTGGTGCATGTCTTTAATTCAAGCCCTGGAGGCAGAGGCAGAGGCAGAGGCATCTCTGTGAGTTTGAGGTCAGTCTGGTCTACAAAGCAAATCCAGGACAGCCAGGGCTCTGTTATACAGAAAAATTCTGTCTCAATAAAAAAATCCCAGCATAATTTTGTAAAGCTATGACAGAGTCAGAAAACCATAAAAAAAAAGGTCTGTAATCGGAAGAGTAACAGTAGCTCCCATAATTCAACAGGGTCACTGAAGATCCTAAGCTGAGTTAAACTCTTGAAAAAGCACGGATGGTGGAAGAAGGTGACAGTGACAGTAGTAGCAATAATAGGGACTAGAAATAGTCAGACTCCGAGTCGTTTGAAAAGCATTGCCAATCTGCTGATGAATTGGGTAGATGTAAATTAATCCAGCTACTATATATGTATTTTTAAGATAGTCCCATATGGGTGTTTGTCTGAAAGGCATTAGTAGATCACAGAGCCACTTGCACATCAATGGCATCAATGTTTATTGCAGTACTGTTCATGAGAGCTAAGTAATAGAACCAATTAAAGTCTCCAATAGCAGAGAAATAGATAAGATAAGACTGTACATGTAAAAAGGGATTTTTTTTTCAAACAAAAAGAACAAAGTTGTCATCTGTAAGGAAACATATGTAACTGGAGACACTTTGTTATGTAGCTTTAGAAAGTTTCTTTTTTTAATTTTTTATTATTAATTTATTCTTGTTATATCTCAATGGTTTTCCCATCCCTTGTGTCCTCCCATTCTTCCCTCCTTCCCCTTTTCCCCTTATTCCCCTCCCCTATGACTGTACCTGAGGGGGATTACCTCCCCCTTTATATGCTCATAGGGTATCAAGTCTCTTCTTGGCAACCTGCTGTCCTTCCTCTGAGTGCCACCAGGTCTCCCCCTCCAGGGGACATGGTCAAATGTGAGGCACTAGAGTACGTGAGAAAGTCATATCCCACTCTCCACTCAAGTGTGAAGAATGTTCTGTCCATTGGCTAGATCTGGGTAGGGGTTTAAAGTTTACCACCTGTATTGTCCTTGGCTGGTGCCTTAGTTTGAGCGGGACCCCTGGGCCCAAATCTGCCTGTCATAATGTTCTACTTGTAGGTTTCTAGGACCCTCTGGATCCTTCTACTTTGCCATTCTCCCATGCTTCTCTCATCTAGAGTCCCAATAGGATGTCCTCCGATGCTCCAACACACAACAAGAAAATTTGCTCAACCATGTTCATAGCAGCCTCATTCATAATAGCCAGATCATGGAAACAGCCTAATTGTCCATCAGTAGAAGAATGGATAAAGAAACTGTGGTACATATACACTATGGAATACTACTCAGCTATTAAAAACAAGGAATTCCTGAAATTTGTGAATAAATGGATTGAGCTAGAAATTATCATAATGAGTGAGTTAACCCAGAAGCAGAAAAACTCAAATAGTATATACTCACTTATATCTGCATACTAGCCCAAGGGGCATGTCCCACCAAAGCCTTCACTTACCAGGAAGTTTCAAAAAGGTTTTTCTCTCATTTGTGGTTCTTAGGTTTTCTTTAGTCACATAAAAATCATGAATGTGTCTACAAAATGACATTAGAAGTGAACAAAAGGGAATAAATGAATGGAAATAAAAAAGGCGAATGGGAGAGGAGAAATGGTAAAAGGTGGGAAGGAGGGGAAGGACCAGGGTGGCAGGGGATACGTTAAGTGTGCAACCTAGGTATTGATGTAGCTGTGGTCCTGGGTATTACTTTATATAAGCACATCTTATTACTTATGAAAGTACTATTCTTCCTTAACATCTGAAGTTCTTATTGTGTATATTATTATGTATATGTCTCCCTCAGGCACAGAAATAGAAAGGAAGCCAAATCTCTGTGGGATAAAAATCACAGTGGATGGGTTTTTCCTGCCTCTATAGGAACCATAATTTTTTCATACACTGCACAAGGCTCTCATGACAGTTGAAGAGGTGGCCTGTGGAGGTGATGAACCTATAAAGCCTTCTCTTCTAAATGGCAAGCTGAAGAGCTGTAGCCCTTCCTTGTCAGCTCCAAGAGGAGCAACAGGGCTTCCAATGTCATCCTAGAACTGCAGAAAGGTTTACATTTCTCTGAATGAAAGTTTACCAGACTCCTTGTACAATAGCCTTCTCTAAATACCCAGGCTTCCTCAATTTTTTGGTAAGTTCTGATGAACTATAGTGCTATTTCCATCATCTCTTTGCTTTTACTGTCACAAAGCTTCAGTTCTCCTTTCTTAATATTCAAATTCTGCCCATTGAGAGTTACAATATAAGATAAACAGAGTAAGACATACAGATGTTTATTCATATGTTATACATTTATATGCTAATGTAGTACTGTAATCAATGTGGCAGTGGTTAATTTTGTCTCATAGGTTTTTTTTTTTTACGAAAAAGAGACATGTATGTGCTAATAAATTCCTAAAAATATTATGAACAAATTAAGTTTATACTTTTTAATGAGCTTAAAGTGTCATTTATATAAACTTGTCAAATTAAGTATATAAATGTATGTTTATTATGTACAACCTTACTATGATGCCATACAGAGTCTGAGCAATGAGGAGGTAATAGTTTAATTATTGATACCTCTATACAAAGAATAAAGTTATACAAATAGTGGTAAATCAATAGGTCCCATGTGTATGATTTTATTTTCATCTGCCTAAGCATGCTATTTACCTCTCTGATAGTAGTAATATATATACATCCAATATAAATATATTTATAATACATAAAATATTATATATAATAGATATCCAATATAAATATTTATATAAAATATCCAGTGTAAATTGGATATTTTCATGATGAGATCTTCCAAGCTTAGATGTAGAATTCCATGGCTATTTAAATGAAGGCTTAATTGCTCATTCCTGTAAGCCAAGATAAATGAAATTCACATAAAATAAGAGAATAAAATGCATGCAGCAGGGAGGAAAATTATGTTTGTATTCACATTTTCACTATGGAGTTATAGAGTTAGAGAAGTAATGTGGTTTCTTCAGGCAATAGCAACCTTTTCTGAAACATTTCCCAGAGAAATTGGGCCACTGCAAGCCACCCACCGATATGGCACCTAGACTATGTTTAGAGTATCTGTCAATATTGAGCCAAAAGAGAAAGTTACTAACCCAGAGTTGTCATGCCTGAAGAACAGCCCAGTACAAATCTGATCAGTCACCAAAAAATGCTCATCTAAATGTTAGTCATGAAGCACTAAATGGCAAAGGTTTCTGGCTGAATCTAAGCCTTTACATGTAAATAGAAAAACACTTTGTGAGGTATTTGTTGTAGAGTGTGAAATGCCTATGGGGATGATGGTGAATGACATTTTTTGTATAAAAATTGGAATGCTCCACCCTACTGAATCTTTCCAAAATGCAATATGGGCTTGAAACCTTGATCCATCATTGTTTCTGAGTAAAAGTAATTAGACAATAACTGAATAATGTGAGGCAGGACAAGTAGAATTTATTTGAAAACTATGGTGTAGCCCATAGTATCAAACAAAACTTTGACTAACATTCAAATGGGTATATCATTAAGAAATTTTAGATCCATCAAAAATGTTACAATCATGCAGCAAGATGGCTTAGTGCCCTGAGTTAGAGTCACAGAAGGGAACTGAGCAGTCAACCAGCTCCACAAAGTTCTCCACCTGTATGTAATGACAAGCTCACCCTCACAAGCATACCATATGGACCTACACAATAATGATAGTTTTAAATGTCTAAATGTTAAGGAAAATATGCATGTGCACATATCAAAATAAATCTTTCAAATTCCATTTAAAACAAAAGTGTATTTCAGCTATCCTTACTTAACTAACCTACAAAGAGCATTGAGTTAAGTTAGCACAAATCTATACGTGAGTCTCCTCTTAAACCAGTCATTAACTCAGTTTCCTCTGTCATAGGGATATGGGAAGCAATATGACATTGATTACGGAGTTCATCCTCCAGGGATTTCCACTCAGCCCAAGGATGCAGATGCTCCTGTTTGTCCTCTTCTCTCTATTCTATGCCTTCACCTTGTTAGGGAATGGGACCATCGTGGGGCTTATCTGCTTGGACTCCAGGCTCCACACTCCCATGTACTTCTTCCTGTCCCAGCTGGCCATTGTTGACATTGCCTATGCCTGCACCACAGTGCCCCAGATGCTGGTGAACCTTCTATATCCATCCATGCCTATCTCCTTTGCTGGTTGCATGGCACAGACCTTTCTCTTTTTGACATTTGCTATCACAGAATGCCTCATCCTGGTGGTGATGTCCTACGACAGGTATGTGGCCATCTGCCACCCACTTCGATACTCTGCCATCATGAGCTGGAGGGTGTGCAGCACCATGGCAATGATTTCCTGGGTTATTGGGATTCTCCTGTCCTTGATTCATCTGTCATTACTTCTACCTCTACCCTTCTGTGTGTCTCAGAAAGTAAACCACTTTTTCTGTGAAATTACAGCTGTTCTCAAGCTTGCCTGTGCAGACACACACCTCAATGAGACTATGGTCCTAGCTGGAGCCGTGTCTGTGCTTGTAGGACCATTCTCCTCAATTGTGGTATCTTATACATGTATTCTTGGTGCTATCATGAAGATCCAGTCAGGGGAAGGTCAAAGAAAAGCCTTTTCCACCTGCTCCTCACACCTCTGTGTGGTTGGATTGTTTTATGGTACTGCCATCGTCATGTACGTTGGACCTAGACAAGGGAGCCCTAAGGAGCAGAAAAAATATCTCTTGCTATTTCACAGCCTTTTTAACCCCATGCTCAACCCTCTTATCTATAGTCTCAGGAATTCTGATGTGAAGAATAGTTTGAAGAGAATTTTGGGAACGGAGAGAGCTTTGTGACAAGTTTACAGCATCGGGTTTAACAGTGACAACTTATCCAGAGTACATGCATTCCCTTTATTTATCATTGAACTGTTTCATGCCCTCCATTGGATGACTGACTCAGTAGTTGTGGGAGGAATTGTAGAAATCTATAATTTCAAATGCTGACAAGGACAGACAGTTTCAATAGAATACCTTTCAGGGGCCTTGCAAGTCACGATGCAGTGTTTCATCTCCCCAAAATATTCACTACTGCAACAAGAAGCCTTCCAAAGACTGAAATGCCTTCTGTGATGGAAGAGTGTGAATGCTGCATCTAGTGTTTCTCTTTAAAACTCACATCTCTATTCATATAGCGAACGCTATAAGATTTCTTTCAACTGAGGAAAAAAAAAAAAAAAGAATCCTACTGCACTTTTTAAAACCTTGACTTCAGCCAAAATTGATTGTTGCTATGCCATTTTTTTCAGACACTTAAGTTTTTGGGAACAGGGAAGCTTGCTTGGCTACTGTGGATGCTTTTGAAAATACCTTGTAGGATAAATAAGTTTATTTCTCCTCTTTCTTTTTCCTGCAAGGAAGCTTCATTAGAGGATGTAAGTTTGAGTACAGTAGCTCACATCAGTGCATATCAGAGTCTATTTGGTTATGGAAAGTGGAGCCACTGACTGTCTCTATTGCTCAGTGCGAGCCTTTGGAGATAATGACTCCAAGCATCTCCTGTTTCTTGGTCCAGGATGTCATAATAAACCTTGCAGAATGAGCCTATTCAATTTCACAATCTTCTAAATTTGTGATGCAACCTACAGGTGAGATGAAACAAACTATGTGTGTGTGTGTGTGTGTGTGTGTGTGTGTGTGTGTGTGTGTGTGTGTGTGTGTGTATGCTGTGGTGTGTGGTTTAATAGAAGATGCTTGCTTAGTATGTATGAATCTCTAGCTTCAATTTATACTTTCTTGAAAAGAAAAAGTGTGTGTGTGTGTGTGTGTGTGTGTGTGTGTGTGTCTGTGTGTGAAAGAGAGAGAGAGACAGAAAGAGAGAGACAGAGAGAAAGACAGAGAGAGAGAGACTGAAATTTATATTCTGAGTGAAATAAAAATAAAATTTGGCTTCAAGTTTTAAAATACAATTGATTTTCTTACAGAAACCTGAGAAATGTCAAAACTCACAGTTAAAACCAATGCCACTTGCTATGCTGTAGGTAACATACGTTTTAAATGATTCATTTTTTGGCTTAAATTTCATGACACGTGCATCTATATTTAATTTCTTAACATATTCAAACATTTTACTCTTATACTTTAAGATAACTTTACAGTGACCAAGCAGTGTTGGATATTGAACCATGTCCTAAAATAATTGCTTCCACAAATGTGCCTTTTCTCTTAAATGTTAATTGCTTGATTCCCACGGTTTGCAGATGCCCTGAAACATAACAAGAGAAAGTAGCATTATGTATGAATGACCCGTAAAGCACAAAAATTTTTCTGTAACCCAAAGCTAGTATTTGTCATCTTTGTTTATGCTTGCTATCACAGAAGAGAGCAGAATTGGAATTTGAGCTGGCATGCCCTCAAAACTGGAGAATTATGATAAATTTCCCTGCACAGTCACGTTATAAGGAGCTAGTTTGTAAATTTCATAATTGGCTGACATAAATTTTTAAAATAACACTGACACTTCTATATCCAATAAAAATAATAAAATGTGACTGATATGACAGTATCTTTGATAGTATCTTATGCAAGAGCCTTCCATAGATAAAAGGTACTTTTTCAGGAGAAAGTGCCACAGAGAGAGTCTTTTCCTCCCTCCTTTGAGGGCCCCAACTCAGAATCTCTTCAGTTCTCAGCAAACTATCTCTATGGGAGGTTTGTTCCCTAGAAGAATGTCCCTAAAGTCAGGTCCCCAAAGGCCCCTCTGGGATACCTTGGCCCCTTCACAGGCTCCCCACTCCCACCCATGCCTTCCTTACAAACTCCCACAGCACCTCTTCACCTTGACAGGTAACTTGGATCTTATCTTCTCACTTCTGCTCTACCCCAAGGAACCCAGGCACCAACAAGGAGAAGCAAAGCTGCACAGTGGATTCGACCAACTCAGCAGCTGGTCCTGCCGCCTGACAGGTTTCCCGGAACCATCTGAAGATTGGGAACAGTGCAATTCTGAGAACCTTTAGGACCATAATAAGATTTAGAATTTCTAGGGTGTGCTGGACAGCAGTCTATGTGTCCTGCTGGGGATGAGAACAGAGACAGAAACAACACAATGATGTGTTTCAGAAAGAGACAATAGTGACGATTCTGTAGCTATACAGGAGCTCTGAGGAGACAGGACATGTGCCAGCCTTCTGCAGCTTCACCTTCTGAAATTCTTGGGTCCTAATGTGTAAGATATTAAGGTTACCTGAGTTTACTCTCCCTTTAACTCCTCCCAGACAAGGTGCAGCATTGAGCCTTCACTCCACTGTCACTTATGCGGCCACTCTTAATCCAAAAGAGATACAAATTCATTGCATGCGGTGTGTGTGTGTGTGTGTTCTATAGCAGAGTACAATGTGTGCACACACATACTCATCATTCACAGTCTATGAATAATTAGAAATTTTTACTTTATGGGTTGAAATGAAATACGTGGAATAATGATCTCATTTAAAAATTATACTAGACTGCCATATGGAATGATGCTCTCCTCCTGTGAAGCTAATACGTGGTGGTTGTTTTTAAATGTTGCATCTAAATCTTGTCAACACTGTCAAAGCATGTGCTATGTTTATAATGATACATTTACTGCAATGGAATATAAAGCCAAATGATTACTAATTATATGTATGTTTTATAGTAACCTTCCATTGAATATAGCTTTATATGCATACTCAGACACCTAGAATGTACTTAGTAAACAAATAGATCTTCTGTAGTACCGAGGATGAGTCTTTGAGGTAAGGATAGAAAAAGGTGCAAAAGTTACTGTGTGTCCATGGTAACTCAATAGAGTGAGATAAAGATAAGGTGCCCAACTACACCTTAGTTTTCTTCTCAGAATAATTTTATATCTAATGTTTGTATCTAAAGTTTCTTGTTTTTCTTTCCCCCCTTCTCCTCTTCCTAGTTTCATGATAAAATCTTCACAATCTCAGATCAATAGCTTGGACTTCGTACTCCTATAGAACTTGGCACATAGGAGGCACTCAACAGATAATACCAGCCTTCAACAAATTATGGAATGCACTGTAATTACATGAGAGTGGTTTTTTAGTTCTTACTCATCCTTGAGAGTCTCTGCCCCTAGAAAAACCATTTGAAGCAAGTGGTACACTCCTATAATTCCATCACTTGGAGAGGCCAAGGCGGGGCATATCTCTGTGAGTTCCAGGCCAACCTAGAATACAAAGAGCATCAAGACAGCCAAGGCTATACAGAGAAGCCCTGTCTTGGAAAAGAAATTTGCTGCATCAGTTCCTACTCCCTAAGATAACCTATTAAAGCCTATGTATGTAATTATTCAAGCAAGAAATCTATTTTTCAGTTTTTCCTTATTACTTGCAAATAAGAAGCCTTCATCTGATCTGAACACTTGATTAGCAGTGTGGATCTGTTTTATGAATTCTTCTATCCCCGTGCATAATACTGTGGAAAAGACTGATAATTCAATAAACTTAGAGATTTAATTATGTATTAATTAAGATTTATTTTTGACAACATTGTTTATGTATCTGATGCATTCTGGTTACTCTCTCCTCCTCTACTCTCCTATTCCATTTTCACCTCTGTTGAACCCCTCCCTCCTCCTTATCCATCCTTATGCCAGAGTCCTGACTTTGAGTTTGTCTAGTGGCCAATTTGATTTGAGCAGGACCATGTTGTGAGCACTAGATGGTTACTAACCATGGGAGCCTGGTGAGCTCACCAGCAGATTCGCAAATCAAAGTTCTGCCTCTCCCTATCCCAGAATCTAGCAGTGAAGAGCAGGGCCTCTGAGCTCCTCAACTCATGCCTAACTGCTAACAGTCCCACAGTTTGGGGTCCCTGCAGGCTATATGAAAAATAATCTGACTCTGGGTTATCTCACTCAGGATGATTGTCTCTAGTTTCATCCATTTGCCTACAGATTTGAAGATTTCATTTTTTCTTTTTATAGATGAGTATTATTCCATCATATAAATGTACCAGAGTTACTTTATCTATTCTTCAGTTGAGGACCGTCTAGGTTGTTTTCAGATTCTGGCTATTACAAATTAGGCTGCTTTGGATATTAATATTTTAAAGATTCTTTGACAACAAGACAGGTTAACTCCTGGCAATACCGAGCCTACCTCAAGAAGATGATCAGCATCAAAGAACCTCATTATGGAGATGGCTTCAAATGCAGCAAACCAGCCACTGGGGGCGGGGGGAACCTTGTTTCTGACACAAACAAAATTCTGTCTAAAAATGAGCAAGCTTGGATGCAGGCAGAGTCAACTCTGCCAAGACAGGGTAAGCAAGTCCTCAATAGTTCCTGCCTCACAAATATGTCTCTCAGATATATTGGGTCTCTCTCTCTTTTTTTTTTTTTTTTTTTTTTTTTTTTTTTTTTCTTTTCTTTTCTCATTTTGGAAGCTGGTAACTTGCACTTCGGTTCACTTAAATAAGTTTCATTCCTTCTTCAAGTCTCTGGTGGAGTTGAAGACCAGATCGTTTAGTCTTACAATTAACCTTAGTTGTTTAGGGGTTAAGATGTTTTTAGGTCTAGATAGATGTGTTAAGTTGGCAGAGATGAGACATGATAGATACTGTTTCTCATTCAGAATTATAGAATCACCAAGATAGAAAAGATGTTTTCTACAAGGTTGCCAAATACAATTAGCCAAAACACGATTAGTGTAACATTCATATAATCCCTGATTGTTTCGTGGTTCTTCTTGCTGTATGAAATTTTTTATTTCTGTGTAATAATATAAATGTATATGCCAAAAAAAAGAAAAGTAATCTGCTTGGTTTCCATTTGTTTTCACACAACTATCAAAAGAAAAAATATAAAAAGATAAGTGCATACTTGATTCAGTTGCTGAACACTCTGTGAAGCTTTCGCTGTTCTTATCAGATTTTAGAGGTCTTATCTTAATACTGATCACAGGAATGAAGTGTTTGAAAATTGCAGGACTCACTTCCTGCTAGAAGATGAGCCTGAGCTCAACAAAAGTATAGTAGACATCATTTTAAATGAAACCAGTGTCATAGCACAGAGGTTGTTTGTGTTTCTTCATTGACGTGACATCTAGCAAATGTGTATACATTGTCAGTGATTTAAAACAAACAGCACCACAGACTGTTTGATCAAAATGATAAAAACAAAAACAAAAATAAAAAACAAAACCAGACTGCTTTATCAAAGCTGAAACAACAGAGCCACTGGGATGAAAAGACACTCAAGCATCTGGACTTTTCAATCTGTCTTTAGCTTCAGTCCAGAATGTTGTGTGTTTAAGAAAAATAGGCATCAGATAGCTTAGTTGGTAAAGGAGGCTGGCATGAGCCTAGCCTTCTGAGTTTGATTCCTGAGACCGACAAGGTGGAGGGAGAGATCAAACACTTGCAAGTTGTTCTTGACTTCCAGATGCATGACGTGACACCTACATGTCCCCATAGGCACAATTGAATGAATGAATGAATGAATGAATGAATGAATGAATGAATAGTGATAAATCTTATTAAATAAAATGAGATGTTTGAGAGAGAATAGGTAACTCAGTAGTTAAGAGTACTGACTACACTTCCAGAGGACCTGGGCTCAATTCCCCTCACTCACATGGCAGCTCACAACTGTCTGTAACTCCAGGATCTGACACCTTCACATAGACATGCATGCATGCTCGTAAAAAATGCACATAAAATAAAAATAAATAAATTATTTTTTTAATGAGGCACTTTGAGCAGGGCATGGGGACAGACACTCTTAATCCTACCACCCAAGAAGACAGAGGTGGGTGGATCACTATGAGTTCAAGGCCAGCCCACTCTACAAAGTGAGTCCAGGACAGTCAAGGCTAACAAAGAACCCCTGTCTTGAAAAACAAACAAACAAAAAAAGAGACACTTTGGCAACCACAAAAAAAATCATTCTGTCTTCACATGAAATCAGCCCATCATACATTTTTTAAAAGCAAGATATTACTTAGTCTATTTTCACATCAGTGAAATCTAGCCATTTCTTTCCTCAAATAAAACAAATATTATCTGTTGTTGTTTGGAAGGAAAGCATATTTTACCCCAAAAAATTGCTTAAAGGGGATTTCATTGGTCAGAATCTGGTCAACACAGTTTAGACCTAGCTTTAGACGTCTTCTTTAGGGGCAACATCATGCTGTGCCATGTCTTCTTGCACTGTGCCAAAGTGCAAGAAGACATGGCGCATGCTCTAGTCTATAAATACAGCTTATTTAAAATTCAAAACATAATTGTAACAAGCACAGAATCACAGAATTCTTCTAATAATATTTGTTCAAGAAAAGGAGGGTTTTTTATTTTCATTTTTTTTTATTATTTTTTATTTATTTAAGCCTCAGGGCTCAGCTGGTAATGCATCAGACCTTAAATCTGCAAGTCTGTGCTCAGACCCAAGAAGAAAGGGAGTTACTTATCTGATGGTTGAAGAACATAAAATTACAGCAAGAAGATCTAGTCAGAGATCATTATTGGTAAGGTTATTGACAATCAATCACCAAACCCACTTATGCAGCAACAGATAGCCATCCACCAGGTAGCTAGGATCCTTGTACTACCTGGTTCCTTTGCTCCCCTCTCTGAAGACCATTTTATGTGCACTGATGAATGCTGCATTCAGGCTTAATGGTCACTCTCCTCCTCCTCCTCCTCCTCCTCTTCCTCCTCTTCCTCTCTCACTCCTCCTCCTCTCACTCCTCCTCCTCTCATTCCTCCTCCTCCTCTCACTCTTCCTCCTCCTCCTCTCACTCCTCCTCCTCTCATTCCTCCTCCTCCTCTCACTCTTCCTCCTCCTCCTTCTCCTTCTCCCCCTCTTCCTCTCTCACTCCTCCTCCTCATCTCACTCCTCCTCCTCCTCATCATCATCCTCTCAGTCCTTTTTTTTAAAACTCTTTCTCCTTGTACATATCTCACTGATTTGCCCAAATCTTTCTGCCCTGCCACTAGGAGACTATTGAACAAGAGTGGCCTTTGATAAGTCCTTAAATTCTCCAGTCTCAGCTTTCCTTACGTTGTCATGTTTCCATCTCTGGATTGTTCTTTTCATCAGTTATGTGTGGATTTTGCAAGTGTTTTCCTCTCCCAGAATGCAATCCTGTCTCTCATGCTAACTTGTTCAGTTGAACTAGGAAATGGAATGAACTCGGAATTACTACTCACACTGAGGAAGGGAGCTAAAACTTAAGTTATTTTGAGCTTATAACATCCCTGATAAATGTTAGCACTCCTAACTATGTGGAACATTAACAAAACTTCTTGGGGATGTCATGATCAGAAAGCCAAGTTCCCCAACCTAGTAGATAACCAAATGTAGAGACTACTTTATCACTAACTTAACCATGGAGGTATTTGTCAAATGATAGATAAAGTGAACTGTCAATTTATGAATATTTCTACTACTTATTTATGAGGAATATGAGCACTCTTCTTTTCATTTTGTTTTGTTTTGTTTTTCGTTTTCTGGTTGGGTTGTTTTTTTGTTTTGTTTTGTTTTGGGTTTTTTTGGGTGTTTTTTGGTTTTTTTTGGTTTTTTTTTTTTTTTTTTTTTTTTTTTTTTTTTTGGTAGTATTTTTGGAACTCACTGTTAGACAGCTAGCCTCAAACTCAGAGATTGCCTGCCTCTGACTCCCAAGTGCTGGCATTAAAAGTGTGCACCATCATGATGGCTAAAGAATATGAACATTCTTGATAAGGTCAGCCACTGTTTAAGTAGCAAATTATTGTGTTATTAATTTCATACATCGTATGTGTTGTGAGTATAAAGTGCTGAATTAACAATGAACAGAAGGTCCTCTCTCATTTTCATTTTAGGCTCTTCTATTAAAAAGAAAAAGAAATACAGGATTGATGATCTGATCATATAGTGCATAGGAAAATTTTTCTGTGAATGTTTACAAATAGACACCATGCCCAGCTTCCAAATTCTGGGGAATTTACACATTGTTGGGCTTGTATATATACCTGATGAAACGTAAAATCCATTTTATACGGGTTCCATTGGTAAAGTAATGATTCTGTCAATTACTTTGTGAACCAGTTGCTAAATTACAAATGTTAGTTCATTTCTGTTTTTCAAGACAATAATACACATTTTGTACAGATATATGTTATTTATATATCTAGATAAAGACATTTAATGACATGAGTCATTATCATTAGATATTGTTTCCACAAAACATTTTCTTCTCAGTACCTCACAACACTCCAGGTTGCATTCAAGTATCTAAACATTAAATTGGATTCTATAAGTAAATATCCATAATTATTCCTGTCAACCAAAAATAAGATTAATAATAAAAAGTTGCTGTTTCACCTCGCCTGGCCCAGCCTCAGGATCCAGGCGGAGAGTTCCAGTGTCGGTGGGCCCAGATCTCTGTGCTGCTCTATGGTGCCGGCTGTGTGGAGTTGGGATGCACTGTGCTTGCTGCAGGTCCTCGTCCTGGATACAAAACGTCTGGAGAGTCCCGGCAGCGTCCTGGATGATCTCTGCAGCCGATTTATTTTGCATCTTCCCAGCGAGGAGAGAGACAACACCATCCGCATTTGCCTCCAGATGAACTGGCCCACTGGTCTTACTTGGATTTCTACATGCAACACACACCAGGACTACCTCAGTGCAGCATAAGAGACTGCCAAAGCCATCTTCAGTCATTGTCCATTCCTGCTGCCAAAAGGTGAAGATGTGGAAAAACTTTTGGATGGATGGAAGGAGTATAAAAATCAACAAATGGTGTGATTATTCTTCATGAGACACTTGAGAATGTGCCACTGGTTCAAGGTTACCTTGCAAAGTCAGGCTAGGGAGTTCCAAAAGGAAAGGTAAATAAAGAAGTGCCCCACAACTATGCTGCCAGAGAGGTCTTCGAGGAAACTGGTTTTGATATAAAAGACTATATTTGTAAGGATGATTTCATTGAACTTCGAATCAATGACCAACTCGCTCTCTTGTACATCGTTCCAGGAGTTCCAAAAGACACAAAAACCAAAAGAGAAATTAGGAATATTAAGTGGTCCTCCATTGAGAAATTGCCCTGTCATAGAAATGATGTGACTCCCAAGTACAAGCTTGGCCTGGCACCTAATAAGTTTTTCATGGCCATTCCTTTTATCAGGCCATTAAGGGACTGGCTTTCTCAAAAGATTTGGAGATTCCTCAGACAGTGACAATGGTTTTTCCTCAGCTATTAGCACAACAGCTAAACCCACGGTAGAAAAATTGAGCTGGACAAAATTCCACAACAGCCAGCAGCTGTTTCCTGAGGGTTCTCCTAGTGACTAGTGCTTAAAGCACAGGCAGCCGCTGCAGCAGAAGCCGCAGTAACCATACGGAAGTGTCCGAACTTTTCAAAGCAAAGAATCAAAACCCGAGAGGGAATGGCAGGAAAGAGTACCAAGACTCACCTAATCAGAAGAAGAGAACAACCAGCCAGCAAAGCTGCAGAGTCCCCTTGATGAAATGTGAAAAGAAGCTCCGTCCACAAAAACTTCAGGACAACTTTGAGACAGATGCCGTCTATGATGTCTTGTCTTGTTCTGGTGAAGACTCGTTGGTAGAACACGCTGAGGGACATGCTGTGGTGAGTAATGGACATTGCAAGGTCCCATTTTCATCTAGAACATTTCTGAGTTTCAAGTTTGACAAAAATGCTATAATGAAAACCTTGAGCCTTTGATAGCAGTGAGTATACTGCAGAAGGCCAGAGACCTGTTGCATTTGAGCGGACACCTCCTCAAGCCTTACCTCTCTCAGCACCAAGTGCTTCAATTGCTGTTCCTCCTCAGAACAAGACAGCTCCCAGGACACTTTCAAAGAAAGTTTCCAATCCCAATTGGTCCAGCATTTCAGATTGTCCCACACAGGTCTCTAATTAAGCCTGGAATTTCTCACCATTCAGAAACTGGACCGCAAATGCTATTGTTAGCTTATTTAGCCATTTCCCCAATTTTATTTGGGCCCCTACAAAGGTATTATTCACCCCAAACCAGCCACAAAAAAACCATAGGAGAACCATGCCCCATTTCCTTTAAGGGGGGTCAGAATAGAAACCTCGTTTTTGGATACCATTACCCTGGTCATTGTAAAGGTTTCAAGCCTTTATGAGATAGGTGTCAAATATGAGGAGTAAAAACAAAACAAAACCTAGGTCAAATATAAGAGGTCACCACTAAGCACTAAGAAAAGAGAGAAGTGAGTCAAGAGGAAACAGAAGAATCAACATTTACAAGTGGACCTTGAAACCTAGATACAAAGTAGTAAGCCAAGACAAGCAGCCACAGAGGTGCAATGGCTGTTGTCCTGAACAACAGTTTTCACAGTCAAAATTGCATACTTAACTTATTCATTAAATGTTGACATAGAGAATATGACAATGGCTTTGCGTGACAAAAAAGAAATCAATATGAAAATGGCACAGGACAGCCGTTGCAGTATACTGAGATCCGTAGAGACAACTGGGGCAAGAGAAAGCCAGATGGGCACTGGGTGACTGGGTGGCAAAGGAGATCCTAAGAAGCCAAGAGGCAAAATGTCTTCATCTGCATTCTTTGTGCAAACTTGCCAGGAGGAGCACAAAAAGAAGCACTTGGATGTTTCTTTCAACTTCTCAGATTTCTCCAGTAAGTGCTCAGGGCGGTAGAAGACCATGTCTGCTAAAGAAAAGGGGAAATTTGAAGACATGACAAAGACTGACAAGGCTCCTTATGAAAGAGAAATGAAAACTTACATCCTTCTAAGAGGGAGACCAAAAAGAAGTTCAAGGACCCCAATGCACCCAAGAGGCCCCCTTCAGCCTTCTTATTCTGTTCTGAGTACCGCCCCAAAATCAAAGGAGAATAACCTGGCCTATCCATTGGTGATGTTGAAAACAAACTAGGAGTATTGTGGAACAACACTGCTGCAGATGACAAGCAGCCTTATGAGAAGAAGGCTGTCAAGCTGAAGAAGTACAAATAAGACATTGCTGCCCACAGAGCTAAAGGAAAACCCCATGCAGGCGGTGGCCAAGGATGACAAAAAGAACAAGGAGGAGGAGGAAGAAGAGGAGGAGGAGGAGGAGAAGGTGGTGGTGGTAATGTTTCTAGAGCAGTTTTTTTTTTTCTTGTTTCTAAAGCAGTTAATCACCTCTACACAACTCTGTTGGCTCCAATTCCTTAACAATCCTATTTTATTATGGATCTATTAAAGGTGTGTACCTCCCTTACAGCCCAACTACCTTAAATAGGAGCGAAAGGAGATTAAGGAGAAAAAGAATGAAACCTTCCAGGTGTCAGGAGTCTAGGAGATCATCTTTGCAACAGAAGAAGCCACACCATCTGTGGACCAAACCTGGAGGTCTCCACTGAGCTCACTGCGGCTGCTAAATGCTCCAACTCCAATGTGCCATGAACTGTAATCTTACCTCCTCTCCTCCTCCTCCTCTTCTTTCTTCTTCTTCTTCTTCTTCTTCTTCTTCTTCTTCTTCTTCTTCTTCTTCTTCTTCTTCTTCTTCTCTCTTCTCTCTCTCTCTCTCTCTCTCTCTCTCTCTCTCTCTCTCTCTCTCTCTCTCTCTCTCTCTCTCTCTCTCTCTCTCTCTCTCTCTCTCCCCTCTCTCTTCCTCCTCCTTATCAATGATTCTTTTGGTAATACAATACCGTGCCCAGAATCTCCTGTCTTTTGTCTTGGGCTGATCTTTCGTCTTTCTCTGAGTCTATCTAAGACCCTTATCAGTTTGTATAAACAAAGTCCCAGTGGGGTCAAGCATTCCAAGACTGTTTTCACCTTGGGCCTAGACTAAGGCAAGGTCACAGTCTCTTCACACAACTCACTCCTTTTAAAGAAAAATATTGAAATGTATGGCTGTGTAAGATTTATTTGTTTGTTTTTAAAGCTACTGTTTCATAATTTCCTTTGGGTAGAGTTATGAAATCAGTCTCTAGTTAGTTAAGATAGATATTCATAGTAGTAACTGTAACTTTTACCAAAACAATTCAAGTTCAGGTTTTTTCCTTGTCTTATTCTCATTTCAAGAACTCTATTTGAGATTCAGCAATTCCCCAGCAGCTTTGTAAATATAAAGGTCTGAAATAATCAGAGCTTCCTGGTTACTTTATTTGTGTGGATTTGCTGGTTCTTGACCACCTCAGGATCAATGGTTCCAAGTAAACAATCGTTGGTAGCACATTTCTTCTCTAAAGTGGAATGTCGGGGAAGTTATTTTGTTTGTAGGTAGTTTGGTTTTTTTATAAGTATGTATTTATTTACTCTTAATTAGTTAAGTTCCTATGAGAGAATACTAATAGTATTCCAAGCCTAAGGCAAGTAAACAATAGCTGTTTCCAAATACATCTGTGGATGACAGAGTCATGTTACTATGTCAAAAAATTGACACCTCTCTTAGAAATAGTTGTGTCACAGTTCTCTGCATCTCTGTGTCATAGTGAAATGGAGAAAAATCAAACAATGGTCACAGAGTTTGTCCTGCTTGGATTCTGCCTTGGCACAAAGATTCACCAAGCTCTCTTTGCATCTATTCCTCTGTTATGCCTTCATCTTGCTGATGGATGGGGTCATCCTTGGAATAATCTGTCAAGACTCCAGCCTCCACAACACGTGTACTCTGTCTTCTCCCAGCTGGCCATCACTGACATCGCCTAGACCTGCAAAGCAATGCACCAGCTGCTAGTCAAGCTCCTACATGCATCTACTGCCAGATGCATGACACAGAACTTTTTTTTTTTTTTTTTTGACATCCATGCACAAACTGCCCCTCCTAGTGGTGATGTCCCATGACAGGTATGTGGCCATCTGCCACCCACTCCGATACTCTTCCATCATGGGCTAAAGAGACTGTGCTCCTCTTATTATCACATCCTGGGCGTGTGGCTCACTCCTTGGCATAGTTCATATGAGCCTCGTCCTGAGGCTGCTCTTCTAGGGATCAAATGAAACCAATCAATTCTCCTGTGAAATCCTGTCTGTCCTCAGGCTGGCCTCTGTTGACACTATACTCCACCACACTCTACGTCATCTGTGCTGCTTCAGTGCTCATCTTAGACCTTATGCTTTGGTGCTGGTCTCCCACAGACACATCCTGGTGTCTGTTCTCAGGATGCAGTCATGGGAGGGTCTCAGAAAGGCCTTCTCTACCTGCTCTTTCCACCTGGGTGTGGCTGGGCTCTTCCTTAGCATCACCATCTTCATGTACTTGGCCCCCAAGTCCCAGCACCCTGAGGAGTAGCAGAAGATCTCTTTCCTGTTTTACAGTTTAATTAACCTCATGCCAAACCCCCTGATCTACAATCTGAGATGCTGAGGTCAAGGGTGCTCTCAAGAGGTCACTGTGCAAAGAAAGTCATCTTCAGTTGGTGTGATGTTTGAAACACAAGCCTCAGTACTTTCTTCTGATGTTAGCCTCCAGTCGTGACTTAAATACGGAGACATTCTTGTGCTCACACAGCCAACATTTCACCACTTGTACTGGATATGTGAGGATTTTTCCTCAAATCAAGCAATCTGTTCTCTGGTGAGTACTAGCTGCATGTCCTCCAACTGAACTCTAGCAACTATCTCATACTGTATAGTGTCAGATCTCATGAGTTAGGGGTTCTTTCTCACAAGACTAGCCCACTTCAGATGGCAGTAGCATGCCCCATTTATGAGCTATGCTTCTGATTGATTAGCGCTAATCCAGGATTCCAATTTCACATTCACTACACTCTCAGGAGTTCTCAAAGTTGTTCTGATTATATCCCTGTTGGGAAAACAAGACCCATACTAAATGTAAAAGGACAGGATAATGCAGCCCCGCGTGGGTAGTTATGAGCAACCACAGACGCATGTTGTGCAGAGGGGCACTTATCTTTTGCCCTGTGTCTCAGTTAAAGTAACACTGGCAGCCGAGAAAAAGGAACCCTAACATAAACACTGCCTCCTATGTTCACAAGGCCTATGCATACCAAATAAACACCTGCAGTTAGAAACCAAAATCAGTCAGGAAACGCATTTCAGAACTGCACCAGCCCTTTCTACCCAGGCGCTTCTGCTATGCTACCCTAGAGAAACAACCTCCCATATTTTAGTTGTTCCTCCCATACTAGTGAGATGCCCCTTTACAAATCTCCCTGATGATGTTTTACCTGGAGCACTGATCACATTCTCCTGCTTTAGTTAGGTTTTATGTGTATTACTCTCAGTTAAATACTATGATTAAATTCTAGAAGTACTTTAAGCATAAGGCCTTTGAATGTCCATAAAAAACAAATAGTGTTAGCATATAATATAATGTTTTTATTATTTTTCAATGATTTATTTATTTAATCAATTTACAGCCTGATCACAGCCCCCTACCTCCTCTCCTCCCACTCCCCTCTCACAATCAATCCCCCAACGCTCCCTCCCCTTCTTCTCAGAGAAGCAGAGGGCCCCCCATGGGTACCAACCCACCATGGCAAATCAAGCCATAGCTGAACTAAGTGCTTCCTCTCCCACTGAGGCCAGACAAGGTAGTCCATATATGGAAAAAGGATCCAAAGGAAGGCAACAGAGTCAGAGACAGCCCCTGCTCCAACTGTAAGCGGACCTACATGAAGACTGCCACATATGTGTAGGAGGCTTAAGTCCAGCCCATGTATGCTTTTAGTTAATGGTTCAATCTCTGTGAGCTCCTATGGATGCAGGTTATTTGACTATGTAGGTCTTCTAGTGGTGTCCTTGACCCCATCAGCTTCCTCAATCCTTCATCTCACTCTTTGATAAGAATCCTCAAGCTCAGCCTATTGTTTGACTGTGGGGCTCTATATCTGTTTTCATTAGCTTCTGGATGAAGCCTTTCAGAAGACAGTTATTCTAGGCTGCTTTCTGCATGCATAGTGGAATATTATTAATAGCGTTATGGGTTGGCCATTCCCTTGAAACTCTGCTCCATCTTTATCCCTATACATTTTGTAGGCAAGACAAGTTTTGGGTCAAAAGTTTTATGGGTGTCTTGGTGTCCCCCCTTCCTCCACTGGAAATCTCATGTAGCTACAGGAAGTGGTGACTTTAGGCTACTTGCCCCCTCTTGCTAGGAGTCTCATCTAGGATCACCCCTATAGTCTCATGGAAGCCTCCCTCACCCAGAGATGCCACACACACCAATTTCCATGCTGTCTTCCAGTCCTCACCACCTCTCTGCTCTCCCCACTCATGATCCCCAACTCTTTATCCCTCTTACACCCAGATCCCTCCCTCCATCTACTTCAGATATCTATTTTATTCTCCCTTATGAGTGAGAGTCAAGCATCCTCCCTTGGGCCCTCCTTGTTACTTAGCTTCTTTGGGTCTATGAATTATAGTATAATTATTTTTCTACTATACAACTAATATCCAATTACGAGTGATTACGCATGGTGTGTGTCTTTCTGGGTCTTGGTTACCTCACTCCGGATGATATTTTCTAGTTTCTTCTATTCACCTGCAAATTTCATGATATCTTTGTTTTTAACAGATATGGAATATCCCGTTGTGTAAATTCACCACATTTTCTTTATCCTCTCTTTGGTTGAGGGACATTAAAGTTGTTTTTAGTTTCTGGCCACTACAAATAAAGCTGCTATGAATATAACTGAGCAAATTTCCTTGTGGTATGATAGAGCATCTTTTGGGTATATGCCCAGGAGTGGTATAGCTGGGTCTTGAGGTATCACTCTTCCCAATTTTCAGAGAAACCAACAGATTGATTTCCAAAGTGGTTGTACAAGTTTGCACTCCTACCAGCAATGGAGGAGTGTTCACCTTTCTCCACATCCTCACCAGCATATGCTGTCACTTGAATTTTTTATCTTAGCCATTCGAACAGGAGTAAGATGGAAACTCAGAATCTTTTTGATTTGCATTTTCCTGATGACTAAGGATGTTGAACATTTTTTACATGCTTCTTGGCCATTATATATTGCTCTATTGAGAATTCTCTGTTTAGCTCTGTACCACATTTTTAAAATTGGGTTATTTGGTTTGTTGGTGATTAATTTCTTGAATTCTTTATATATTTTGGATATCAGGCCTCTGTCAGATATAGGGTTGGTGAAGATATTTTTTCATTCTGTAGGCTGCCATTTTGTCCTATTGACAGTATCCTTTACCTTACAGAAGCGTTTCAGTTTCAAGAGGTCCCATTTATTAATTGTTGATCTTAGTACCTAAGCTGTTGGTGTTCTGTTCAGAAAGTTGTCTCCTTTACCAGTGACTTCAAGGCTACTCCCCACTTTCTCTTCTGATAGATTTAATGTATCCGGTTTTATGTTGAGGTCTTTGATACACTTGGGCTTGAGTTTTGTCCAGAGTGATAAATATGGATCTATTTGTATTCTTCTATAAGCAGACCTTCTCTTAGACCAGCAGCATTTGTTGAAGACGTTTTCCTTTTTTTCCACTGTATGGTTTTTGGCTTCTTTGTCAAAAATCAAGTGTTCATATGTATGTGGGTTTATTTCTGAGTCTTCAATTTGATTCTATTGATCAACTTATTTGGTTTGATTGTTAATTGTTTGTTTTTAGTTTTCTTTTAGCTTTCTGAGAATGATTTCTCTGTGTTATCTTGGCTGTCCTGGACTCACTTTGTAAACCAGACTGGCCTTGAACTCACTGTTGTAGGCTTGCCTTTGCCTCGTAAGTGCTAGGATTACAGGAGTGTGCCACCATGCCTAGCTTCAATCTGTTTTATGGCAAAACCATGTAGTTTTCAACTACTATTGCCCTGTAGTACAGCTTGAAATCAGGGATGGTGATACCTCCAGATGTTCTTTTATTCTACAGCATTGCTTTTTTGTTTTGTTTTGTTTTATTTTGTTTTTTTCAAGACAGGGTTTCTCTGTGTAGCCTTGGTTGTCCTGGGCTCACTTTGTAGAACAGGCTGGCCTTGAACCTACATCGATCCACCTGCCTCTGCCTCCCAAGTGAGGATTGTTTTTATCTATCCTGGGTTTTTTTTCCCATATGATGTTGAGAATTGCTCTTTCAAGATCTGGTTTTTTAAGTGTTATAGTTTTGATGAGAATTGCTCTGAATCTATAGATTGCTTTTGGTAAGATGGCCATTTTTCTCTATGCAAATCCTATTAATCCATGAGCATGGGAGATCTTTCCATCATCTGATATCTTCTTCAATTTCTTTCTTCAGACACTTGAAGTTCTTGTCATGCAGTTCTTTCACTTGCTTGGTTAGAGTTACACCAAGATACTTTATATTATTTGTGGCTATTGTGAAGGGTGTTGTTTCCATTATTTCTTTCTCATCCCAATTATCACTTGTGTAAAGGTGGGCTACTTTTTAAATTAAGTTTGCATCCAGCTACTTTGCTGAAGGTGTTTATCAACTTTAGGAGTTCTCTGGTAGAATATTGAGGGTCACTTACGAATACTATCATATCTTCTGCAAATAGTGATATTGTTGCCTTCTTCCTTTCTGATTTGTATCACCTTGATCTCCTTTAGCTGTCTTACTATTCTAGCTAGAACTGAAAGTACTGTAGTGAGGAGATATGAAGAGTGTAGACAGACTTGTCTTGTCCCTGATTTTAGTGGGATTGTTTTACTTTTCTCTCCATTTAATTTATTATTGGCTATAGGCTTGTTGTATATTGCCTTTATTTTGTTCAGATATGTGGCTTGTATCCCTGATATGTCCAAGACTTTGAAGATGAAGGAGTGTTGGATTTTGTCAAAGGCTTTTTCAGCATCTAATGATATGATCATGTGGGTTTTTTTCTCTTTGAGTTATTTTATAGGGTGGATTACATTTGTGGACTTTCATATATTGAATCACATCTGCAACTCTGGGATGAAGCCTACAGGATCATGATGGGTGATGATTTTGATGTGCTCTTGGATTCGGTTTGCAAGCATTTTATTGAGTATTTTTGCACCAATGTTCACAAGGGAAATTGGTCTGAAATTCTCTTTTTTGGTTGGATCTTTGTGTGGTTTAGGTATCAGGGTGACTGTGGCCTCATAGAATGAGTTTGTCAATATTCCTTCTGTTTCTGTTTGTGGAAAACTCTGTTCAGATCTAGTCAATGGATAGCTCATTCTCCACAGTTGTGGGGAGAGAAAGGACTGCCTCTGACATGAACTCTGGTGCCCTCAATTTGATCTCTTCCCCTTGGTGGGGAGACTGGGTGGCATACAGAGGAAGGGAAAAGACTTGATAGGCTATTGTCATATGGTGGGGGAAGAGATCCTCTTCTGTCAGAGGTCTAGCAGAGAGGAACATGGCAGAAGACAGAAGGAAGGTGGGAATGGGAAGATACAAGTGAAGGAATAACAATTGCGATGTAATCTGAATAAATTATCATAAATTAAAATTGTTTTAAGTATCTGGCTTTTTTTTTTTTTTTTTGTAAGGAGACTTTTAATGACTGCTTCTATTCCCTTGGGGATTATAGGTCTACTTAAATTGTTTATCTGATCTTGATTTAACTTTGGTAAATGCTGTCTATCAAGATAATTGTCCAGAGCTGGAGAGATGCTTCAGTGGTTAAAGAGGACTTGTTCTTCTTGCAGAAGACCTGAGTTCAATTCCCAGTGCTCACATTGGTGGCTCACACCCATCTAGCTCCCAGGCACTCCTATGTTGTACATTAATATTAAATAAATAAAGAAATCTAATTATTTTAAAAATTGTTCTTTTATTTTAGATTTTTCAATTTTGTGGTGTACAAGGTTTTGAAGTAAGACCTAATGATTCTTTGGATTTCCTTGGTATCTGTTGTCATGCCCCCCTTTTCATTTCTGATTTTGTTAATTTTAATACTGTATCTGTGCCTTTTAGTTAGATTGGCCAAGGGTTTGTCTATCTTAATGATTTTCTCAAAGAACCAGTGCTTGGTTTTGTTGATTCTTTGTATTGTTCTCCTTGTTTCTAACTATTGACTTCATCCCTGAATTTGATTATTTTCTGCTGTCTATTCCTCTCAGGTATGTTGACTTCTTTTTGTTCTAGTGCTTTCAGGTATGTTTTTAAATTGCTAGTATGAGATCTCTCCAATTTCTTTATGAAGTGCTGTGAACTTTCCTCTTAACACCGTCTTCATCACATCACATGAGTTTGGGTATGTTGTGACTTCATTTTCATTGTATTATAGAAAGTCTTTAATTTTCTTTTTTTATTTCTTCCATTGCCCAGTGGTCATTGAGTAGAGAGTTATTCAGTTTCCATAAGTTTGTAGGTTTTCTGCTGTTTCCATTGTTATTGAGTGCCAGCTTTAATCCATGGTGGTCTGGTAAGATACAAGTAGTTATTTCCATTTTTGTATCTGTTAAGGCTTGCTTTGTGACTGACTGTAAGGTTAGTTTTGGAGAAGATTGCAAGAGATGCTAAGGAGAAGGTACATTCTTTTATTTTTGGGTGAAATGTTCTTGTTCTGTATTTGTCTTTTAGGACAATTTGATTCAAAATGTTGGTTAGTTTCATTACTTATCTGGTTAGTTTCTGCCTGAGTGGCCTGTCCATTGGTGAGAGTGGGCTGTTGAAGGCTCCCAGTAGTAATGTGTGGGGTTCAATGTGTGATTTATGCTTTAGTGGTGTTTCTTTTACAAATGTGTGTGCCCTTGAATTGGAGTCATAGATGTTCAAAATTGAAACATCATCTTGATAGTTTTTTTTCCTTTGATGAATATGAAGTGTCCTTCCTCATCTTTTAATTTGGTTGAAAGTCTATTTTATTAGATATTAAAATGGGTACTCCAGCTTGCTTCTTGGGCCCATTTGCTGGGCAAACCTTTTCCCAACAGTTTACTCTCAGGTAATATCTATCTTTGTTGCTGAGGTATGTTTCTTTTTTATTTTTTCTTTTAGACTTTTTAAAAATTATGTATATAGTAGTCTGCCTACATGTGCACCTGCACACCAGAAGAGGGCATCAGATAACATTATAGATGGTTCTGAGCCACCATGTGGTTGCTGGGAATTGAACTTAGGACCTCTGGAAAAGCAGTCCATGCTCTTAATCACTGAGCCATCTCTCCATCCCCTGAGGTATGTTTCTTCTATGCAGAAGAATGATGGATCTTGTTTTCACATGCATTCTGTCAGCCTGTCTTCTTATTGGGGAATTGAATCTATTGATGTTGAGAGATATTAATGACTAATAATTTTTAATTCTTGTTATTTTGATGCTGGTGGTGGTGGGGGTGTGTGTGTGTGTGTGTGTGTGTGTGTGTGTTTCTCTTCTTTTAGTTTTACTTGTGTAGGGTTTTATATTTCAGGTGTCTTCTTATGTGTAGTTAGCTTCCTTGGGTTGAAATTTTCTTGCTAATATCTTCTATTGGGCTGGATTTATGGATTGATATTGCCTTAGTTGGTTTGGTTTTTTTTTTTTTTTCATGGAACATCTTGTTTTCTCCTTCTAAGGTGATTAAGTTTTGCTGGGTATAGTAATCTGGGATTAAATCTGTAGTCTTTTAGAGTATGCAATATGTTGGCCCAGGCCTCTCTGGTCTCTGTTGAGTCTCTATTGAAAAGTCAGGTGTAATTCTGATAGTTCTGCCCTTATATTTTACTTGACATTTTTCTCTTACATCTTTTAATATTCTTTCTTTGTTCTGTACATTTAATGTTCTGATTATTATGTTCCAGGAGTAATTGTTTTCTAAGCCAATCTATTTGGTGTTCTGTAAGCTTCTTATATGTTTGTAGACATCTCTTTCTTTAGGTTGGGGAAGTTTTCTTCTATGATTTTGTTGAAAATATTTTCTGCATATTTAACTGAGGGTTTTTCCTTCTATTCCTTTTATTTTTAGGTTTGGTTTTTTTTTTTTTTTTTTTTTTTTCATAGTGTCTGAGATTTCTTGGATGTTTTGTGTCAAGAAATTTTTTGATTTAACAAATTTTTTTTTACCAATGTATGGATTTCTTCAATTGTATCTTCTACACCAGTGATTCTCTCTTACATCTTATATTCTGTTAGTGATGCTTGCATCTGTGATTCCTGTTCTCCTCCATAGGTTTTCCATCTCCAGAATTCCCTCAGTTGTGGGTTTTTTATTATTGCTTCTTTTTCCACTTTCATGTCTTAAACAATTTTATTCATTTCCTTCACCTGTTTAATTGTACTTTCCTATATTTTTTAAAAGAATTTATTCATTTCCCCTTTAAAGGCCTTTATCATCTTTATAAGATTTGATTTAAGGTCATCTTCTTGTTCTTCAGCTATGTTAGAATATCCAGTGCATGCTGTAGTAGGATAACTGGGTAATAACAGTGCCATATTGCCTTGTCTTTTGTTGATTGTGTTCTTAGGCTGACCTTTAGCCATCTGGTGTTAGCTGAATGTTCCTGATTCATCAGGGAGCCTTGGAGCTGATAACAGAGCTCAAGAAACAGCCTGCTACTCACCTCTGCTGGCTGTGCCCAGGTGGGCCACGTCACTAAATGCTTTTATTTCAATTAATATTCACTGCGCTGTCAGCTTAGTCCATCCCTATACTTATGTGGCATTTTTATTCTTTAAAATAATAAATACTAGCCAGAAGTTGAATTGCTGCTTTGTTAAAATTTAAATATTTTCTCCTGGAATGAGTGACCTTAAGTCTTAGGAAGTGCATTAAACTTATGAAGCTCTGGAAGAAAACACAGTTCACAAGTCTCAAAATGGTCCTGAATTTTACAAAATGCAAAAAAAATCAGTCTCCAGAATTGCATAAGCAGTGACAGTTGCTATAGAGAAAGACCTACTGTCCCCTCATTCTGTCTTCAAGTTGTGTAGGCAGTTTCAGAAATGCAGCCTTCACCTATATTTAAGTAGACTCTTCAGACATGAAAATGTCTTTTAAATCTGCACTCCTGTAAGAAACTCTCCAAAGTTCATTGGTTCATTAAACTAGACTTGGGTGGGTCTGTTTTGTTGGCTTGTCAACTGTGCCTTATCTGGGATAAATGCTTGTTTGTCTCCATCTTCCTGGGAAAGTCAACACAAGCTAAAAGCTATCTCAGTTTACTATTAATACACCATAGGAAATTTGAAGATCTTATTGTCAGCAAATGGGCAATTAACCTTATTTTCAATTTGGTTGCCATTTAACTTTTTCTTGAATAATTTGTATGAAACTGAATAATGTGTTCACAAAAAATGGTGAAAGGAGACATAAGTGTCTTATCCTATATCTTCAAGGATAAGCTCTCAATTTTTATCTATTTAGGATGTTGATTATGGATTTGTCATGGATAGCCATTTATTTAGCTACAATCATAACTAATTTGTTGGGAGATTTTTTTTCTCATGAAGAGCTGTTAAATGTTGCCAAGTGCTTGTCTGCATATATGTGCCTTCATTTGATTATTGTTTATGTCATGCTTATTAATTTATGTGTGCTGAACTATCATTACACCTATAAATTATACCTTTTGATTATAGTAAAGCATTTTTTAGTGTACAATTAAATTTGGATTGCTTGTAAAAAAAAATTTGAATGACAGTGATAGCTATTGCTGTTATGTTTTTTGAAGAAAATTTTTAAGTTTTAGTTTTTGTTGTAGTCCCAAATGTAAAGCTTTATTACTATTCCCTAATTTTCTAGGTTTATATAATCAAATGTGTATTTATCATACAGAAATGTTTTCAATAAGGCTCTGCCCATCAATATTTTCAGACTACTACTCCATAGAAGCAATTTTCTGATTTCTCTAGTTAAAAATAATGCAAACATTTGTAAGCATTTTTTTCAGTTTTACTTTGTTTCCTGTGTTATTCTTATCTACATATGTTTATGTTTTCCATGTGTCTATGTTTCACAGTGACAGCTTGTGGAAACAGAGACTGTCCTGTCTTGCTTATACACTAGAAGAGATGTGACTGGGGTGATGTTTCCTAAATTTTAATTTGTTTACAATTATGAAATGTTATGTTTAACTTGACCCGACTCAAACTTTCATTCAGTCTGCTAGACTAGAATGAGTCCTTGCAGCTGGTGTTTACATTGTGATGATTTCTGATGGTTGCTATGGAGTTTTATTGACATTAGTTGCAGTTCTCCTGGATGCAAAAACAAAGATAAATATTTATGTCAGGTCTTCCATGCATAAGGCTTTTTATATAAGAAAGTGTTTGTTTGGTTTCCCCTGAAAACAGTATCATTTTTCTCATCATGGGTGCATACTCACAATTGTGGGAAAGATATGAGAATCTCCCTTTAATCCCCAAAGATCAGGTCACAAGGTAAAAGACTCACTGCCATATAAAATTCAGTGTGGCTTCAACTATAATTATTATTTTTTTTCCAATGTCCAATATCAGAAAGAAATGAAAATGCTTTTAGCATCTCCAGCTTCCTGGGAGACACAGTAACTCATAAGGGAATCCACCTCGTAGAGTCTCTCATCTTGCCAGGAAGTCTCAGTCTCTAAAGCAGGACAGCCCCACCTTTCAGTAGACGATGCATAAGCACTGACAAGTAGTGAGCTACATTTGTGATTCCTACCTTAGAAAGTGCTGCCTTAAAAGAAAGTCCCCCAAAGCCTCTCTAGAATACTTTAGCCTCTCCTTGGACTCCCCAATCTTCTTATGACTCTCAAGCAGCTTTCACAACACTGCCCCACCTTAGAATGCAGCGTGCAAATCAGATGAGTTTGAGTCTTTTTTTTTTTTCTCTCTTTCTCTCTCTCTCTCTCCTTGTGTGCTTCAGCCCAAGGCACCCAAGGCCCATCTAAAGCAGGATGATTTGCAGACTGGATTCCAGGAACAGCTCCACTAGTTCAGCTTGCTGGAATCCTCCAGAGATTGGGAACAATACTATTTGGGAAATTGTGAGCTTGAATAATGAGAAGAATTTAGAGACTCTAATGATAGTTGTAGTCTCAGAGGTCTGCTCAGTAGTTATGTTTCCTATTTGTGTGCTGGGGATAATAACAGAGACAGAAAAGCAGAATTGCCTCATCACTGCTTCCACCAGAGGTAGGCATGCAGGGTATTTCACTGCGCAGTCCTTCCTGTGACCCCCCTCAAAAGCTGCCAACTAGACTGGGGCCTGAGAGAATGCTACCTCCCATCCTGAGTATGCAGCTGCATTTCAGTCAGGAAGGTTTCTGAAGTTCCATGAAAGATCTGAGGTGACAGGATCTGTACCAAGCTCCAGTTGTTTCCTCTTCTGAAACCCTTGGGTTTGATGTTCAGATAAGAAGGTTGCCTGGGTTTCCTTAACTACCTAAGTCCTCTCCGCATTGTCAAAGCATCTAGGCTATGGTCTGCTGTTTCTATTTTTAACATGCTTTATTAATCAGGAAGAGAAATTATTGTCTTTATGGACGCCGAATTTACATGCTCATTATTCTATATAAATAGTAAGTAATTTCTACACTGTGAGTTTGCATGAGGTACATGAATCATTTTTCTACTTAACAAAACTATAGAAAAGTAGAACATGTTCAAGAATGATGTTCCATTTCAGTCAATATGTGTGTGTGTGTGTGTGTGTGTGTGTGTGTGTGTGTTGCCTATTTCATAAGGGTTACATTTAATTCTTGTCGATACTATCAAAATACATTGCTAAAATTATGAAAAAGAATTATTTCAATGGAATATGAGGCCAAATAAATGTCAAGTCTATGTCTTAAACATACTTTTCTTTGAACACAACTTTAAAATTGTATTCAAGCACCTAGAATATGCTGAGAAAAATAAGTACATGTTAGATTTTCTGTAGCCTGGAGGGTGCATTTTTGGTATAGGTATGGAAAAGGACACGGGTGTCTGTGATCATGTGGCAAATAAGAGAAGGATGAAATATCAAAAAACTAAGTTTTCTGCTTAGAAGACTTTTTCTTTCTTTCTTTCTTGTTTTGTTTTATTTTGTTTGTTGTTGTTGTTGTTTGTTTGTTTTTGTTTTTGTTTCTCAAGACAGGGTTTCTCTGTTATCTTGGCAGTGCTAGACTAGCTTTGTAGACCAGGCTGGCCTGGAACTCACAGCCATCCGCCAGCCTCTGCCTCCCAAGTGCTGGGATTAAAGGCGTGCGCAACCAGGCCCAGCTAAGATTGGGAACTGAACTCAAGACTTCTGGAAAAACAGACAGTTTTGCTAACTATTGAGCCATCCCTCCACCTAGAGGGCTGTGATGTTTAAAGTTCATCTTTATATGAATCGCTTTATCCTGAAGATATTTTTACAATAAATTCTTCATAATACTGGCTTCATCAACCTGGCCTACTTTGTATTCTCACATTGCTCGGTGCCTAAGATGCCACTTAATAGACACATTAGCCGGTGGTGGTGGCACACGACTTTAATCCCAGCACTTGGGAGTCAGGGGCAGGCAGGTCTCTGTGAGTTTGAGGCCAGCCTGGTCTACAAAGCAAGTCCAGGACAGTCAAAGCTACTCAGAGAGATGCTGTCTCAAAAACTAAACAAAACAAAACAACAACAACAACAAAATAGAGTCATCAATAAGATGGCCTGGAAGAGCCTCTCTTTATAGCAGGATGTTTCTTGTTCTTTCATACGTGTAATCAGGCTTCCATTCAAGTTGCTTAACTGATAAACAGCAGGGAGTTATATTTTAATTCTGTCTGGCCCATGTCTTCTACAGATGGCCATCGAACTCTGAGATTTGCTTCTCTAAATATGGAGTGTTGAAATGTTGAAGTTTTGCATATAAAGAAAAAAAAATCCATCTTTCTTACTTAGATATTTATTCTAGAAAGTTAAAGCCAACAGAAGACTTTTTATCTGGATAACAGTTTGTACACTCATAAATTTTGAATCCCACATTTTTACATCAATGTACATCATAATACCTGAATTTTATAGTTGCGATTGAAATACATATCAGTGGGAAGTCCTTGTAGACATCTTGGTAGTTAGCTTCCATTGGTTGTTTTAATCAGTACTAGATATGTCAAAAAAAAAAAAGTTATCAAGTAAAGATGTAAGAGAAATAAATAGTAAATTCACGTGCTCAACACATTGCAAACTCTCTAGTTGGTCTCATCAAATGTCAAAGATTTTACTTAAATACGCTTCACAAGAAAGAAGTTCTTCTGGGTTTTAGGGATTATTTTCTATAAAAAGAAAGAGCTGAATTAGGATAATTGCTAGAGACTGTATCTTTTTTTTTTTTTAATCTGTTCTCACATATATACCGTTTATTTTTTTCCAATTTTTTTATTAATTTATTCTTGTTACATCTCAATGTTTATCCAATCCCTTGTATCCTCCCATTCCTCCCCCCCCCCATTTTCCCATTATTCCCCTCCCCTATGACTGTTCCTGAGGGGGATTACCTCCCCCTGTATATTCTCATAGGGTATCAAGTCTCTTCTTGGCTACCTGCTGTCCTTCCTCTGAGTGCCACCAGGTCTCCCCCTCCAGGGGACATGGTCAAATGTGAGGCACCAGAGTACGTGAGAATAGAGACTGTATCTTTAAGAAACTATATCTCAGCTGGGCATATTGGCACATGCCTTTAATCCCAGCACTCGGGAGGCAGAGGCAGGCAGATCACTGTGAGTTCGAAGCCAGCCTGGCTACAAAGTGAAGTCCAGGACAGCTAAGGCTACATAGAAAGACTCTGTCTCAAAAAAAACAAAAAAAAAAACAAAAAAAAAAAAGAAGAAGAAAAAGAAAAAGAAAGAAAAACTATATCTTATAAGATGGCAAAAGTTAGCTGGTTTCCATTTACTTATGTATTTGTCACACAACAAACATCTGGGATACAAAATATTTGCCCCCACTGGTGTAGAATGAATCAAAACTGAAACAATACTTCTAATAGAATGCTCTAAGTTTTTGTTTTTTCAAGACAGAATTTCTTTATGTAACCTTGGCTATCCAGCCTTGTAGATCAGGCTGGCCTCAAACTCAATAGAGACCCATCTGCCTCTGTCTCTGCCTCTCTGAGTGTGGCACTACAGGCATATCCCACCACTCCCAGTTCCAGAATCCCTAATACATCTGGACATACAGTCCAATATTTTTCTATGCCTTCTGTACTTAATAATTAAATTTAGACAGCATTTCAGTCTAAAAATTTTAACATTAACCTAATGGTAAATAAGCCTGCCATGCATGGAGTTTATTATATTTACCTTAGATTGTTAGATTATATGTATATATTAGATTATTATATATAAGTTAAAGAATTTTCAGTCAATATAAGTTTCCCATGTATCGGTAATGCTTCTTTAAAGGTAGGGACAGCACCGGTTGTCATTAAAGGAACTATTTCTTTGCAAGGTATGGTATTAAAAGAGTTATATTGGTCTAAAGTCTGTTCCATGCTTTCTAGGTCTAGCTTTGTGAATTTATGTCAGGAAAATTTTTCATGCTACACCAAAGTACAAGTACATAACACATGAGCTATAGAATCTAAATATTCTTTATTTCAAGTTCAAGATGTAACTGAAACACAAGCAGAGAAATTTGTCAGTCATGTTCCTTCTTTGTAGGGTCACTTGCTCAAGAAAAGGGATCGTTACCCAAATGCTAAATATAATGTGAAATGACAACATGAAGAACTAGTCAGAAATCCTTCTCATGATAGTTTATGTAAGAGTGGTATCTTTATTGTGTAAAAAAAGGACATTGCTTTTCCAAGGTTACCCAGTAATAAAAACACAGACCTGAAAAAAAAAAAAAAAAAAAAGATGAAATCCCGCGAGATAAGGTGGTAGACAACCAGTCACCAACCCATCCATGTGGAGTGCAGACATCTCATCTTCTTGCTCCACCAACTTTCCTTGCCCTGTAGCCTGAAGGTCATTTTGTATGAACCATCAAATGCTGCTTCATAGGCATGGAGGTATCCACTCCACACCCATCTCCTCCCTTATTTTTACCCTTTCTCCAGGCAAGTATTTCATGAAAGTAGCTACATTTGAACTCACTGGTTGGTCAAATCCTCCAGCTCAGCCTCTAAGAGATTACATCCAATAATTGGAATGACCTTTCCACTTCTAGGTCATTGTTCTCATCACTTGTATGTGACTTTACAATTGTTTTTTTAAGAACTCAATTCTTTTTTGTATGCCAATTCCTTAGGATACACTTCTTAAACTATCCCTTGTTACAGATGACACTTAAAGAAGGAACCAGCCAAACTCGATGTCGTTCCTAGCATTGATTGTTTGAAAATTAGCTCAGCTTCACATTATTTTGCCCAGGTAATGGATCTGCCAAAGTTCTCACTAGAAACCATGTAGAATTTCAATAAAGCTGAGTGAAGAAAATGTGGTCCAAAACCAAAATTTAAAAAAAAAAAAGTTTTGTAGCCTATTTTATTCCTAATTTGTTCATTCAGATTTCTGTAAAGTGATCAACTGCCTTATTTTCATTTTAGGCTCTTTTTTTTTTTTTTAATAAAACAAAGAAAAGAAGGTCAAAACAGTGCAAGGAAAATTCCAAATCATGGCCACTGTCCAAGTCCCCGGAAGTTTATAGGAACATAATTCAGGGCTACTTCCCAGTGTCAACACTTGTAAGACTGTTCCACCCAACACTAACTGCTCTACTTTGTAAGTGTAGAACAGAGTATATGGTGAGTTAATAATTCTTTCAGTGACCCAGTTGCCAAGTTATCAAATATTGATTTGTGCTTATTTATCAAAATGATACACAATTTAGATTCATTTATACGTATGTATACTCTATGTTTTAGAAAAATGAAAATATAGAGATACATAACTCCATATAAAACTATCATTAGATATTATTTATACTACCTACTTATGTTTCATAGCATCACAAGTTCTGTGCATGTGTTAAACTTTACTATCTAATCCAAAAAGTACAAAATTATTTTTCCCTTCAAAAAACAGCCGCTGTAGCTCAGTTACAATTTAAATATTTGTAAATAACTATTTAAAAATTTGTAACAACAATCTGATTTCTACCAAAGCAATCTACATTCTCTATTTTCTTTCCTGACACTGTTCTTCTAAAAGTTCCAATATTCTTTCTGCGATCCAGTTACTCAGTAACAGATCAGCACACATGAAACTCTGAACACTCTATTCTGGGATACTTTAGTTCATATAGGCTCAGGAGTCCTTAATTATATAATTGCCAATAGTTTCAGGTTAGTAACTGCTGACATGTTTCCCTTCTGAAAACTGGATGCCAACATTAAAACAAAAGCTATTTGATAGCTGATATTTAATTAATTAATTTACTTGAATTTTTTTTTCTGAGAGTATATTTTAAAAGTATTCTGCATCAAAAAATACTGATTAAAATTTTTAAACTAAGACAGTTGTAATATAATTACATCTTCTAGTACTTTCTATCTCTCCTTCATAGAGAAATGGAAGAAAATCAGACAATGGTCACAGAGTTCATCCTGCTGGGATTCTGTCTTGGCCCGAAGATTCACCTAGTACTTTTTGCATTGTTCTCTTTCTGCTATACCTTTACCCTGTTGGGGAATGGGTTTACCCTTGGATTAATCTGCCTGGAGACCAGGCTCCACACTCCTATGTACTTTTTCCTGTCCAATCTGTCCATTGTTGACATCGCCTATGCTTGCAACACGGTGCCCCAGACACTAGTTAACCTCTTGCATCCAGCCAAACCCATTTCCTTTGCCGGCTGCATGATGCAGACATATCTCTTTTTGACATTTGCTGCCACAGAATGTCTCCTCCTTGTGGTGATGTCCTATGATCGATATGTTGCCATCTGCCACCCCCTACTCTACACTGTCATCATGAACTGGAGAGTATGTACCATCCTGGCTTCCGTTTCCTGGATATTGAGCTTCCTCCTGGCTCTGGTCCATTTAGTCCTCATCCTGAGGCTGCCATTCTGTGGGCCGCATGAAGTCAATCACTTCTTCTGTGAAATCCTGTCTGTCCTCAAGCTGGCCTGCGCCGACACAACACTCAATCAAGTAGTCATCTTCACAGGTTCTGTGTTCTTCTTGGTGGGGCCCCTGAGCTTGGTGCTGGTCTCCTACACACGCATCCTGGCAGCCATCCTGAGGATCCAGTCAGGGGAGGGCCGCAGAAAGACTTTCTCCACCTGCTCCTCCCACCTCTGTGTGGTTGGGCTCTTCTTTGGCAGCGCCATTGTCATGTATGTAGCCCCCAAGTCCCAGCACCCTGAGGAGGAGCAGAAGATCCTGTCTCTGTTTTACAGTCTTTTCAACCCCATGCTGAACCCCTTGATCTACAGCCTGAGGAACGCTGAGGTCAAGGGTGCTCTCAGGAGGGCCCTGTGCAAAGAAAGTCATTCCCAGTTGCTGTGATGTTTGGATGCAAGCCTCAGTAGTTTCTGTTTATCTTGATCTCCAATTATTTCCTACATCCAAGAATGTTCACTCCTGTCTTCTTATCTGTGTCTAATAGCATAAGACTGCCCTTTCTCTTAATTTGTAGAAAAAATACTGCATGTGGTACATCCGTTGGCTTTCTATAAAAAGACGTTTTATCAGACATAACTTTTTATTTTCTTGAATTTATTACCTATGAAATTAAGTACTATTTAATTCATTTTCTGGGTCCCAAATTTCAATAAATTCAATCAAAATTCTAAGTATATAACCTCACAAATTACAAATATCATAATATTAAGAAGAAAACAAGCTACATCCCAAGGCAGCCTCCCCAAAAAAAACCATACAGAACTCTCCCTCTCAGACTCCTACAGTTGCCATTGTCCAGTCTGAGAATTACTTGGAAGTTTCTTCGGCCCTGCAGCTGAAGAGTGTTTATAGATTTGATACTCCACGGTTCATCAGTAGCTACTAAACAGGTAGGCATGAGGACTGTCTTTTGCAGTGAGCTGAAAGTGGAAATCAGATGAGACAATGCAGGTAGCTTAAGGATTCTGTGGGTGATGAGCTATGATTTATACATAGGTACAGACCTTCTCTACTTATGGTTTCCCCGGCATCTTTCCATCGCCATTTCTATCCCTATCGGTCCAGATGCATATCACCCTCTTCTAAGGCATCTCTCAACCCTGATAGTAAGCTTTACAGGGAGGTGCCAGTATCTAGCTAGCTCTGCAGCCTGGTAGTGGGTAGAGTTTTGCTGATTTGACCTAGTTAACCAATGTCAAGAGACTAGAAATCATCCCCAAGAACTCAAGTGTATTCTCAAGGAGCTTCCTACAATTTACTTGTCTATAGACTTGATGTGGAATAGATTTTCATGTCTAGAGTCTTTCCTGATGCCACCATGAGGGCAAATGTCTAATGTGTTCAAACAACTGTGTCTTCTTTTTTTTATATATAATTAAGTAATACTTCACTCACTTTTAATAAAGGTGTATAAATGGAGACTCACAGAGTTAATCACTCACTAAGTGGCAAATGCTACTCATTGATATAATTTTACATAGACCATTTCATTTACCCATCATAAAAAAACTGATGAGAAAGATAATATCATCACTGTTCTTGGAAGGATACATTCCACACAGTAGCGCAAATTTGACTCTTCCTTGACTTCTAGGCCCTCTCTACCTAACCACACATGTCTATCAGTGTATCAGTAGCAGTACATTCAAACATAGAAGGCTAGATATCCAAAGATAGCATATTGTGAGTAAAGCCAGATTCTCCACAGTTGGTTATGTTTCATGGTGGGCTTACCTGAGCTCCCAAGTCTGCTAGACTAAGAGTCAGGCACAAGGGGCTAGATGCCCCGCACAACAACAGTGGTAGTCACAGAATCACCACACTTCTAGAGAAAGATGCAACACAAACAAGTTGAGGATTTTCATTGAACATGGAGGTTTAGGCCAGCTATGGCCAGGAACTAAGATACCAGGATATCATGTTGTGTCATCCGCCCCCCTCTCTCCCTCCCTCCCTCCCCCTCCTTCCCTCCTTCTACCCCTTTCTCTCTCCTCTTCTTTCCTCCCACTTCCCTCTCTCCTCTTGACTTAAATCTGTTCATGAAAGCATTTTGGCTCCACACTGAAATGTGAATAGAATCACTCTAAGAACGAGGAAGCACTATCAGAAGACAGCAGCAGTGAGCTGTACAGTGACACAGAGCACAGTGGAGGAAAGGAGAGATTATGTAATTTCTTACCTAACCTAATAGCAGAGTGGAATGAGATGGATAGTTCGTAGAGTTTTTCTGAAAGTAGCCCTAATCAAGACAAAGGAATTCAGACTTAATTTTTGTATTCAAAATTATCATCCCCCAGGTAATTTTTACAGTATAAATAACACCTGAAAGACTGGTGGCCTCTGTTCAGTCTAAGCATAGAGGTACTTAGACATCTTCCTATCCACTAGTCACATCCAAGTCTAGGTTTATTCAGTCCTTGGAATGTTTATTGTGGATGTTACTATTACTGATTAGTCACATCTCCCACAGTGGTTGCAAAGAAATTGCAAAACTATTGGGAAAGTAGGTTGTTATTTTAAGGTTATTAATTATTACAAATTATTATGTATATTACTATTAGTCATGAGGAAGGCAGAAGTTATGAGTATTTCAAATGGAGTGTCCCCAATAGCAAGGCCCTGTACTATGAAGTACCATAAATAATGTTGAGATGTTACTTTTCATATCTAAAAATGATAGAATGGGGTCTCTAGATGAAGTCAATTCCTGAACCATGTGCCATTGGTCCCCAGGACGTCACTAGCATATGGACTTGATGCTCTGGTCATGGATGACTTGTAAGACTGTTGCTTGTTATTTGCTAGGGACTATCGTCCAGTATTTTTCATTGCATGATGTTTTGTGCCTTCTGATCACCTGGCACAAGTATAGATTCAGATTTGGGATATCTGAATAAGATGGGCAGAATTTTTAATCACATCTTCTGCCCTGTTGATGGGCTGACCCAGAGACCACACCTTGACTATTTCTACTGTAGACTATTTATACTTGACTTGCTATTATGCTTAGGAGAAGTGGGAGAAAAATGAGAGTTTGCATGTGTTCTCACTGGGCTTACCAACTGAGCTGTGTCACAAGACCACAGAGGCCTTGCTTCCTTGCTTCTCTGTGAGTGTTGATACCAATAGCTCTGTTTAATTTACCATTTTCTTTGTTTTATGTGGCTGTTTTGTTTTCATGAGGAGTTGTTTGTTTCATCTGTTGTCTCTGTGTAGTGGCAGTACACCAGAAGAACTGATGAGTGCAATCTGCTTGGACCTCAGAACAATCTGAGAGCTAGATGCTGAGGTCTTATTGAACAATAAAGAAAATCAGATTTTTTTTTCACTTTTATGCTATTATGCTCGATACTACATACTGAAACACAGGGAGTCAAGGAGATCCCCAGAAATTTAGCAATCTGTTCTTCGGTGAACACCCAAAAGGTGTTCTCTGATATAATTCTGACACTATCTATTGGGAGTGTCTGATTACACAAGTTGAATGCTCAGTCCCACAAGATGCTTCCACTTTGTGGGGCAATACTTAGTCACTATTGTGGGACCTATGCTGCATACTGACCAACTACAATTCAGGATTTAAATCTCATATCTACATTTTAGCCTTAAGACAATATCCACATTTCTTCTGCCTATACCCCTAGGTAAAAACATTAACCCTGGTAAAGGTAAGAAGGCTAGGCACTTCATATCACCTACTGTATCCATCCATATTCAGCACTAATGGAAGAGGCTCTTTGGCCTGTGTCTTGGTTAAAGCAACACTAACAGCTGAAATAAATATACCCTATCACAAACACTGCCTTCTTTATTCTCTGATTCTATACATTTCAAACAAACATCTTCCCTTTGAAACCAAAAGTGTTCAGGATATACAGTGAAGAACTCTACTACCATTCTGCACCCAGAATACTTCTCTCTTGCTGTCCTGAAGCTACACCCTCAACATCTTAGGTGTTCCTCCCTCAGGGAGGAGAGTTTCCTTTACAAACCCCCTGGTGGGAGACCATGACATTGGATGGATAGAGGTGAGGGAAGGTTTGGGAGGAGGTGAGAGAGGGGAAAGAATACTATCAAAATAATTGAGGGAAATTCTAAAAAAAAATTTCAAAAAATCTCTTTAATGATAATTTATTTTGTGGTCACGAGTGGTCACACCCCCTCTTATGTTTTCATATTATGCATTATTATTTTATATTATTGTGCACTGTCGCTCTCAATAAAATACTAGGTTTACTTCTAGATGCATAAAAGTTTTAAATATTTACAGAAATAAAATAATCAGTGTTCTCAAATAATATAAATATTTTACTTAAACTAATGCTGACTGCACTGTTGGCTTTGTACATTCAAATATTTATGTGCCACTTTACCTCTATTCCAATAATAAACACCATTAAGATGTGTATAGCTACTTTCTCACAGTTGAAATCCTTCCTTCTAGAAGGAGACTCAGAAAGTAAATGAAACAGAAAAGACTCGGGAAGTACATAAAACTCACAAGTCTCAGGAAGTTCCTGACACTTAAGAGATTCACAGGGCCTCTCCTAAGGCTTTATAAATATTAAGGATTGTTGTTTATACATTCCAACTGCTCAAACTCCCAATACATTGTCTAGAGAGCTTAGGGAAACAACATGACCCATGCTGATGTGGGCTTTGGGGGAAGGAGCTGCATTTGAATAACCCAGGCTCTTGTAAGTAACCCTCACCTATATTCATGTAGGCAATTTCAACAACTCATTGGTTCTCTAAGGCAGACTTCGATACAATCGTTTGTTTGGTCTGTCACCAATGCCCTATTTGGGGTGAAGCAACATTGTTCTTATCCCCTCAGGAAAAGTCACACAGCACAGTGGTATTTAGCTAGGGGCCAACAGTTCAAAGAGAGTTGGGCAAGAGGAATTGTGTGGTTGCTACAGTGAGTATGAAACTTGTACCTACTTGCTTGTGTACTGGAAAACAAATAGTTGAAGTTCTGCATTTCTTGAAACTGTTTAGAATTATGAAATTTTTAATGTGCCTTACTTTGCCTCAAATATTTTTTGTCTTTCTGGGTAAAATAACTTTCTTGTAACTGATGCATAATAGTGTGGAACTTTTTTCCTTTTTTATTTTATTGAAACTGATTTTTTTCATATACAATATTCTAATTACAGTTTCCTCTCCCTCTGCTTCTCCAAGCTCCTTTCCACCTCCCCTCCCATCTGAATCCATTCCCTTTGTGCCTTTCATCAGAAAACAAGCAGGCAGCTGGGAGGTGGTGGTGCACACCTTTAATCTCAGCACTGGGGAAGCAGAGGCAGGCAGAGCTCTGTGAGTTTGAGGCTAGCCTAGTCTACAGAATGAGCTCCTAGATAGTCAAGGCTACACCAAGAAACCCTGTCTTGAAAAAACAAACAAACAGAACCAGGAGGATAAAAAAGGAGAAAAATAAAAACAAAGATAAAAAATAAAAAAGGATGGGGCTGGAGAGAAGACTCAAAGGTTAAGGACACTAGCTGCTCTCCCTAGAGGTCCTGAGTTTAATTCCCAGCAACCACATGGCGGCTTATAACCATCTGATATGAGATCTGGTGCCCTCTCTTGGCATGCAGGCATACAAGCAGACAGAACACTGTATACATAATAAATAAAAAAAATTTTTAAGTGTTATTTTAAAAGATTAACTTTAAAAGAGAGAAAGCCTGCTGGGAGGTGGTGGCACAAGGCTTTAATCCCAGCACTCGGGACGCAGAGGCAGGCGGATCGTTGTGAGTTCCAGGCCAGCCTGGCCTACAAAGCGAGTTCAGGACAGCCAAGGCTACACAGAGAAACCCTGTCTCAAAAAACAAAATAAAGCAAAACAAAACAAAAAGGAAAAATCCCTAACATGACATTATGAGACAAGGAACTTTCAAATATGCTGTTGGGTTCATCTTTTGTTGGCTATCTACTGCTGGGCATATGATCTATGCTTATGAATACTTTGTTCCACCAGTGAAACTTCCTTGGAGAAAACCAAGTTTCTCTTTGCAAGTGTTTGTTAATTGGAGATAGCTTCTGGGTTAGAAGCTTCTCCTTTCAGCTCTAGGCCCCCATGTTGTGTGTGCTTCCTCTGATTCTGTGAGTTCATACGTGCATCTGTTCTGTATGTTTATAGGGCAGTGACTTCTTGGTGTCCTCCATTCCCTCTGGGTCCTGTACTCTTTCCAACTCCTCTTTTTCAGCTTTCCTTAAACCCTAAGGAGAGAGCTTTGATGGATGTCATTTAGGGCTTAGTGTTTCAAGGTCTTTTGCTCTCTGTATAGTGTCTGCCTCTGAGTCTCCTTTTTTGTTCACATCTGCTGCAGGATGAAGCTCCTCTGATGACGGTTGAGCATAGCAGAATGCCATTAGGAGTCACTTATTGCTACATATACACATAAAACAGCTATGTTCACAAAAAATCAAATTATTCTGGTAACATTTACATTTATGGGTCAGTGATACCTCACTCAGGAAGATTTTTTTTTCTAGTTCCATCATTTGACCAATGAATTTCATGATTATACTTTTTAAATAATTGTGTAAATGTATCACTTTTTTCTTTATCCATTTATCTGTTGAGGAACATCTAGGTTGTCTCCAATTTTTGGCTATGAGGGACATCTAGGTTGTACCCAATTCCTAACTATTTTGAACAGAGCAGCAATCAATACAGTTGAGTGAGTGTTCCTGTGGTGTGATGAAACACATTTTGGGAATATCATCAAGAGTGGTATAGCTGAATTTTCAGGTAGATCCAGTCCCAGCTTCCTGAGGAACTGCCACACTAATTTCTAATTTTTTTTTTTTTCGAGACAGCATTTCTTTGTGTAGCCTTGGAAGTCTGTCTGCCTCTGCCTCTCCAGTACTGGGACTACCACCTAGCTGATTTCATTCTTTCTTTTTCTTTTTTTTAGACATTGAGACAGGTGTCTCTCTTTTTTTTTTTTTTTTTTTTTAAGATTTGTTTATTATTATATATACAGTGCTTTGCCTGCATATACACCTGCAGGTCAGAAGAGGGCATCAGATTACATTATAGATGGTTATGAGCCACCATGTGGTTGCTGGGAATTGAACTCAGGACCTCTGGAGGAGCAGTCAGTGCCCTTAACCTCTGAGCCATCTCTCCAACCCCTGATTTCCAATTTTTTCAAGTGCTCTAAAATTTATAATTTTCAACATTTTGTTTACATTAATTGTAGTTAATATGAACACAAAAGCAGATAAAAGTTACAGAGACTGTATCTTACACACATATGTTTTATAAAAAGAACAGTACTTTGGGTTTCCTCTTTAAAATGTGTTTATTCTCAGAGGTGCAGTGACGGTATATGCCTTTAATATCAACACTCAGGAGGCAGAGACAGGTGCATTTCTGAGTTCAAAGCTATTCTGGTCTACAGAGTGAGTTCCAAGACAGCCAGGGCAACACAGGGAAATCTTGTCTTGGAAAACAACCAAAAAAAATTTGTTGATTTTTATCACAACTACATACTCATAGCAGATGTGAACATGTCTGGCAAATGTGGGAAACAGAAAAATTCTCCCTTAGGCTTATGCTTTTACTCTAGACAACCAGTATTATAATGTAATAAATTCATTGATTTATACATTTTGGAATGGCTTCAAAGGAATCTTTATCTATCTATCTATCTATCTATCTATCTATGTATCTATCTATCTATTTATCTATTTCCCTTCCAGTGTCTAATATAAGAAGAAATATAAATAAAAATGAATAGGATTTTATATAGTAACTCATAAGGAAAGCCAGCTTGTAGAGACGCCAGTATTCCCAGGCAGTCTCTGAATCCATGTGCACCCCTGGCTTCCTGGAACTTACTCTGTAACTGGGTGTGGTGGCACACAGCTTTAATCCCAGAACTTGGGAGGCAGAGGCAGGTGGATTGCTGTGAGTTCAAGGCCAGCCTGGTCTACAAAGTGAGTCCAGGACAGCCAAGGCTACACAGAGAAACACTGTCTCGAAAAACCAAAAAAAGAAAGAAAGAAAAAAGAACTCAGGCTGGCCTCAAACTCAGAGATGCTCCTGCCTCTACTTCCCACATGCTGGAATTAAAGGCATGCCCTGCACTGAGAGTACCTCTAATTATCGACCTTCGTTGGTGGTTTGTACCCTAGAAGACACTGCCTTAGGACGAGTCCCAGAAGGTTATTCTGGGATACCTTGGCCTCTCCTTCAACTCTGCAGTCCTCTCTCTGCCTTCCTCTGCAGTACCCATAATGTATCTACAACTTGGAGTGTGACTTTTAATCACAAGAGTTTTTAGGATCCTAACGTTTCATTTCTACTACAGAGCCAGGAATCCAGATTCCATCCAGGAGAGGCTGAGCTTCAGAGTAGATTCCAAGAGAGTTCACTCACTGATTCTACTTCTGGGCAAATTCCCCAGAACCATCCTAGAATAAGACTATGCAACGGGGATTATGACATAAAATAATGTCGGTCAGTATTCAGGGATTCTGACGGTAGCTGTCTCAGAGTTGTTCTCTCTGTCTGTGAGTCTAAATTGCTTGCCCCGTTGAGGATGAGACGAGCAATAATAAGAGATCATTTCTTTGTCTCTGCTTCCCACAAAAGTGGGCATGCATGATCTCTCATGGTCCTGCCCCTCCTTGGAGACTTATGAGCAGCCAACTAGGCTAAGCCCTCAGAGAATACGGTCTCCTTTCCTGAGGATTCTACTGCGTTTCAAGAAGGAGCGGGCTTGAGTGTTCTACGGTTCCCCCAGAAACTCTGCAGGAAGACGAGCCTGTGCCAGCCTCCAGCTGCCTCCTCTTCTGATATCCCTGGGCATTAATGTATGAATCAACAAGGTTGTATAAATTTACTACAATAGTTATTTTACGTCCTCTGTTCAGTAAATTCCTCCTAGACAGCTGGAAGCATCCTGTCTTTGCTTTACCTTCTGCTATTGTCACTCTTCATTTACGTGCCATGATGAGAAGTAGATTGTCTCTGTGAATGTTAAATATGCATGCTCATTCACACACTATGCAAATAGCGAGTAATTTCCCAATCATGGGTTTAGATGAAACATGCGGAATAATTTTCCTACTTAACAAGAATTATACTAGGATGTGTCACAATGATGCTGTTCCATTTCATTGAAGTTAACACATATTGGTTGTCTTACGAAGGCTCCATTTAATTCCTGTCAGTACTGCCAAAATATGAAAATTTGTTTATTGCATTGGACTGTAAAGTCAGGTGCATATTAAGTTTATGGCTCATACTTATCTCTCATATAACTTTAGAGATATACCCAGGTGCCTAGAATGTAGTCAATAAGCAAGCATGCATGTCATATTTTTCTGGAGTCCAGAGGATAAATTTTGGGGGAACTGAGTGAAGGGAACTGAGGTGTCAGTGGTATGTAGCAAAATAGGAGAAGGATGAGATCCTCAATAATTTTTAAGTCTTCTGTTTAACAAATTGTTACATTTTTATATTTAATTTTTATGGAACTCTTGGCTCAGAGGCACATTTTTTTAAAAATAATTTATTTTAATTTATTCATTTTATATTCCTATTGTAGCCCCCTCCCTTGTCTCTTCCCATTCCCACCCTCTCTCCCGCTTCCCCTCCTCCCCTTCCTCTAGTCCTGAGAAATGGGGAGCCCTCCTCACATACCATCTGACCGCAGCCTATCCAGTCTCATCAGGACTGCCTGCATCCTCTTCCTCTGTAGCCTGGCAAGGCCGTCCCACCAGGCGGAAATGAACAATAAGTGGGCAACAGAATCCACATCTGAGGCAGCCTGTGCTCCCCATATTATGGAACCCACAAGGAGATTTTTCTGCCTATTGACTACAATTGAACAGGGGGGGAGTCTAGGTCCTCTCCATGCATGGTCCTTGGTTGGTGCATCAGTCTCTGCCAGTCCCCCTGGGCCCAGATTTGTTGGCACTGTTGGTCCTCTTGTGGAGCTCCTGTCTCTTCTGGGCCTTTCTATCCCCCAACTCTTTCATAAGGTTCCCTGTGCTCTGCACCAAAGTTTGGCTGTGATTCCCAACATCACCTTAGATCCCCTGCTCGGTGGAATCTTTCAGAGGACATCTATGCTGGGTCCCAGAGGCACATTTTTACAACAACGTCTTTATAGCATTACTATCATCAGTCTGCGGTACTTTGTACTGCTACAGTGCTGGGTACACACAATGCATGAACCAGATGATTAACTAGTATTCAAAGATTAATGAAAAGACTATCCTGAAAGACTGACTTTCAATACTTCCTGGCCCACAATAGTCTCTGTACTTAGAAAAAAATCATTTACCTCATCAATCTTCATCCCATAACATAACTTGGCAAAGTCTCTATCTTATTAATATTTCAGAAAGAAAAGTAATTACTTCTTTAGTAATTAAAAGTAAGCAGCCTTCACTTGAGATGAGCAACTAAGTAACAATGGAAATGGCATGGCTTTGTAGCTGGTGCTTGATCCATGCCTGTGATTATAGAAAAGAAATAGATAGTTCATCAAACTTGAGATTTACTTTTAAAAATATTATATATACCAAGTTATAATATTTTGTTTATATATAAGGTAATGCCTTCCTTCTAAGATATTTCCTTTAGAGCTTTAGAGTAACCAGATCATTTATTAACTATAATACTTTGACAATTTTTAACTTCTGAAGTTACACATACATAGATTAATGTATATTATAATAATAACAACTCCTTAATTTACACTGGTAACTGTGACATATTTCAAAGTGAAGCCTCTGAAGCCCCTGAAATTTTAATGTCTTGTTTCTACTTGATTGTTCTAATTAACTTTAGATACATTCTGTATCTATCAAATGAAAAGGATTATAATGATTAGCATATACTAAATTCACGTGCTTAACACTTTGTAAACCCTGCACGTGATCTTATCCTATTTTAAAGATTTTAATATGGATCACAGCAATGATTTTTTTCTGCACTGTTAGGACTCATTTCCTGTGGGAGAAGCACTGAACTTAGAATAATTAGAGGAGACTCGTGGTTTATTCATTTGGTTGCAAATAAACATTTATTTGTCAAGCAAATAAATGAATAAACTTAACAAATATATCAATTGCAAGATATAGAAAACAAGCAAACTTGCTTTTCAGCTTTATACACATCATCTGTTTAGTATTTGCTATAAAAATTACAACTTACTGTTTTTCTATGCCTTATGTATAAAATTTATTTCTATGCCTCATGTGTTAAAATTTAATTCAAATAGTCGTCAACTACAGACAAATGCACTATCATAATATTAAATCATTGTATGCAGTTTTAAACATATAATATTTAGATTACTTTTCTGTCAAAATGATTTGACCATTTGATTATAAGAAAATAGATGAGTCATCTATTGCTATCACCAAATCATATCTTTCCAGAGGTCTTGCTTAAATGGTTTTCATTGGTCCAGTGTCTCATCCCCAGATATTAGATTCAACTGTGGAAATTTCTGTCAACAACATCATGCTATGCCAAACCACAAGAGGACAAGGCATAAACCATAATGTTGAAATCCTATGTATCTGAAATGTCTGCAAAGAATTTTGCTAATTGTATATTCCATCTTTACAGAGATACCTGCTCAAGGAAAGAAGTTATTACTTGACAATTGATGAAAACATGAAATGAGAGTAGAGTAAGGCTAGCTAATCAGAGATCATTTTTAGTAAAGTTATTGATAAGCCGTCACTCAAAGCCATCCTTGTGAACTACAGACATCCATCAAGTGGCTAGGTTCTTTCTTCCAACTGGTTCCCTTCCCCAGACATCACTTCTTGTGCACTGACAAATTTTGCCTCTCTTGCCTAAAGTCTACACTCCAAATACATTTTCTGCTTTCATTTTATACTCTGTGTCCACAGAGTATCTCCTGAACCTGACTACATATGAATCCTGGTTGTTTAAATCCACCTTCCATACTGCTAGGAGAACACATGAAACAGGCTTTCCACTGGCCCCTGTCCACCTTCTTATTCTCATCAGCTGCATGTCTATTTTATGAATGTCTTTCTCAAAATTAAATTCTGTCTGTCATGCTAGTTTTCTTGGGAAACACTCAACATCTCCCTTAGTATTGATGTTAATTAAACTATAAATTACCTCAAAGCAATGTCCTTTCTCTTGCTATTTATGTAAAAGTTGCAACATGTATAATTATTGATGCCAAGATCAGTCAATGTTTTTCCAGTTTAATTGCAAGTCTTTGTGCTTTGGTTTTCAAATATAGTATGTGTTACAAATACGAGAGTTTGGATTAACAACAAAACCAACCTATCTCTTCCTTATTTTTATTCTATGCCAATTTTCTTCAGCAAAAACCTAGAAAGAGTGGTAGGAATAAATAATAGATGGGAAACTTACCTGCAAGAGTATTCATATAAATGCTCACCAAGCCACCTTCCAAATCCTTGAATGTTCATAAGAACCCACATACACTGTGTCTGGGTGGGAATAGCCCCATTTTTCTGTAACATATTGGTAATTGTGTGAATGCCCCACATGAGTAGCCACCAAATTATCAAACATTGGTTCTTGTCTAATTTTCAAGGAAATGATACATATTTTGGATGGATACACACAAATATGTAGGTATGCAACATTATATATTATTGTTATTATATATAATTTCCACCACCTTCATCCTCAATTATTGAAATTATTAACAATATTTCAATTCTTATTTATGCATCTAAACATCACCTTGTATTCCACAAAGGCCCTGGCTTTTCTTACCCATCAAATGTACACTTTCTGATCATATAACCAAATCATTTTTAAGTTATTATTTTCTTTGAATGAAGCTATATAAGCACCCTGTAGATTTTAGCTATGACTTAGACACTTAAAGCAACAGATATAAATTCTATCAAAATAATTATTTTGTCTTTTATGTTATTAGTGCCATTATTAAAACTTTTGCACTACTTCCTTTGTGTTCACCCCAAGTGGGTGTGATGCTTGAAACACAGACCTCAATAAGTCTTTTATATCCTTACACGTGTAGAACTCTGAGACAAGCTGTGTTTCACAATTGTTTTCTGTGGAGGGTTTACTAGTACTTAATTGCTTTGATGCCAATGGTTCTAAAGAAGTAAGTGTTGGTGATATATTTCTTTTCCAAAAGTTGGGTGTTAGTTAAAACTTTAGTTTATGCACAACTTTTTAATAATACATCATCAATTTAATGAATTGAATGTGTCCTATTTATGTTTACTATTAGATTTTCCATTTGGCAAAATCTAAGAGATAATTGATTTTTTAAAAAGCACATTTTAAAAGAATTGAGTCTCAGTTCTCCGCATCCTCTTTCATAGTAAAATGGAGGAAAATCAGACAGTGGTCACTGAGTTCATCCTTCTGGGATTCTGTCTTGGTCCACGGATTCAACTAGTTCTTTTTCTACTTTTCTCTCTCTTCTATACTTTGACCCTATTGGGGAATGGAACCATCCTTGGAATAATCTTTTTGGACTCCAGACTCCACACTCCCATGTACTTCTTCCTTTCCCACCTAGCCATTGTCGATATGGCCTATGCCTGCAACACAGTGCCCCAGACACTGGTGAACCTCGTGGATGACACCAAACCTATATCTTTTGCTGGATGCATGACACAGACTTTTTTCTTCTTGGCTTTTGCACTCACAGAATGTCTCCTCCTTGTGGTGATGTCCTATGATCGATATGTTGCCATCTGCCACCCCCTACTCTACACTGTCATCATGAACTGGAGAGTATGTACCATCCTGGCTTCTGCTTCCTGGATACTTAGCTTCCTCCTGGCTCTGGTCCATTTAGTGCTCATCCTACGGCTACCTTTCTGTGGGCCTCATAAAGTCAATCACTTCTTCTGTGAAATCCTGTCCGTCCTCAAGCTGGCCTGCGCCGACACAACACTCAATCTAGTTGTCATCTTTGCAGCTTGTGTGTTCATATTAGTGGGGCCGCTCTGCTTTGTGCTAGTCTCCTACACACGCATCCTGGCAGCCATCCTGAGGATCCAGTCAGGGGAGGGCCGCAGAAAGGCCTTCTCCACCTGCTCCTCCCACCTCTGTGTGGTTGGGCTCTTCTTTGGCAGCGCCATCGTCATGTACATGGCCCCCAAGTCCCAGCACCCCGAGGAGCAGCAGAAGATCCTGTCCCTGTTTTACAGTTTTTTCAACCCCATGCTGAACCCCTTGATCTACAGCCTGAGGAACGCTGAGGTCAAGGGTGCTCTCAGGAGGGCCCTGTGCAAAGAAAGTCATTCGCAGTTGGTGTGATGTTTAGACTTAGTCCTCAGCAGTTTCTTCTAATCTTGATCCCCAATTACTTTCTACATCCAGCAATGTTCACTGTCATTTGTTATCTCAGTCTAATGTAGCATAAGATCATAACCTCCCCCTAACGTGCAGCATTAATAATGTCATATTCCTTGGCTTTTTAAGAAATGAGGTTGTGTCAGACATAATTCTCCTTTCTAGTTGACCTGATTAGATGTAAAATTAAATAATAGTTTAATTCATTCTCTGGGTCTCCCTAATTGAATCTATTCATCAATCTCTTTAATATAATTAAATGACTTGGCAAACTGCATAAGATTCAGAAGAAAAACAAACTATATCCAAAAACAGTGACTACTCCCCCACCCCCATCCCGTCATACACGTTATGGTTCCCACAATTACATTCAACTAATCCCAGAATTATTTGGAGGTTTCTATCCATTCTCTATGGCATGTATTACTTTCAAATGAGAATTATAGACATACTGTGGAGTTAATTTGTTGGGCTGAATGAGAAACACATTTAAAATAAGAATTATAAGAATAAGGAATGAGGAGAATTTTTAAACCCCATAGACATCTGGAACATGCCTTTAATCCCAGAATTTGGGAAACAAAGGCAAGAGGGTATCTGCGAGTTCAAGGCCAATCTGGGTCATATAGCAAGTTCTAGAAAGTCAGGATTTCAGTGATATCCATAGATGAAAAAACAAAAACCAAAAACAGCCAAACAAACAAACAAAAACCAGAAGACACCAAAAATGCCATGACATCACTTATAAATTAAGAGTTTCACCTGGATTATTTTTGTAACTAGTGCATAATAGAGCATCGGTCTGTTTAATGAGCTGAAAATGAGCAACCGATAAATGTTTAGAAAGATTTAGAATTATAAGCTATTACATATTTTTTTAATCTGCCTAAAGATAGAACAGATTGTCATGTTTAGGACATTTCTAAGCACCACCATTTTGGTGATCATAAGACTTGTTCAAACAAATGTGTATGCTCTTCATTTTGATGTTAACAGATAATAATTACTGTGTATAAAAAAATGTGGAAACATAATAATCGACTATCTTTATTGCTTAGTAAGTGGCTTTTGCTACATATTGGTAGAACTTTATATGGATCATTTTGCTTAGTCATCATTAAAAAACCACATGAAGGTCATTCTACTGTTAGTCTTAGAAATGTACACTCTAGAAAGCAGTACATTCTTGACTCGTCCTCCGTTTGTCTCCAAAGCCCTCTCTCCTTAACCGTAACATAGTAGTATCATCTTACAGTGCTATATCGTTGCTATCCAATAAACTAGTTCTCCTAAGGAAGGACCTGCTACGTGAAGGGCAATATCTTTGTAGTTTAGTGTGTGTGATGATGAGCTGATTTGTGCTACAGAGTCTGGGGGAAAGGGGATGCTTTCCCTAAGTGATGACTCCTATGCGCAGCTAAAAAAAAAATAAAAAATAAAAGCACTTGACTTTTAGAGGAATGAGGGCATTATTAAGTAAAATATAAAGGCATTTCTCATTGAACACAGAGACAATACATAACAACTAAGATACCTCTTAGCAATCCTATCTCTCTCTTCAGAGTTAAAAAGACCTCCGCTGGCTACTCTTATATATTTTGTCTCCAGCCAAACTGTGACAATGAGGCTGTGCTAATAAGGAAGAACTAGAGTGACACAGGAAGCACTGTCAGAGGACAGTAGCAATGAGCAGACGGTGGAAACAGATTATGAGCAGAGTTGAGAGATGGTACCACTCATCACTGTATCTTACCTCTGAGTGCAGTGAGACTCTCATAGAGCCTTTGGGAACGCAGTCCACTACCACGGCAAAGGCATTCACACTGCATCGCATATTCAAAATTATTATAACCTGCCAGGTGATAATTGCAGAACAAACACCACCTGACTGGTGGCTTTCATCCAACTTAAACACAGCAGCACCTAAACACTGTATTGTGTGTTACTCATTTCTACTTCTAAATGTAATTAGTTCTTGGAAAAAAATTTTCTTCCTATGTGAATGTTGTGGTTTATTGCACCTCACTTAGAGTGACTGCAGAGCAACTCAAAACTTTTGGCGAAAGATATTTAGTCCTTGATAGAATCAAAGTGCAGCTGTGAAATGCTGCAGTGGTTCTTCTGTTCACAAGGTGGTCCTGTGGAGGTGTGGGTTCTGCTACCTCCTGCAAGAGGCTGGGAATATTAGAGGCTATAATTACTGAAAATGATAGGTGTGGCACTCTGTGGGTGAAGTCGGTTCTTGAGCCACATGACAATTGCCCCTTGGTATCTCTGGCATGTGGAATGGACACTCCATCATGGAATTATAGGACTATTGTTTACTCTTTGCTAGGGACTGTAGAGTCCAATGTTTCTCAGTGAGTGATGTTTTGTGCCATCCAGTCACCTGAGGAACTTGCAAAAATATAGTTCCTGATTTGGAAGATCTGAAAGAGATGGACAGGCACTCAAAATTTTAATTATGCTCCTTCTCTTCTTGATTAGCTGTTCCACAGAAGGTGCTATAGTGAACACTGTTAAATCTGTAGTGCATGGAAAAGCAGAAGACAAATGAGAACTGTCATGTGTTACCACAGGACCTGACAGACATCACGTCTTACCAGACCACAGGGTGGCCTCATTTCCTTTGCCTTCTGGGTAAATTTTTATAGCAATGGGTCAGTTTGATTTATGATTGACTGTAGTTTGTTGGTAGTCATTTCATTCATTCATTCATTCATTCAGCCAGCCAGCCATTTGTTTATTTGATTCTTTCCATTGTCTTGGTATGTTTTCTTTGTCTTTGTTTTTGTTTTTAGTACTATGAGACCAGGAAGAAAAAAACAAACAAACACTATTGTGCACAATTTGCTTTGTTCCTTCCAGAAATGTCTGAGAGATACATATTCAGAATTACTCAGCGCTTCACCATGGATGCTGAATGGTTTCTCCCATAAATCAAGCAAGCCAATCTTCAGAGGACACCAGATGGATGACCTTCCATTCATTCTAACGCCTTCTACCAGGAGGTGGAGTCTGACTACATGAGTTAGAGGATCAGTTCACAGGCTGGCCAGCTTCAGTGTGCAGTGACAAGCCCAAGCTATGGTCTGGGCTTCTGATTGACCACCAATGATTCAAGATTCTAATCTCACATCCATGTCTCGGCTTTCTACGTCACTCATATTTCTTTGGCTCACAACTTCTCAATGAAAATGTGATCTCTGTTCAATGACAGAGGGATGAGAATATCTTCATGTTGGCCTCAGTGGGTACCTGCACTCAGGTTCACATCCCCGAACACAGACATCTGTGCAGCCACACGACTGAAGGTAATTGAATCTTTCAAGGCAGTATCTGGATTTCCGCATTCTGACTTGTAATCATTTGGAAACAAACTAATCTCAGTTAAGATTGCTTGTTTTTTGGTTTACTCCTTTTTTACATGTTTATATTTTGTATAGTTTTATGGTTTTCTCTGATAACTTTCATAAACTTACATTGCCTCATTTTGCTTACATAGCAGAAAACATAGATGACATACTTTGTAAATTTTAATTTATTATGACATCCTATACTTTATACCTTGATTTGATCCAAACATTTTATGCTTTCCCTAAAAAATAAAATAAAATCCTTTTACAGAGCATGGTGGCACACGTCTTTAATCCCAGCCCTCGGGAGGCAGAGGCTGGTGGATCACTGTGAGTTCGAGGTCAGCCTGGTCTACTAAGTGAGTCCAAGACAGAAAAAGCTACAAAGTGAAACTCTGTCTCAAAAAACAAACAAACAAAAAAAACTTTTATACATATGTTATAAATGTGAAACATCTTTCCTGCCCCCAAATCACAGATTTCATATAATTTCACAGGAGTTTTGCCTCCATTAGCAGTAGCGCACATGACCTTGAAAAGAGATGAAGTGCTTATTAACTGCCTTCTATGCACTATTTCTGGTGGGGGATGAAGGGCTGGAGAGATGGGCCAAAGGTTAAGAGCACTGTCTGTTCTTCCAGAGATCTTGAGTTCAATTCCCAGCAACTGCATGGTGGCTCACAACCATCTATAACATGATCTAATCCCCTCTTCTGGCATGCAGGTGTACATACAGATAGAACACTCATATACATTAAATAAATAAATATTTTTTTAAAGACTATTTTTGGCTTCCTTAAAATACTGTGTCTCTTGTTATGAATACAGAGATGAACATGTTCTTCAAATCTGATGTGAAGTTATGAGTTTTCTTCTGGGTTAGCCAATGACCCCAGAAGCCTAGAATCACAGTGTAATAAACATATTAGCTTATAAGTCATATTGTGGCTAGATGTGGACTTTCTAACCCTCTCGTGTCTGATATAAAAAGTAAACACAATTGAAAATGAGAATATCTTTAACGCCAGGCATCTCCATCTTCCTTGGGGGTGGGAGGATAGTAACTGTAAGGAGAGCCACGTTGCAGAAGCTCCCATTTTTCCAGAAAAGAATGGGCTCTGGACTCAGCAGTAATTGCCTTCCAGAGTAAAGGCTAAAGAGCATTTCTAACAGAAGACCTACATAAGTGGTTTCTGCTCTGGAAGATTCTCTCCTAGGAAAGATACTTCTCCAAACACCCCCTCTGAAATGTTCTGGCCTCCTTTTTGTGGTCCCAGGATCATTCTTACTCATCCTTAGCCAACATCCACAATGTCTCTACACCTTGAAATATCACACACACACTGTCTGTGGATATTAGCTGTGTATCCTACTGGCAATGAGAAAAGAAATAGAAAAAGATAATGATGGGTTGGTTTTATTTCCTGCTTCTCTACAAAAGTAGAGAAGTGAATCTCGTAATCCAGCCCTTCCATTAAGCCCTCAGAAGCTGCCAACTATGCTGAGCCCTTTGAGAATATTGCCTCCTTTTTTGAAGATGCTGCTACATGTTAGGCAGGAGCAGATGTCAGGGTTCTGCCACGCCACAGAAGCTAAAAGGAAACAAGATCTGTGTCAGCATCCCGGTTTCTTCCCTCTGAGATCCTTCCGCCTTAATACGGAAGCCAACAAGATTGCCTGGTTATAATTTGTCACTACTCTTCCCAGACAACTTGTAGCTTTTAGTCTACGTTAATGCTCTTACAACACTTGTGCTGAACTACGTGGGGAAAGTTAATGCTAACTTGCGTAAACATATGATTCACAATAGCATAAGTGTTTGCTTCACTTCTTTTCCTCCTTCTTTCCTTCCTTCCTTCCTTCCTTCCTTCCTTCCTCTCTTTTTGTTCTTTGAGACAGGGTCTCTTTGTATATCCCTGGATGTCCTGAAACTTGCTTTTTAGACCAGGCTGGCTTCAAGTTCAGAGATCTGCTTGTCTCTGCCTCCCAAGTGCTGGAATAAAAGTTGAGTGTCTCCACTGCATGGCAATGTGTACTTCTTTTCCTGAAATCCACATTGTTTGATTCCAGAGTTCTCTGAAAACATCAAAATCCAGGGTTAGGATGCTCTAGTACTATATAAAATTGTTGTCTACTTGCATACAACCTGTATAAATTCTCTCGTATATTTGAAATAATTACTAGATACTCATAACACCTAATATGTTATAAATGATATGCACAATCATAAAGGCATAAGATATATATATTATGCTATATAAATAGCCTATTTCCATGTCTTATTCATATATATGTATATAAATATACATATATGTACATACATGTAGAGAAATTTTAATTCAGAGCATGGCTTTTCTGGCAAGAGACTGCATCTAAAGACCTGTATCTGTATAATCCAGATGGAATATAGACCTGCCTTTAATCCCATGAATTCAAGGCCATCCTGGTACAGAGCAATTCCAGGTAATGCAGATCTCTGAGTTCTAGTTAGTTCTGTTGAGGAAGTTTGGTTAAATCAGTGAGATGAGAGTGACTACAGTGGAGTTGAGTTCACGGCAGTTCAGTTCATGGAATTTAAAGGCAGTTTTATTGGCAGAGGTTTACAGAGACAGATTGAAGAGAGAACAAGCCAGACACAGGTAAAGACTGAATGAGCCAGAGGATAAGAAGGAGCCAAAAGATTAAAACATATTGCTAGAGTTTAATTTGATGTCAAGCAGAGTAATTCAATCAGAAGCTTAGAGACGCTTGTTGGAATAAATCAGCTTGGTGAGGAGTTTGAGCCACAACAGCTGGGTTGAACCAGTCAAATAAAATTCAGAAAGAACTAGAAAGGGTGAGCTTATTCAGCAGTAATTTTCATAGGCTAAAAACATTCTAGGCATAGATTAGATCGTAGAGAGGCTAGAAGCTGTTTTTTTTTTTTTTTCCTTAAAAGGAGGAAGCTGAGGCTTGAAAGGCTAAGAAATACATTCAAGGTCATACAAACAGTAACTGCATGTCTTAACTTTAGTCCATTCTTTTTCTTTACTATTCTGTGATGTGTTATTTTAAATGAAAATCCTAATCATTCTATTTTACCATTAAAGACTCAGGAGCCAGATCCTGGCGTGAAAACCTGGTAGCTCAGAGAGACAGAGGAAGCATTTACCCAACCTTCCTACTCAGCTCACATCCCAATGGAAGGGGTCCAAAAGGCTCACTAAGTCAGCTGACAGCCCAGGAAGAAAAGGAAAAAAAAAAAAAAAACAAGGCCAAAGTCTTGCTAGCTCAAAGTTCTAAAATCCAAATGGCAGAGCTCAAGAGCTAAAAGCTGAAAACCCCTTCTACTTCTACACCTGTTTTAAATCATGCTCAACTCAAAGTCCCTCCTCCTCTTCAATCCCTGCCAGCTGGTTTCTTGCTCCACCTCTTGACCTAGGGTTAACTTTATTAAATCCTGAATACAGAAAGCTCTTGGATTAAAGATGAATGCTAGGGTTGGCTGAACCACACCTTAATCACCTGTTTATTGATTAAAGGTCTTAGGGCTTCACCACAAGAAACACAGATTTACAATTCAATTTCAGAGATCATAATGGGACCAAATATCCTGCAACAGGAATGCATTTCAGTCCTTTGCTTGAGAATTTGACATGAGGCAGGGGGAAATAATGTGGATAGCTTCATGTTTTATTTTCTCATATTTAATCAAATTCAGATAATATGAAATTAGCTGCCATGTTCTAGGAACAATGAGTGGCCAAATATAATCATTATTTCATCATATTAGGTCAAAAATATTTCTTCAGTGTAAGAACATCTTTATTTTACATTTTAAAAATATTTTATTCATTTGTATTTTATATGTATGAGTATTTTCCCTGCTGTTAAGGGCATCATATGTATGTAGTGCCCTAGGAGGCCAGAAGAGGGCAGTGGATCACTTGAAGCTGAAGTTAGGTCTGTTTGTGAGCTGCCATGTGGTTGCTGGGGACCAAACCCAGATGCTGTGCACAAGCTCCAAGTGCTCTTCACAGCTGAACTACGCAGACCCCTCAAGGTCATCTTTTAAGTGCAAATTCTGAAGAAATTAATTTTGAGGCATATGCAGTCCTTACTTGTATTAAAGAACTGAGGGGGAAATGCATGAACATGGACACGTGGAATGTCAGAGTATTGCTATTATAAATTATAGCATTTCTAAGGTTAAGACATTTAATATAAATGTAGACTTCCTAAGTAATTGAAGCCCTCTATGTGACCACATAAATAGTGTAACTTGGCAGTTCTTAGGCATACTGTGCAGATACATTCTGGGGTACATAAGAAAGACTATTTGAGGATGAGAGGTTGTAAGAAAAATATATGGAAAAATGAGAAATGGGAAAGTCATAAAAGATAGAAAGAGTTCCAGAAGCTCCATCTTGATCAGTGATTCTCAACCTGTGGATCTCCAGCTTCTTGGCAAACCTCTATCCCCCCAAAACCTTTACATAATTACAAAATTACAGTTATGAAGTAGCAATAAAAACAATTTTATGGCCGGGCGTGGTGGCACACGCCTTTAATCCCAGCACTCGGGAGGCAGAGGCAGGCGGATCGCTGTGAATTTGAGGCCAGCCTAGTCTACACAGTGAGTGCAGGATGGCCAAGGCTACACAGAGAAACCCTGTCTCGAAAAACCAAAAAAAAAAAACAAAAAACAAAAACAAAAACAAAAAACAAAAAACAATTTTATAGGCAGGAGGTTCTCTGCGAGTTCTAGACCATTCTGGTCTACAGAGAGAGTTCCAGAACAGCTAGAGCTGTTAGACAGAGAAACACTGTCTCGGAAATTATTATAATTATTATTTATCGTTGAGGATTGCCATAATATGAGGGCCTATATTAAAGGTTCTCCACATTAGGATGGCTGAGAAGCACTGATCTAGATAAAGACAACAATAGGGAGGCACTGAAGAGGGACACAAAACAGCCATTGGTAGAGACGGAGAGCCTTTATCAAGGGCATTAGTTGTAACGAATATTTATTACTTTGTGGAAGTGAATCACTCCATACTTCAGCTGAACAAAAGACTTAAAAATAGATGTTATTCTAGTAAGACTGCATGACTCACTTCCCAAATATTAAAACTGAGTTCATCAGCCCATCGCACTCAAGTTTACTCCTTAAAACAGGCTCCATCTAGTACTGGCAAGTTTGTTTAGGCATGAAAAAAAATTTTTTTCCAGTCTCAGATATTTAGTTAGGAACCATGGAGACACTTTATTGCCTATTTAGTCATCAGGTGCCCAGGCTTTTAAGCATGCAACTTGAGCAAAAATATGACATGTATAATCTCAAGCGTGAAAGAAGGTCTGTATGTTGCATTTTGGAAATGGTTATACATTTATTTTTTAGGTTCTCCTATCACTTTTTAATTTCTGTCAAGTCCTTGGAAATTTTGATTACTTCGCATTCAGGTAAGATAGTTTCTGTATCATGTAAAATGAAACAAAAAATGAGTGAAAATTAATTGTCTTGGTTAAATGCTTTCTTGGAGCCATCGCTTGTCATTATTATAGAACTTCAAAAAAATCCATTCCTTTTCACTTATGAGGAATGTCTTGGATCTGATATAATTATAGCCGGCAAGGTATAAGCAACACAGCCACTTCAGATTCAATCCAAGCCTGACCATTTCAATGTTGTGAAATAATTCTTTATTTACAGTGAATATTCTTCAGAGTGGGTTTGTTTGGTTGGTTGGTTGTATAATCACATGTTCTGAGATTCATTCCTCCTTATCATCACAGCCACTTTCCTCATTGATGCTGGTGAGTTGCCATCACCAGGTTCCTCTAATGCACTTCTGTCTCTGGAACAGCAACTGCATCAATGCTCCCGCGATCAGTGGCAACTTCTACAACTCTGTCGGCAATTGCTCACTAGCAGAGTTGTTGACGCTCACTTGGTTGAATATGTGCATGTTCATCTTTATAAGCCAAGTCTTTTCAGTGATCACTTATGAAAAAAATTATATGGTTGATGGGGAAATAGCAGATCATATAAGTGAATTAAATAGTAAATGGACAGAGACCAATAACTGACAGAATGTAAAAGAGGCGAAGGTGACTGGTACATGGGCTATTTTCCTCTACCACCTTGTTGTGCTTGATAACCATCTCTGTCTGAGTGGAAATACTTCACTCAACCAACAGGCTAACCTAACGTTTCAGGTTTTTTCAGCATCTGAAAGCAGGAAGAGAGTCAACAGCAGCTCACTGGGGGGTGTTGATGCCTTTGGTCTCCAACTGATTTGTCCAGGTCTACATTATCAACCTCCTGTTCTGAGGCTTTTAGCTTCTCACCCTGAGTAGCTACCAACTCATCTTGCTCTCTGTCCAGCTCGCTAAGAGTCATGGGATAGAATTCAGACTTTGTCTCGGTCAATCTAATAAAGCTTTTCTTATAATATTATATCTTTTATTAGATTTTCTTCTCTGGAGAAATCTGACAACTATGTAAGGTAAAGATCGAAAGGCCCAAGCAGAGGTAATTAGATGAATAAGGTGTCTTAATACGAATACTAGTAGACAGAATTATTATTAAATACACTGTACCTTCTATTGCATGTTTCTAGATGCTTATAGAACAAATTCATTTACCATCCTAACAAGTTCACTTTTTTTGTTGTTCGTTTGTTTTGTTTTTGAGACAGGATTTTTCTTATAGTCCTAGCTGTCCTGGACTGGCTTTGTAGATCAGGCTGTCCTCAAACTCACAGAGATCTGCCTGCCTCTACCTCCCAAGTACTGGGATTAAAGGTTTGTGCCACCACACCCAACTATAAATTCACTTCTTATTACCATCTCCCTTTATGAAAGCAATATTAGGAAAATAGGAGGCATTTGCCCTCATATATAATCTGATTACAAGTGCTCTTTACTTACTAGGATGATGTAATACATTATTATGAGGATGATTAAATTAATAATAAGTCTACATTAACTGAATGTGGAGCATGTAAATGAATATGGGTTTCTTTTCACTTTAATTCAGGTCATGATACCCAAGACTCAGGGATTATGGATGAAGGCTCCTTCCTTGTACTGGTCCTTAAGCTAGATTGCCAAGGAATTCAGAGATTTGGAGAGGCAGAAAACACTCAAAACATAGAAAGAAACCATGTTCTCACTGGCAAGTAGAGACTATTTAAAGTAAAGCATCATGATAAAATGTAGAACCAAGACACATCTATTTTCAATTTTAAGTACACTGCTTACATGTCACGCACACGTGCATACACACATACACACACACACACAGCTCTGCTGAGTGTTGGTGAGTAACTGTTATAACTAGTTGACAGCATTAGCTATTCAAATTCTCATAATAACCTTCCAAATTAGGGACTAACATTAATCACTTTTATATCCACGAATAGATTAACACAGACAGGAAGCAATGTAAAGGATGCCTCTAGCTAACTGGCCTAGTCTCAGATCAAATTTAAGTGGGAAACAATAAATAGACCATCCAACCAACATGCCATGGGACTTGGTATATGCTTTCTCTAATAGTTAGCACTCTCTCGCTCTCTCCTCCTCTCTGATTTTTCAAGACAGGGTTTCTCTGTGTAACCCTGGTTGTCTTGACACTTGAACTATAGACAAAGCTGGCCTTGAACCCAGAGACCTGCCTGCCACTGCCTCCAAAGTGCTGAGATTAAAGGCATGCACCACCATGCCTGGCCTTAGATTTTTTTCTTTTAATAAAAAAAAAAAAAAAAAAAATTGTTTTACTTCATCTTTAATTTTGTATGCATGCGTGTGTTTGTTTGTGCATATGCCAGCATGGGTGCCGGGATTTGAACCAGATGTACTTTCTACTTCTCAGCCATCTCTCCAGCCTCAAAAGCAGTACCAAAGTTCTCCTCCTCCTTCTCCTCCTCCTCCTCCTCCTTCTTTTAGCAAAAAGAAAATTTGATTTAGGCAATCATGAATATTTTTATTTGGTTTTTAAATATAAATCCACTCGTTCATAGATAAATAAATAAATACAATTAAAATTCAAGATTATATTCTTAGTGTAACAAATTTTGATCAGGTAAATGAGAGGGAGGGGGAGGGAGGGAAGAGAATGATGTGTCAGAAGAAAAAGGAGAGAAGGAAATAAATGGATTTTTTAATTTTTATTTTATTTTTTTACTTTTAGGCAAAGATCACCACAGATTGCTTTTTTAAAAAATCTAGCATGATGTTAAATTAGTAGGGAGAACTAAGGATAAGGTAGTTTAAAAAAAAAAAAAAGTTGTCTCTAAGACTTTCCTGAATGACAGGACAGTGAAACAGAAAGCAATAAAAGACACTGATATCACAATTTAAACCAATGATTTGCTAACTGAAATATATTCATTAAAAGTCATCCTGTAATTCATCAAAATTGGGAATGTAGTTTATAATTCCTGTATCTTCTAACAGTCTCTGAATGAGGGTTTGTTTCCTGGCAGATGCTGCATGTGACTGCAGCACTAGAAGAGATGTGTCTAAACGGCCAGCAAGAAGGAAGAATTGTAATTCCAGGGGTCGGCCACTAGGGAAGGTAGCTCCCCTGTCACAATGAGAGTAGATAGCATTCTGATTTAATCAAACTATGCTCCCAGTGCCATCCGTGTTCTCTATTATGGCTGCCCTGGGTACCAAGGGGCCACGAGGCTGCCCAGTCCACAAGCATCAGAGATTTGCCAGCCTTGCCCTTCTCCCCCATTCCTGGTACCTTGCTAAAAAAAAACAAAACAAAACAAAAAAAAAACCAAAACAATTTGCATTCCTAAAGCTACTCACAAAGATCCGTTCCCTTATTTGGCCACATCCTCCTTCTGAGGCTGACTAGCAAGGTGTCAGATATCAAGGTATCAAATAAAATCCACCAATCAAAAGTCCCCTTTGGCTCACCTAATTAACATGCCCAATCAAAATATACCACTGCATTCTAAGACAGAGATCCCCCTTTTCTGTTCTTTAAAATTACACCTGCATAGCCATTTGCTGCTGTTTTTCTGCCTGAGTCAGAAAGCAGCCACTTCAGCCCCCACCCCAACCCTAGTAAAGGATCTCTCTGTGGAAACAGGTTTTGGGGTGTGGCTGGTATCTATTCCAGGGTCTGGGAGGGAACGCCCTATCTGCAGCGGTAGGATGTCTGCTTCATTGTATATCAATTCTATTTTTGTTTTGCTTTGTTTTGTTTTTGTTTTGTTTTGTTTTTCGAGACAGGGCTCTATGATAGCCCTGGTTGTCCTGAACTCCTTTGTAGACCAAGTTGGCCTCAAACTTCCAGAGATCCACCTGCCTCTGCCTCCCCAGTGCTGGGATTAAAGGCATGCACCACAACCGCTCAGGTTGTATGTCAATTCTAAATGAGATATTTTCATTAAACTCCTTCCTGAGGGCTCAGGGATCTTTGTGGAAGAGGAAGACAAAATTTGTAAGAGCCAGAGAGGATGGATGAAAACAATGTCTTCCAGATGCATAGGCAATGTGACCTTCCAGATGCACATCTGAACTCAGAAGTAACAAGGTCCGCACAAGTTTAAGTCGTATGGGGAGGACTCCATTGCTGGGAGGGGAAAGTGTATACTCTGCCCTCAACCAAACAACTATCTGCCATCAATACTGACCAGCAAAAAGAAAATCAGTTTTCTCTAATGAAATTTCACTGTTATCAACCAGGGCAGGCTCCATGCCCAGGAGTAGTTGGTCAACACAAAATGAACTTATTGGTATTTTGTGTGCACTTTTTGTTTCATTTTGCTTTGTTTGAACATTTTTTTGTCTTATTGGTCTTTTGTTTGTCTTGATTTTCATTTTTGTGGGCATCTTACACTTCTTGCCATTTTGTTTGTTGTTTCTTGTGTTTGTTTGCTTTCTTATTTTTTTTAAGACAGAAGAAAAACACAAAGTTGGATGGGTAGGGAGGACCCGGGAGGAATACAAGGAGGCGAAAAACATGAAGACAATATATTGTATAAAAGAATTTCAATTAAGAAAACCTTTTAAGCACAATGCAATAGGAGGAGGAGGAGGAAGAAGAGGAGGAGGAGCTGCTTAAGCTGCTTCAGCAAGCAATAGGAAACCTCAGTCATATGAGAAAGAAGCAGACACCACTGGGCAAGATAAAACCTCATGCAAACATAGGCATTGATGTTATTACCACTATGTGAGAAGTTATCTTAATCCTGTCAAGGTGGCTAGACCTTTTGAGCTTGGACCACAGTTGTCCATAAAGCAGAAACAGTATCCGCACCAAAAGATTGCTTTATCCTGTGCCATGTGGCTTCAACATGTCCGCAGGAAAGATGTGGAGGTCATGGAGCCTCTGAGAAGCAGCCCAGCCAGGAGCCAGAGTTGTGCCCAGACTCATTACCCCACAGTGAGTCACCTAGGCATGGCCCCTGGGGAATTCCTTTCCCTTACAAGCTTTCCCAGCCCAACCACCAGGAAAACATAAGGGATTCCTCCAGGAGGCAAAAGATTCTGGGTTCCAATCTTTTATAATCCTAAACCTAGGATTCACAGGACATTCCTTAATTGTGTGTCAAATATCCACAGAGAGGAAAACAAAAATTAGTTAATTTTTTTATTCCAATCCTGAGACGTTCCTAGGACACAGTGAAAACCCTTCAGAAGCCTCTTGAGTAGGCTTAGGGTCCTGTCTTAGTTGATAAATTGTTTGCCATATACCTGTGGGAGAGGAAGGTCACACGTGTAGTACCTAAAGTCTCAAAAAGCAAAAGTGTTTGTTTGTTTGTTTGCTTGTTTCAATTTAAATGCCTGTGGGAATGGCAGCACACCCATAACCCAGCACTCAGAAGGTAGAGACAGGGTGTGGAAACTGGGATTCAGGAGGGGAAGAGGAAGACAGAGGCACCAATCTGGGAAACAGACTTCGGAGGCTAACATCAAGTGCAGATCTATCTTTATTGTGCAGCAGCAAGCATTTGTATACAGCCTTTGGACCACTGGGGAGTCAACACGAATTCTGTCTGTGGCAGCCAACCATCCCATTGTTACTATGGGAAGGTTCCTGGTCGGCCAGCACCTAAGGGAACTTGCATGCAGATAGGAAAAGCAGCCACCATTCTGTTCCAGACCCATTCTGTGGCTCTACCAGTTTGCTGGGATCCTCTATTGTGTGATCCTCTGCTTTGCCAGCAGACATGGCCACTGGTACCACAGAGCAGTATGGAAGCCTCTCTCACCATCCACCAGGCCCTATCCGGAGGCCATAGCACCCACAATAAGGGCTCCTTCTTGCAAGATGGTTGGCTAACTAACAGGACCATTGAGCTCTGTATTTAGGTGAAAGACCCTGCCTCAACATGTAGGTTGGATAGCAATGGAGAAAGACATCAAATGCTCACCTGTGACCTCCACATACACATGCATATAGGTACCCACATACATGCAAGCATGTATACATGCATGCAATTCCACACATGTGCACACACACATACATACATGTAAACAAAAACAGGAAAAAAATAAGAACCTTCTAACTATCCATTGAGCCGATCTCTAAGTTTTCAATGTTGTGCTTTCATCTAACATCTAGTTTACATCAATGTTCAACCTGTACAATATAGTACATAAATTATAGTTGGTCATAATGGAGCTTTTCTGTGTGATAAGCACTGAATAAAATGTTTACTATGGCTGGGGAAGGTGGCACACGCCTTTAATCCCAGCACTCAGCAGGCTAGATCTCTATGAGTTCAAAGCCAGCCAGGTCTACAAAGCGAGTCCAGGACATCCAGGACTACAAGAGAAACCCTATCTCAGAAAACAAGAACAAAACAAAACAAAAAAAGTTTAATATCGTGCTTGCATCAAGTATCTAGAAGCGGTACCAATACTATCCTTACAAAAAGATGTTGAGAAAATAATTAGTTTATCCAAGGATTAACTAAAAACTCTAAAATGGCAGCAAGATACTTCAAGTCCAGGCACTCTAGCCTTAGATGAACTCTTCCTGAAAGGATCTATGTACACTCATATCCTGATGGCTGGCAGCTGCCCTGTCTCTGATAGACACTGAAAACAAAACAAAGCAAAACAAAACAAACAAACAAAAAACATTGCCTAAGTGTACAGAGAATAAGAGACTGTCTAATGCTCAGCCCTCAATGGAACATACCTGGCACACTCTTTCTTCCAAGGCTCAGGGATCTTAGCAGAAGATTGGAAGAAGCAGACCTGGTAGACAACTTCAAGGAAACAGTGTTTTCTGGCACAGCAGGACAATTGAAAATAGGAACGGAAAAGATTGTGTGGCAGCATGCACAAGACCTGTGCAGGCAGGAAACAGTCCAAATTCCAGCATGATGTCAGGCAGGTGGGCATGGAATCCCACCACTAGCTGAAGACATATTGCCACCGCCTAGCTTATGCTCCTGTTTCAGTTGTTGTCTGGGTGGCTTACTGTTTTTGTCTGCCACCCTAGACCTAATCCTGGAAGCTTCTAGCCTCTGTACACTCTAACCTAGGCCTAGAATATTTTCAGCCTCTGTGACTTACTGCTGAATAAGCTCACCTTTTCTTGTTCTCACTGAGCTCTGGGCTGGCTGGCTCAACTCAGCTGTTATGGATCAAACTTCTCCTCCAGCTGACTTATTCTATCTGGCTTCTCTCTAGGCCCCTGAATTGCTCTTCTTGGCCTCAAGGTTAACTCTAGCAGTATGCTCTAATCTTCTAGCTCATTCTCATTCTCTGGCTCATTCTGTCTTCACAAGCTCATGTCTAGTTTGTTCTCTCATTCAACCTCTCTCTGTAAAACCCTCCCAGTAAAACTACCTCCTCACTCTTGGCATTGCCCCTTAAGTAGCTTCCTTTTCCTCTCACTTCTCGTGAGAGGTGGGCATTCCTCTTCTGTCAAATCTTTCTCTAATTCATCACTTTTTCTGCCATTCAATTAAACATCACTTTCAAACATGGTGCTTCCTTCTGCAAACTAACTTTACCTTTGTTTGGAATTAAAGGCATGTACCACCATGCCTGGACTTAAGCTTTTCTTTACCTAAAACTTGTTCAGGCTGGCCTTGAACACAGATCTGCTTGCCTCTGTCTCTCATATTAAAGACATGTTTGTATTCCAATGAGATCACACAGACCTAGAAGGTCTTTGGATGTTAACCTTTGCCAGAACAGCCACTTTCTGAATTAAAATTCCTCTATAATATTCCATATATATGCAGTGTGTAAAACTTAATTTTAAGATACATACAAGTAAGCCAGGTGGTGATGGTGCACAACTTTATTCCCAGCAGAGGCAGGTGGATCTCTTTTAGTCCAAGGCTAGCTTGGTCTACAGAGTGAGTTCAAGGAGAGCCAGAGCTACACAGAGAAACCGTTCCTCAAAAAACAAAACAACAACAAAGATACATATAAATAGTAAAATGGTTACAATAGTGGAGTCAACTTACATGTTCATTATCTCACACAGAGGCTATAACTTTATTTCACAAGCATGTTCAGAATATGATCTCATTGGCAATGGTCCTTGTGTTGAACCTGCTTAAACTCTATAGCTCCTCCATTGAAAACTAGTTCCTTGCATATCTGTAGCTCCTCTGTTAACACCAGCCCTTAGCATATCAGAAGCCATTTTGCCTCCAAGTCTCCATTTTGATTATAATGTGAAATTAAGTTCAAGTTCTTGAGCCCTATGTGCCTGAAACCAGGAAGGTTCTATGTTTGCTCCTTAGAATAAAACAATAGATGATAAATGCATGTTATGCTTGGGTTAAAGATAAATGTATGTTCTGTTAGAGTTAAGACTACAATATCCTGCTGTGTTCCTTTCTCCCAGAGAGCTAGAAAGCCCCCAAGAGCTCTCCTATTTAGCCAATCAGCTTAAAATGCTTTGTGTAGCTACATGGATACTGTGCTCAGAACAAAATCAATTCTTGTATTTTACTGGTCAAAATAGTGTAATACTGCCCTCCCCCTTGGTTCCCACCTGGTTACCTGGTTGTTACCTGGTTATTTTTTCTTATAAAAAGCATGCCTTAGAAACAGACCAATGTCACAGTTTTGCTCCTTAGTACACTGTGTCCCTGGCCATGAGCAGTCTTGGGGTGTGGCCATCTAATAAACCATCAGTATCTCACTGAAATTAGTGCTGTTGTGAGGCCATTCTTGTATTATAACATTCGGAGGTTCCATCGAGATGGCAATATACCTCCATCACTCCTCAGTTTGATAAATGGATGCCCTCAAAACAGCTGGCTCCTCCGGAAGGAGAAAAGTCTTCTTTTCTTAGTTTCTTCATTTTTCTTGTATGGTCTAGACCCTTAATGACTCAGGAAAGGGAAGCTGGACTTGGCCATGCTCTTTTCATATTTAAAATGATGCTTGATTAATTAAAGCTGCACCTCCATGCGTTCATGTGTGAGAAAATTTCCTGCTGGCAGCCAAACCTTATAACATCAAAATAATACATTTAGAATTGATTTTAGAGATTATTTACACAGGCGGATCTCTGTGAGTTTGAGGCAAGGCCAGGACAGGCAAGGCTACACAGAGAAACCCTATCTTGAAAAACCAAAAAAACAAAAAACAAAAACAAAAAAAAATGTTAACCTCTGTGACTTCACTCTTAGGAAGGCACATTATTTTGACATTGCAAAAACACTTTTTACGTATATAAAACTATAGGACATTTAAATTTTTACCATATATTTATAAAATGTGTTTATTAATATATGACCTTGATAAATAAATAGTATTCTTTCTATGCATTTATTTGTCTCCATTTTCAGATTACAACTGTGAGATCATACAGTATTTTTTGTGTGACATGTACATTTCTTTACTTAAGAAAGTTTATGTTTCCCATCATTGTCAACTTAAAACATCTATCTAGACCTAAAAACATCTTAACCCCTAAACAACTAAGCTTAATTGTAAAACTAAACTATCTGGTCTTCAATCCCATCAGAGACTTGAGAAGGAATAAAATTAATTACCTGAGTCTACAGGGAGTTCAGGTTAGCATTAAGTTGATAATGATGAGATATGATAGATATTGATTGGCATTCAGAATTTTAGATTCATCAGAATAGAAATGATGTTTTTCTTCAAGACTGTCAAATACAAATAGCCAAAACACTGTGATTACAACATTAATATAATTCCTGGTTGTTTCGTGGTTCTTTTTGCTGAAGGTAGTTTATTGTATATATGTGTAATAATATAAATGTATATGTAAAAATATTTAATAAAAAAGAAAATTTATGCTTTACTTATTTGCTTTAAGATCTTTTAGACCCATTCATGTTATTATAGATGATAACATTCCCTCATTGGTTTTTTTGTTTTGTTTTGTTTTTGTTTTTTCAGCAGGGAGTGGGTGGCACATGCCTTTAATCCCAGAACTTCAGAGGCAGAGGCAGGCGGATCATTGTGAGTTTGATGCCAGCCTGGTCTACAAAGTGAGTCCAGGACAGCCAAGGCTACACAGAGAAACTCTGTCTTGAAAAACTTAAAAAAAAAAAAAAAAGACACAGTTTCAGGGTTTCTGTGTTATATAGAGCCCTGGCTGTTCCTGAACTCCCTCTGTAGACCAAGCTGGACTTGAACTCACAGAAATCAGCCTGCCTCTGCCTCTGAGTGCTGAGATCACAGGCATGGGCCACCACGTTCCAGCTGCTTCACTGTTTTGATACTAAGTAACATTCCATTGTAAAAGTGCACCACATTTTTATTCATTCATCCATTGATTGATATTTAGGTTATTTCTATATTTTTCCTACTGTAAATAGTGATGTGATGAATTTGAGAGTAAAGTATCTTTATGACACAGTGGGTAGACTCCATTTCTTTCAGGTGTATGTCAAGGAAAGGACTTTAAAGTTATGTTGCGGATACCACATAAAAAATTTAATGGATAGCATTAATTAAGAAGTAACTATGTGCCAGGTGTGTTGGCACACGTCTTTAATCTCAGCACTCAAGAGGCAGAGGCAAACGGATCTCTGTGAGTTTCAGGCCAGCCTGGTCTACAGTGCAAGTCCAGGACAGCCAAGGCTACAGAGAGAAACCCTGTCTCAACAAAACAAAACAAACAAACAAACAAAAAAGAACTAACTATGCAACTGGGTATAGAGGCACACACCTGTAATCCCAGCACTCTGGGCAGGCAGATATTTGTGAGTTCAAGACCAGCCTAGTCTACAAATGAGTCCAGGACAGCCAAGGCTACACAGAGAAACCCTGTCTCAAACAACCAAAATCAAACAAACATAAAAATAACTATTGACCAGGTGCTCTTAATCCCAAGACTTGGGAGGCAGAAGCAGGCAGATTTTTATGAATTTTAGGCCAGCCTGGTCTACAAAGTGAGTTCCAGAACAACCAAGGCAATTATACAGAGAAACCCTACAGAAGAAGAAGAAGAAGAAGAAGAAGAAGAAGAAGAAGAAGAGAAGAAGAGGAGGAGGAGGAGGAGGAGGAGGAGGAGGAGGAGGAGGAGGAGGAGGAGGAGGAGGAGGAGGAGGAGGAGGAGGAGGAGAAAGAAGAGGAGGAGGAGGAACTAACTACATATCATGCATTATGTTGAGTTACACACATTGCTATCCTTTCTAAACGTCCTGGGACTGGAGAGATGATTCACTCATTAAAAGGACTAGCTGCTCTTACAGAGAACTTATGTTCAGTTCTCAGTGCCCACATGTGGCTGACAACTTCCTGAAACTCCAGTTCCATAAGATCTGGATGATGTCAAGATACTGTTTAATTTGGGGAGTTTTTTCTATTCACCCAAAATATGAGACAGAGACCTATTAGATTTATGAATAAAGTTTAGGCTCTTTAACTGGGTAGACGTTGATCTAGTCTAACCCTCTATGCTAGTCTGGCTACTTCTCAGCCACATGCCCTGAGTTATTTGCCATATTGGTCCTGCCTTGGTGGCTTCCGCTCCATCAGGTCAGGCCTCATGGCCATGTGCTCTCTCTACCTCTTCTTTCTTCATGACCACCTTGTGGTCCCTCCCTAAGATCCAAAGACTGGGAATGGGAGTCTTGCCTGTTCTCCTTTCTCTCCCAGCTATAGGTTCTCCAGCTTCCTTATTAACCAGTCAGAAATAATTGGGGAACAAAGTTTATACAACATTGATATAAGAGATTCTTCATAGACATGACAGTGCCCTTGTCTGCCCTGTAACCAGATCTCAGGGCACAGAAATCAGCATCTGAACGCACAGTGCACACCAGACCAACCCCAAAGATCTGACACCTTCTTCTGACCTCCACAGTACTTTGCACAAGCTTGGTGCACAGGCACACACTCAGCTACACATAAAATTTTAAAATAATGAATACTTAAGCTTTCTGATAACTCTATGAGTGTACTACTTTTTGCCACACTCATTTTATAAAAGAAGCTCGAAGCAGGGGAGAATGTAGAAGCTTTTCTGTCATCACACAGCAACTGTGTGATGTGACTGGGGTTAGCCTGACTCTCTAACCCAACCCTTGGCCACAAACCCCATATACAAAGCCCCCTGATGGCCTGCCGCTGGACAATCTTCCTCTATCAGTTGTAAGAATCAAGAATATCAGTCCAGGGATCTATTGTACAATATGGCGACATAGTAAAAACAGTATATTGCATTCCCTAAACTCCAAAGCGATTACGGAGAGAGTTCTCACTGCAAACTAGTTAAACCCGCAGAGGCCGTTCAGATGTTAATCAGCTCAATTTAGCCATCCCACAATATGCTTTTCTTTTTTTTCTTTTTCTTTTTTTTTTTTTTTAGTCACACTGGCACACAGTGGTTTCTTACATCTTAAATCCCAGCACTCAAGAGTCAGAGGAAGGTGGATTTGTATAAATTCAAGGCCAGCCTGGTCTACAGGACAGCCAGACCAGAGAGGTCAGGACAGCAACACAGAGAAACCTTGTCTCAAAAAACTAAATAAATAAATAAATAAATAGATAAATAGATCATACAGCACATAATAAATATGTACAATTTTATGTGTTAACTAAAACAAAAAAATTTTTAATGTTCAAAGTCTTTGCTAAATATACACAAAAATAACAACAACCTTACATCTGTTTCTGGGCTGTTCAACCCTCCCCATCAGATACAGCACCCTAAAATGTTAGCATATGCACAATGGCATAACCACCACATTGTATTATAAGCCTCACAATTAAGGCTTTCCAAACATCAGAAATCCTTCAGCAAGGTAAGCCTTTGCTTCCCAATTCCAGATAACCTTAACTTGGCAGCTGTATCTACATATTGATGCTAGACTCTGAAACAGCAGGTCATCAGGACCTGTTTTGGTAAGAGCCCTAGATACCTGAGGAGGGTGGGGAGCAAGCCAGGCTGGGATTCCCCCAGCCAGTTTCACCTATTTTAATCTTCACCTTTTGAAACTGGTGGCTTCCCTGGGTCCAGAGAGGTCAGTAAGTCTATGAAAACTGCTGAGATTCTTAGCAAAATGGGAGAAATGAAGCAAAATTACACTAGGTTCCCCCAATAGGGGGGATAGAATAAAGACGTATATCATCAGACAATGCTTAGCCATGCAAATGTTATTAAAGGCATAATAAAAACAAGATTGTGCCTTTTAAGCTTACACGGGGAAGTATCCATGATATGTGGAAAAAAGCAAGCATAAGGGGAAGAAGAACATTATTCTACACCTGCATGTGCTCATCTCGGCATAAAAATCGTGTATATGAGAAGCTAGAAACTAAAGAGACAGGGACAGGCCTGGCACGTACACTACCACTGGCAACTGCTGTTACCAGTGCTGGGGATGGAACTCACACTCGCTAGGCACCTGTTGTACCTTGAGCTGCCAAGAAGCCATGTTCTTAGCCTCTGTGACAACTTCATTAAGAAGAATGGGAATTTACTAATTTAGTTCAAGAAATATAAGAGACTCTGAAGTTTGTGTGTCTCTTATTCATGGGAAATTCAAGACCAGAAATAAACAGAGAAACAACAGCAGTGAGTGAGTGTTTTGGAAATTGATTTGAAGTTCAATCCATTTTTTAAAAGATGTATTTATTTATTATCTATACAGTGTTCTGTCTGCAGGCCAGAAGAGGGCATCTGATCTTGTTATAGATGGTTGTGAGCCACCATGGGGTTGTTAGGAATTGAACTCAGGACCTGTGGAAGAGCAGCCAAAGCTCTTAACCCCTGAGCCATTGCTCCAGCTCTTGATATTTAATCCATTTAAAAAGGCAAATTTACAAATCATCAGCCATCAATCTCCCAAAGTAGCTTTAGAGAGAAAGAATGCCTTGGGTATCCAAGTCTCATGAACAATTTTAAGTTCATATAAGCAAATTTATAACAGTAAATTACATTGAAATACACTTCATCTGTTACATCAGCAAAGAAATGAAGATCTTTTGAAAGTACAGCTAACGGGCTGGGGAGATGGCTTATGAGCAAGCAGATCCCCAAAAAGTCCCATAGGAACATGGAGCACAGCATTACACACTGGGGGAGTCAGGGACAGGTTAACATCGAGCTGAATTGGTGAGCGCCATATTCAGTGAGAGACCCTGTCTTACAAAATCAGTTGGACAGTAATTGCAGATACCTGGAACCACCTTCTGGGCACATGCCTATGAACATGCATGTACACACACCTAAACATATATGTGCACACATTCACAAGCACACACATACACACACACACACACACACACACACACACACACACACACACAGTTAATGATGATTTATGGAGTGTCATACATTGCTGAAACTTGGTCGAAAACTGCATGGAAAATGGTCTGCCCATGTCAACATTCCAAATGTATGTGTCATTTGACCTAGAAATTCCGCCTCCGGGAACGTATCTTACAGGTGGACTAGCATGTATAGGATACTCATTAAAGCACTGTTTGTATATCAAACTGGAAACAACAGCTACAGGAGAGTGAATACATACTTTATTGCTAAAAAATAAGCCAGGGAGTGCTTGGTGCAATGATAAACATCAATCTACATTTCCAAGCGAATGCTGTGAACTCACAATACTTGTCAGACTGTCTTTGATGCAAGCATGTCTTAGAAGCACAGAATAGTTTCCAAAATACTCTACAAGCAGCTCGCAGGGGCCAGGGAAAGAAACAACCTGTGCTCTGAGGAATGTATTTCCACAAGATGGTGCTATAGCTCCCCCACAAGCAGAAAACCCATATTTTCTTCAGAATGTGTTTATGATTGAAGACACAGTGTGTTTGGTAAGTCCATCAGTGGCCCAACACAGCCTTATGGAGGTTGCCATCAGCCTGAGGAGTGAAGGCTGTCTCTGGTAAATGCTTTCCACCACCCCCATGCATACTTGCACTATTGTAGAGGCTTCATTGTGTGCCATAACCCCAGGCTTCTGTATGCTCCTCTTCCGATTGCTGCCCTCACAGGTCAGGGCTATGTAAAGCAGGGTGGGACCTGTACAGAGGAGTGGATGGAGTGCTCCTGGAAATGCAAGCAATGGAAACACAGCCCCCATACATACCCACACTATCCACCCAGCACCCTTGCCATCCCAGCCCATGCTGATCATACTTTACTCAGACGTTCTGGGGCTTTAAATGTTTTGTCCTCTTTGGGTTTATTAAGTGTTGCTTTAGCATATTTCAACATTTCCATTTATATGTTCCAAGTTCTTTTCAGACAAGGACCCTGTGATAATGATCTATTATACATGCTAGAGCAACAAGCATCCTAGCACCAAGTTATGCATAGTAATGAGAGCAGCAAGGCCCACAGTCTGAAATAGGAGTTTCTTATTCTGCGGTAGCTGGGTGACTGGGAAGATGCTAGCCCCAGTTGGTCACTTTCTAGGCCTGGGAATGTGATCTTATATCCTCTTCGGACTGTTTGGTTATCTCTAGACAACCAAAATTGAACTGTCTTAATTTTGTGGTTATTGAATTTGCTTTTGCATTTTAATAGCTTGCTTCTATCAGTATCTCTGGAATTTCTTCTTTGAGAGAGCCATCAAGGCAAGACTATTTGTATCACAGGGGAGACTCGAGAATGTTTCCTTTGAAGAAAACGTGATCATCCTTTCTGGTCTTCTTCATTCTTGGCTCTACTTTTCTCTCTTCCATCTCATGCCTAGACAATCATCACCATTGACACAGATGCCTGTGGCTAACAGCCTTTCCACATCTTCCCCACTCCCCCAGGGCAGGAAAAAGCAAAGAGCAAAGAGGCCCCAGGGTACAGTGACTACAGGTTATTCTGGGCTCAGTCCTAGGCATAGTAGAACCTACAATGTTTTGGAAAAAAGAGTAGAAAAACAGGAATTGGTGTGAAAAAGAGGTCTTTTGTACCAAGGTGCAAGCCCTGGGGCTTTGGCAGAGAAAGTCTTCCAGGTATAGACAGCAGGCCCTGGAGATAAGAAATAAAGCAAGCAATTTTGTTCTGGTAAAAGGGCAAGGCCAGTTGAGAACAATAGGAAAAGAAACCAAGATTGTTTTTATTTACAAAATAAATAGCATCTAATTAACAGTCTATGTTCCATATTACATCCTAAGAGAAGAAGGGACAGAAAGCAGACCCAATTTATTCTTTAAGTGATATGATGAGATGGATAAAACAAAAGACAGAGGGGCTGGAGAGATGGCTCGGCGGTTAAGAGCACTGCCTGCTCTTCCAGAGGTCCTGAGTTCAATTTGCAGTAACTGCATGATGGCTCACAACCATCTACAATGAAATCTGGTGCCCTCTTTTGGTCTGCAGGTGTACATGCAAGCAGAACACTCTATACATAATAATAAACAAATAAATCTTAAAAACAAAAACAAAAACAAAAGACAGGATTCCAGCTTATCCCAACTAGAAGGAAAAGGAGAATCATATATAAAAATGCATTTGACTTTATATCACTACAAATAAAACTGCTGGAACCCTCCCCCTTCTATCAGTTTAAGTTACTATAAATGTGTATATATATATATATATCCTTCTACTTATGACTCACAAAAATATATACAAAAGTACATATACATTTGATAAGATAAAATTAAAGGCAAATAATAGGGAAAGGGGGAAATGAGAATTGAAACTAGTTCACAAAACATGTGACAGGCCCCTTGGGAGATGAATTCCAGGAATCTTTGGATACCAAGTTTCTCAGATCCTTAAATCCTTTATACACACAGTATTACTTAGTTACATATAACCTACAGACATCTTTTTAATACTTTAAATCATCTTCAGATTACCTGTTATACTAACTACATTGTAGTGTGTGATACTAAATACAATGCCTTATACTCTGTGGAATACAAATTCTTAAGAGTTTTGTTTTTTGTTTGTTTGTTTGTTGAGGTGGGGTCTCATTATGTACATGAAGCTGACTTTGACTGAATTCACCGAGATTTCCCTGCCTATGTGTCCTGAGTGCTAGGATTAAAGGCATGTACCACCACTCCTGGTCAACAAATACTTATTATACTGTGTCTTTCTGGAAGTGGCAGGCAAAACAATCTCTATTTCTTCTATACAAACAAATAAGAAGCGTGAAGATACAGAAGGCTGTTCTTCCAAGAGATCTCTGAAATGTAATTGCAGCTTTGCTGCTGAATCCTATTTTCCAATTTTGACTGAAAATGAGAGCATGATGAATTTCCTAGGACTAGGCTGTTAATTTTAGTACCTCCCCTAATTTGTCATTAAGATACAATCTTTACAACCCCCTGTTTTAGGAAACTAGAAGCACCATCTTCAAGGTTTGATGTCAGTCGAGATTCATGCTTTCTGACTCCACACACTTCTAACCCCAAGTTGCTCATGTCCCGCGACTCAACTGGGTTGGGATGTTCCTGTCTCTGGCCTTGAACATAGCTTGACTTGGAGCTACGCTCGAAGATCAAGGGTACCTACCGTCATCCTTTATTGATTAGTCTTAGCTCTAAGACTGTGCTCTAAGGATTCGTTTGTTTCTCATACAGAACAAACTCTGACAGATTGTCTCGGTATGCAGTGAGCAGAAGAAGAAGTAAACCCCAGCCTTTGATAAATAGCATCCCAAATGCCATCGAGATTAGAAGTGAAAAAGGAATGTGAGCAAGAAAGAAGACTCACTTCCTGTTGCTGGCTGTTCACTCATCTGGATTTGGGTTTGGGGTTGGTTTTTTTGTTTTTGTTTTTGTTTTGTTTTGTTTTAAGCTTTAACCAGAATCATAATTTCGATTTAAGTCTTTCTTTTTGTTTTGTTTTGTTTTGGTTTTTTGTTTGTTTGGTTTTGGGTTTTTTTTTTTTTTTTTTTTTTTTTTTTTTTTGGGTTTTTTTTTTGTTTTTTTTTTTTTTAAGACAGGGTATCTCTGTTTAATTGTGTAAATAGCCCTGGCTATCCAGGAACTTTGTAGACCAGGCTGGCCCTTCAACTAACTCACCCTCTGACCACCTCTGCCTCAGAGTGCTGGGATTAAAGGTGTGCACCACCATGCCCAGCTTCTTTTAAGTTTTTATCACTGTGTGTTGACTGTACACAGTAATGCATTTCATTAGTTTCATCATATATCTCGTGCTGTGATCATACACTTCCCTGTTAGATTCATTCCCTGTTAACACTCTTGTTCCTCCCTGGTCTCCTGCTTTTTCCCTTTCCCTTCTCTATCTCCTCCTATTTTCATGTCATATGTGTACACATATGTAGATAAGAACAGACAATGCTTTGTGTAACACAACTCTCCTTAAGTGCACAAGTGAAGACTCCCCACCTCCCCCAACAGATGTTGAGCTTAGTGATTGAGAGCATTGGCTGTTCTTCCAGACCACCCAATATTCGATTCTCAGCACCCACATGGCAGCTCATGACTGTCTGTAACCCCTGCACCTGCAACAGAGTTTCTCTGTGTAGCTCTGGCTGTCCTGTAACTAGCTCTGTAGGTCAGGCTGGCCTCAACCGCAGAGATCCACCTGCCTCTGCCTCTGAGTGCTGGGATTAAGGGTATATGCCCCTCACCCCCAGGCTCAAATAAAGTCTTAAAGTCAGTGTGAAGGCTTTAGGTGGGGTACTGAGGAAATAAGTGAATTTAGGTGATGTCATGAGAGTGGGGCCTTCATGATGGGAAGAGAAAGACAAAAGAGCCTGTTCTTTACAGACTGTAAGAAGCTAGCCAACTGCTAGTTGGAAGAAAGTCTTCACATGACCCAACCTTTTGCACCTGATCTTGGACATACTAGAATCCAGAGCTGTGAAAGTAAACATGAGCTGTTGTATTCTTTATTTTATATTTTATGTATATTGTGGTTTTCCCTGCATATATATATCTGTAGCAGAGTGTTGGATCCCCTGGTGCATGGCAGTTGTGAGCTGCCATGTGGGTGCTGAGACTCGAATTGTGGGTTGTCTGGAAGAACAGCCAATACTGTCAACCACTAAGCTCAATATTTGTTATTTAAATTACAGTAGCCAAGGGTGACTAACTCAGATGGATTTTCAAAGCACTATGATAACTAAATAAATATAGATATATATTGCTTAGTTATACATGAACAGAAATATCAGTGCCTCATCTAGAATCACATGATCAATAATAGATCAAAACTTAATCTTTCTATGGTGAATTTACTCATTTATTTATCAGGCATTAATTGATCACCTCCTTAATACTGAATTCACATTGAACTCTATGTCATGAAGTCAGAGAAAAACATGATTGCATTTAAAATTTTTTTTAATTATTAATTTATTCTTGTTACATTCAATGGTTATCCCATCCCTTGTGTCCTCCCATTCTTCCCTCCCTCCCCTTTTCCCCTTATTCCCCTCCCCTATGACTGTTCCTGAGGGGATTACCTCCCCCTGTATCTGCTCACTTACAGGAAACTGGGACAGAGAGGAGGACATCCTATTGGGACTCTAGATGAGAGAAGCATGGAGAATGTAAAGTAGAAGGATCCAGAGGGTCCTAAGAAACCTACAAGTAGAACATTATGATAGGCAGATTTGGGCCAGGGGTCCCGCTCAAACTAAGGCACCAGCCAAGGACAATACAGGAGGTAAACTTTACGCCCCTACCAGATCTAGCCAATGGTCAGAAACCTTCTCCACAGTTGAGTGGAGAGGTGGGATATGACTTTCTCACGTATTGGTGCCTCACATTGAACCATGTCCCCTGGAGTGGGAGAACTGGTGGCACTCAGAGGAAGGACCGCAGGTTACCAAGAAAGGACTTGAACCCTATGAGCATTTTAAAACTTTTTTGAGATTATAAACTACATTATTTCCCCCTCATTTTCTCCTTTAATCCCTCCCATGTACCATGTTCCTGTTTATTTAAAATCAAAAATCTCTTTTTCTTTTAATGTTGTACATATATTTGTATATGTGTGTGTGTGTTTATTTCCTATATATACAATAATACAACCTGCTTAGTTCATATAAAGTGTTGTGTGTGTGTGATTTTTATTTTTCAGGGATCACACTTAATATTGGAGACAACAATTGGTGTGCTCTTCCCTAGGGAAGTAGTTCTCCAGTTCTCAGCATCCTCATTGCCGCTGTACTTCATTTTCTAGGGTTGGAGCCACCTGAATTTCCTTCCTTCCACATTAGCATGTCTATTCATGTCTTTGTTCAGGTCACTTTTAGGCCGCCATGTTGATGAGGTTTCATGGGTGGAGCTTCTGACATTAATAGAAGACACAATCTCACAGCAAACTCCCTGATCCTCCAGCTCCTACATAATCTTCTTGCCCCCTCTTCCTCAATGCTTTCTGGAACTTAGGTACAACAATTATGTGTTAGATACATCACCTGAGACTGGGCCCCACACCTCTGCAGTTTGACCTGATGGATCTAATGTATTGTTCTGTAATGGTCTCAGTCTGTTGCAAAGAGAAGTCTCCTCGATGAGAAGTGAGAAATGCACTTCTCTGTGGGTCTAAGGATAAATGTGTTAAATGTAGATAGGGATTATGCTGGTTTAGTAAAGTCAGGTTGTAAGTTCTCCTTGAAGATCCAAGACTTGACTAGCCCTGGGTAGTTGGCTAGGTTTCCAGTGCCAGGTATGACTTCCCCCTTTTGGGATTGGTCTTAAGGTCCAATTAGGGAGTTGTTGGTTACTGCCAAGATATGTATGCCCTTACTGAACCATTGGGTTATCATGCCATGTTGGTCATTGTGGGTTTTGGGCACTATATCTGGCTAGGAATGTTGGCTGCTTCCCTCCTTTGGAAGCTTGCAAGATGTTTCTGGGTACCATAAAAGCTAGTTCTTTAGGAGGAAGCATTAAGGTAAGTTCTGGCCCTCTGATCCTGTGTCTAAGTGCATGGTGTGGTGCATTTAGAAATAGGGACTTACAGCTGGGCACAGTGGTGCACTCCTTTAATCCTAGCACTTGGGAGGCAGAGGCAGGCAGATGCCTGTGAGTTTGAGGCCAGCCTGGTCTGCAAAGTGAGTCCAGGATAGCTAAGATTACACAGAGAAACCCTTTCTCAAAGAAAGACAGACAGACAGACAGAAAGAAAGAAAGAAAGAAAGAAAGAAAGAAAGAAAGAAAGAAAGAGACAAAACAAACAAACAAACAAAAAATAAACAGGGACTTATTTTACATCCCTGGGGGCTACTAAGGGCAATAACATAACCATAGCCTATAATGTTTGAGGAGTCTCTTGGACAACCCTGACCAACAACTCAAAAAAAAGGGCTTCTTATACCTGGTGTTGGGGTCTTTGTTAGACAGTCTATGGCCTATGGAAGGAACACTGTTAAAACTATATGAGAGCCAGGCGTGTTGGCGTACACCTTTAATCCCAGGACTCGGGAGGTAGAGGCAGGCAGACCGCTGGGAGTTTGAGGCCAGCCTGCTCTATGAAGGGAATCTAGGACAGCCAAGGCGCAGAGAAACCGTGTCCCAAAGACAAAACAAATAAGCGAAGACTATATGAGAAGATTTTACTTATATATGCATGTATATTTACATATATGTATATTTATATACCAATTTACGTAGACAATAGGCATTTTTAGGTAGACAGTCAATTACATAGTTCTATATGACTTTTTCTTTTCTTTTTTGTTTTTTGTTTTTGAGACAGGGTTTCTCTGTGTAGCCTTGGCTGTCTTGGACTCGCTTAGTAGACCAGGCTGGCCTCGAACTCACAGAGACCTGCCTGCCTCTGCCTCCCAAGTGCTGGGATTAAGGGCATGTGCCACCACCGCCTGGCCTGTATGACTTTTTCAAACTCTCCTCCCTCCTTCTGTATTTATCTCCCCTCCTCTTCCTTAATTAAAGCTGTTCTCCATTGGTCATATATCTTAACCATAACTATGACATTTAAAGAAGTTAGGAAAGGTTTCAAAGAAATACACGTTATTCATCCTGCAAAATATTAGAGCCTGACAAATAGAAAGAGGCAGGAAGAATAGTTCAGGCATCACCATTACTGCCTTGGAAGGTCAAGGAGTGGAAATACTGCACAGCATTGATGGTTTGGCCAACAGATGGCCAGGACTGAGAGCACGTGGAGCCATAGAAAAGACAACCTCAGAGGGAGACTGGGAATAAAGTCGGGAGCTAGGCTGAGAAAGCTTTTACCACGTACTCGGTACCATTTCTCATAGGTAGATGATCATGTATTCACACGAGCTTCCCCTTCTGTGCTGTCTCTGAATTTGTCTAAGGCTGATAAAATACTACCTACCGCTACACCCAACCTCACTCCCAGTCCTAAGTGTAGCTAGGATTCCAATTCCCCTCTCCCTCTTAGTGATTCAAAGCTGGCTCATCATCAGATAACAACATTAAAGATTTGCTTCACTGTTAGGGGAAAGTGGAGCTCATGATGACAAGCAATCCAAGAGTCACATCAGGAGGCTCTGCACTGTGAGGACATCTGAGGCAAGCTTTCAGTACCTGGCACTATTCTAATAGCGAGGCACTCCAAAATGTGTGTTTGTGTGTGTGTGTGTGTGTGTGTGTGTGTGTGTGTGTGTGTGTGTGTGTGCCAGAGATGTGTTCCTGGAGGAGTCAACAGTGAATAGTAAACAGCTGTATTCAAGAGATTTGCTAGAGGAACCCAGGCAGTGACAGCTAAGACTAATGAACCGTCTTGATGAATTAAATACACCCAAGAAGATGAGTATGTGAAGGAGTAGGTGGCCCCTTTGATTTTGTCTTTCTGTAACTGCTGAATGTGGTCATGAAGCTCCTGTGGACACAAAAGTACCAAAGGAGACACTCTAGTCTATGCACCTAATTATTTTGTGTATTCATTCAACAAACATTCACTAGTTCACTTACTATGTGATTATTTTCAGACACTGGAAACATGGATCTACAAGATACAGCCCCTGTTCTTAAGAACCTTAACTCCTCGGAGCAGCTGTGTGGGGGATGCAGCTTAAGGCATGTTTGACTTATGAAGATAGGGCCCTTCTGCATGTATCAAGACCTTTCTCACTTGTCACGAAGGCACCTGAGTCTCCACTCCTTTCCACGTATGGCCACAGCATAAGGCCCTTCATTGGTTTTGATACTTGGAGATGCCTCTGGGTTTGGAAGCCAAATTAAACCTCTTTTCTTTACAACTCAGCAGAAGGAAACAGAGCAAGACATATTTCACAGAGCATATTACAAGAAGCACAGGCCTCTCCAGACAAAGGGAGCATGGGAGTTAATTCCTTACCACCCTAGCAATGTCACAGGAAGACACTGTCAATTGGAGCTTGCTTTGCAAACACATTTAGAGTGAGCCATCTCCATACCTTCCTCTAAGTTCTCTGTACACACCTCTGCCACAAACTATATTGTTGTCCCCCTCGGTATCTGAGGGAGTGGGTTCCAGGATCCTTCATGGGGACCACATCTGCAGATGCTCAAGGGTCTTATATAAAACAGTCTTGGTTCTTCATATTACCTATGCATACCTTCCAAAACACTTGAAATCATCTTTTTTTTTTTAATTATTTTTTTTATTAATTTATTCTTGTTACATCTCAATGTTTATCCCATCCCTTGTATCCTCCCATTCCCCCCCGCCATTTTCCCATTATTCCCCTCCCCTATGACTGTTCCTGAGGGGGATTACCTCCCCCTATATATTCTCATAGGGTATCAAGTCTCTTCTTGGCTACCTGCTGTCCTTCCTCTGAGTGCCACCAGGTCATCCCCCTCCAGGGGACATGGTCAAATGTGAGGCACCAGAGTACGTGAGAAAGTCATATCACACTCTCCACTCAACTGTGGAGAATATTCTGACCATTGCTAGATCTGGAAGGGGTTTTTAAAGTTTACTCCTGTATTGTCCTTGGCTGGTGCCTTAGTTTGAGCGGGACCCCTGGGCCCAAATCTGCCTATCATATAGAAACCTACAAGTAGAAATCATCTTAAAAAAAAGGAAAAAGAAGCTGGGTGGTGGTGGCGCACGCCTTTAATCCCAGCACTCTGGAGGTAGAGGCAGGAGGATCTCTGTGAGTTTGAGGTCAGCCTGGCCTACAAGGTGAGTCCAGGACAACCAAGGCTACACAGAGAAACCCTGTCTCGAAAAACAAAACAAAACAATTAAAAAAAAAAAAAGGAAAAAGAAAAAAGTCTGGGCATGGTGGCACACCCCTTTAATTCCAGCACTTAGGAGGCAAAGGCTGACAATCATTGTGAGTTCAAGGCCAGCCTGGCCCATAAAGTGAGTCCAGGACAGCCAAAGCTACACAGAGAAACCCTGTCTTTGAAAAAAGGAAAAAAGAAACCACCTCTAGATCACCTCTACTACCAAGCACCATGAAAGCATTAGGCAAATAGCATCACACTGTATTGTTTAGGAAATACTGATTTTAAAAAATCAGTATATGTTGAATATAAATACAGGATTTTCCCAAATGTTCATCCTTGGTTGGTTACAACCCTCCAGTATGGATCCCCTGAACAGAAGGAGTCAAATGCATACATTCCTCCATTGTTCATGTGTTTCCTCCATTAGACATCAGGGCCAGCGGCCTGGATAACTCACAGAGTCAGGACGGGTAGGAAAACATTGCTTATTTTTAAGGTAAAGGCAGCTTTTTCTTTCTCTCTTCTGTCTAGTCCATTTATACCTGATAGACACAAACAATGAACAAAATCAATTGCTTCATTTTGGCTAAATTGGTTCTTTAAAACGAAGTCAATTAAAGAATCTGAACAAACATTTGTCAATATTGACACCATATTAGACTCTTTATGTCTTCGGAAAGCATCAAACTGTAAGAATATACAAGATAAGGAATTACACAAGATAAAAGTATCTTTATGAAAAGAAAGACTCCAGATGGCTTCGTGTGAGCTAATACACTCTTTTGATTCAGCTCTGAAGGGAGTGAATAGATCCCAGCCTGAGGAATAGCTCCATGTAGCAACTGAATTCTATGTACCAGGCTTATCAATCATTCACGGTACGCCTGAAACAAAAGACTGCATATGGCTTCATAACCTTAAACTGACTTCACACAGGCAATCAGTGAGAATGGCCACAAGTGACCACATTTATGTCCAAACACAATTTTGAAAGATGTCCCTGTCCCATTGCTCCTCCCTGATATCATCCCAACCTCACACTTCAGCATAAGAAAGCCTCTCTTGGGCTGAGAAATGTCTCCATGTTTAAGGGTGTTTACTGCTTTTGCAGAGCACCCAGGTTTGGTTTCCAGCACACAAATCAGACATCTCACAACCACATGTAACTACAGCTCCAGGAGATTCAATGCTGTCTTCTGGCCTTCACATGCAAGTGGTACACAGAAACTCATGGAAGCATAGACACACACACATATTTTTGTTGTTGTTTTGTTTGGCTTTGGGTTTGGGTTTTTGTTGTTGTTGTTGTTTTTGTTTTTTAGACAGGGTTTCTCTGTGTATCCTTGGCTGTCCTGGACTCTTCTATAGACCAAGCTGACCTTGAACTCACACTGATCTATCTGCCTCTACCTCCCAAATGCTGGGATTAAAGGCATGTGCCACCACACCCGGCACATTTTTTAAAAGTACACCATTTTTCAAAGTCTCTTTTCCCTGATACTCGTAATTTCTTAGAACAGATGTTGCAATCAACCCTATTTTCCTCCCTCTTTCTCTATACACTTGAAGTCCATGAATTCCACACTTCAAACCTTTAAAAATGACCCACAAATCTCAGTAAAAGGACTCTGGTACAGGCATCCTGCAAAGTGCACTTTGAGACCTCTGCACAGCTGGTTAGTATGAACATTATTAGCAATTCACAAATTAACACGATGTCAGTATGTGTGTAAGTTTGTGGTGGTGGTCTACTTAGCTTTCTTGACATATAACATTACTTATTTCTACTTATGCAGCTGACTTGGGATCTACAAGACTGCCTGAGTGTTAAACATTTGAACTAGTACACATATTTCTTTCGTAGAAAGCACACCATTTCCTTCAGTAACTCACCAGAGTACTGCCCATTATTTTTTTTTTTTACCAGTAATGAATAAAATAATATATGATGTCAACTACCTCAGGCAAACTAAAGCTCTGGCTCTGGGACACAAAGGACAAGTGGAGCTGAGCTCCGGGGAAGGCTTGTTAGTCTGTCAGTGGCTTCTAAAGCCTGAATCAAAGTACTCACCTGGAGGGGAAAACAAAACAAAACAAAACAAACAAAAAAAAACATCCCCATGAATGAAAAATCCAAAGTAAGCAGCAGGTTAGCTTGTCTTCCTGTGAGTAGAATATAGTCTTGGACGTCGTCACTGCAGGAAGCAAGACTCCGGCATTCCGGCGCAGTCTATGGAGCATCATGGAGGGTGTTCTCCCACAGTCAGAGCAAATACTCCAGAAAGAAAAAAAAAAATCTTTTTTTTTTTTTTAATTTTGTAAACAACATTTTATAACAGCTTCTATGTGCTGGTTTCAGAGTATTCCCATTATGTCTGTTCTTTCTCTGTTCCTTAGTGCTACCACCCCTCCCTCTCCCTTGCCCTAGGCTGATTTCTTTCTCCACCTTTAAATTGCGACCCCCCTCATCTGCTTTTGTCCACCTGTGCCTTCTCTTTTTACGGCCTTCGTCCCTTCCTTACGATGTCCTTTCCCCTGCCATGTTCCAACCTCACCCCAATACACCAAATTTAAATCTGAATTCGCATATGAAAAAAAAAAAAACAACACGTAGTAAAGTAAATGCCCTTTTCTAGGTCTGCTTAGCTTCTTAACATGATCTGCAATTCTATTTTCCTACAAAACGCCCTCCTTTCATTTTTTTTGTATGACCGTACAAAGTTTCTAGTAGTATATGTACATTTTCTATATCCTATCACTGCATCCTTTTTTAAAAATTTTTATTTTTACTTATTTTATTGTTGTATCATTGTGTTTTGCCGCATGGTTATGTCTTCGAAGAAGCACATGCATGCCTGGAAAATGTGGAGGCCAGCAAGTATCTAATTCACTGGAACTGGAGTTCCAGGATTATTAAACTCAGACCATCTGGAAGAGGAATCCAGTGTTCTTAAACACCTAGCCATTCCCCAAGAATTCTGATGGGCATCTAGGCTAGCTCTATTTTTAGCAAACTGTGAGCAGTGCAGCAGAAAACATGAGTATAGTATGTAAATTCTGTCTTTGTGGGTATATTTGACCTTCGTCTGCAGGGTATGTCTGGAAGTATGCAGTCAGTCATAAGATATGTACAGCTAGGTCATCGGGTAGTTCGCTTTAGTTTCATTAAGCGTCTCCATACTGATTTCCGTAGCAGCTGTTATACTAACCATATATACGCGTTCCACCGTTCCAAATTCTGCCAGCATTGTTGTCCTTTCTGTTCTTGATGGCAGCATTCTGGCATAGTCACTGGCATCTCAAATGAGTTCTTAACTAGCATTTCCCTGACGGTGAATGATGTCCAACACTTTTCAAATCTTTACCAGACATTTGTGTGTCTTACTTCTTCGTTTTCGAGAATGTCCTATTCAATTAAAAAAGCCCACTTACTAATTAGATGATTTGGTATATATGAGGTTTAATCTTTTTAGTTCATTAAATATTCTGATATTAATTCTTTGTCTGGCCTCGACTCTTTTGCGTTCAATGGTTATCTCTTCTTATTTGGGAACGTTCCCTTGCAGTGCAAACCCTTTTTAATGTCTTGTCGTCCCCATTGTCAAATTTCTCAGAATGATTTCCTGTGTACAGTCATTTGTAGAGAAAGGTCCACTCTGCCTATATCACTTACTTGTCTTGGTTTCTCCAGCACGATCAGCTTGGGGTCTCACATTGAGGTCTTTGATCCCATGTTGAATTAGCTTTTGTACAAGATAGGAATGAGACCTACTTGCCCACTTCTTCCACATATGGCTACCCCGTTTGCCCCAACACTTATATGTCTAAAAAGAGGCTCTCTCATCTCTGTCTTCGGTCTTCATATACTTCTAACATTTTTTCTACGCACTTACTGGCTCTACTTGTGTGGGTTCCTTGGGAGTCTTCCATTTTACCCCATCCACTACAAGTGCAGCAAGCTCTTCTATTTCCCCCTAGTTCAGTTTTTCAGTTCTGAAATTTATTACTACATTTAAGAAGCCGTCATCCTGACTCTTAACTCCACTGCCTCCTTGGCTTGCCCTCCCGCGCGCACTTGGCTGAGTGAGTGTGTCATCTGCCTTCCTGCAGAGTATACTGTGCAACAGGTTACCAACCACACCCACAAAACAGGCTTCATTGTGCCTACACCTACTGCCTCACGCTGTCCCCACAGTACCAACAGGAGTAGGTGGCTTCTCTCTTGACCTCTCATTGCCTCAATCCTGCTTTCTCACAGTCCTCAGAGGCCCATCTCAGAGATTACCTATTAAACTCAGTGAAAGATGGCACAGGCGTTCCTAATATGGTTGTCTGACCACCGTTCCCAAACATTCTCTGTTATTTCACCATCTGTAGCTAGACCTGCACTGTTGTCACGTCCCTGAGTGAGAAGACCACTAGATTTCTCTAGTATATGTCTTATTTCCAATGTCCCTCTTGCCTTTGCTAATATCTTCCTTAACAAATGACTCACTTTCCATAACACCTACAAATAAAATATCCCTTTCTCACTAGCTCACCCCTGCTCCCAAACAGTGACCGTTGCTCCCCTTTATGCACCATTGTGATCCTTTTGCCGCACAAACACTTGCTACACCTGCCTATGGTCTGTTACTTTGAGGGGTGACCCTTTGTACCCCTGTTGTCTATGGCTATATACGAAGCACAGGATGATGGGAAAATGAAGGTGTTAATTTGTACAATGCCTGGACAGCCAAAGTTGAGTACGTGCCAGTAGGGAAGAGGTTGAGAAAACAATAGTTGGAAACCAAACAGTAGAAACAAGAATGTTCAGCCGGATGAAGTGGCACACCTGACAATCCCAGCACTCAGGGGAGGCAGAGGCAGGCGTATCTCTGTGAGGTCGAGGACAGATCGTCTACAAAGCGTCCAGGAAAGCAAGGGTACACAGAGAAAATCTCTCTCTTCTCTCTCTC